>NC_080386.1:116738085-117092681 GCF_014773155.1 Arachis stenosperma
AAAGTTCTTTCCACCTCAAAAATTGAGTAAGCTAGAGTGGAAGTCCAAACCTTCAGACAGAAGGATGGAGAATCCCTCTATGAAGCTTGGGAAAGATATAACAATAATCAGAAAATGTCCTTCTGACATGCTTTCTGAATGGAGCATCATAGGTATTTTCTATGATGGTCTCTCTGAACTATCCAAGATGTCCTTGGATAGCTCTGCTGGAGGATCTTCATCTGAAGAAGATGCCTACAGAAGCTCAAGAGCTCATTGAAATGGTTGGCAAATACCAATTCATGTACACTTCTGAAAGGAATCCTGTGAACAATGGGACAAGTCAGAAGAAAGGAGTTCTTGAGATTGATGCTCTGAATGCCATACTGGCTCAGAACAAGATATTGACTCAACAAGTCAATTTGATTTCTCAAAGTCTGTCTGGAATGCAAAATGCACCAAGCAGTACTAAGGATGCTTTATCTGAAGAAGAAGCTTATAATCCTGAGAACCCTTCAATGGAAGAGGTGAATTACCTAGGAGAACCCTATGGAAACACCTATAATTCTTCATGGAGAAATCACCCAAATTTCTCATGGAAGGATCAACAGAGACCTCAACAAGGTTTCAACAACAATAATGGTAGAAGAAACAGGTTTAGCAATAGCAAGCCTTTTCCATCATCTTCTCAGCAACAGACAGAGAATTCTAAGCAGAACCCCTCTAACTTAGCAACCATGGTCTCTGATCTAATCAAAACCACTCAAAGTTTCATGACTGAAACAAGGTCCTCCATTAGGAATTTGGAGGCACAAGTGGGACAGCTGAGCAAGAAAGTTACTGAACTCCCTCCTAGTACTCTCCCAAGTAATACAGAAGAAAATCCAAAAGGAGAGTGCAAAGCCATACCCATGGCCGAATTTGGAGAGGAAGGAGAAAAAGTGAACGCCACTGAGGAAGACCTCAATGGGCGTGCACTGACCTCCAATGAGTTCCCAAATGAGGAACCATGGGAATCTGAGGCTCAAAATGAGACCATAGAGATTCCATTGGACTTACTTCTGCCTTTCATGAGCTCTGATGAGTATTCTTCCTCGAAGAGGATGAGTATGTCACTGAAGAGCAAGTTGCTAAATACCTTGGAGCAATCATGAAGCTAAATGACAAGTTATTTGGAAATGAGACTTGGGAGGATGAACCTCCTTTGCTCACCAAAGAACTGGATAACTTGTCTAGGCGAGAATTACCTCAAAAAAAAAAAAACAAGATCCTGGAAGTTTTCCATACCTTGTACCATAGGCACCATGACCTTCAAGAAGGCTCTGTGTGACTTAGGGTCAAGTGTAACCTCATGCCTCTCTCTGTAATGGAGAAGCTAGGATCTTTGAGGTGCAAGCTGCAAGAATCTCACTAGAGATGGCAGACAACTCAAGAAAACAAGCTCATGACTTGTAGAGAATGTTTTGGTTAGATTGAAGACCATTACATCCCTACTGATTTCATAGTCTTAGAGACTGGGAAGTGCATGGATGAATCCATCATCCTTGGCAGACCTTTCCTAGCCACAGCAAAGGCTGTGATTGATGTTGATGGAGGTGAACTGATCATTCAAGTGAATGAAGAAACCTTTGTGTTTAAGGCTCAAGGATATCCCTCTATCACCATGGAGAAGAAGCATGAAGAGCTTCTCTCAATTCAGAGTCAAACAGAGCCCCCACAGTCAAACTCTAAGTTTGGTGTTGGGAGGCCACAACCAAACTCTAAGTTTGGTGTTGGGAGGCCACAACCAAACTCTAAGTTTGGTGTTGAACCCCCACATTCAAACTCTAAGTTTGGTGTTGGGAGGTCCCAACATTGCTCTGAATATCTGTGAGGCTCCATGAGAGCCCTCTGTCAAGCTACTGACATTAAAGAAGCGCTTGTTGGGAGGCAACCCAATGATTATATTTTATATATTTTCTTTTGTTATTTTATGTTTTTTGTAGGTTGATGATCATAAGAAGTCACAAAATCAATTGAAAAAGCAAAAACAGAATGAAAAACAGGAAGAAAAATAGCACACCCTGGAGGAAGAACTCACTGGCGTTTAAACGCCAGTGAGGCTAGTAGTTGGGCGTTTAACGCCCAGTCTGGCACCATTCTGGGCGTTTAACGCCAGAAAGGGGCACCAGACTGGCGTTAAACGCCAGAAAAGGGCAAGAACCTGGCGTTAAACGCCAGGAATGGGCACCAGCCCGGCGTTTAACTCCAGAAATGGCTCAAAACGTGATTTTGAGCAACATTTGGTGCAGGGATGACTTTTCCTTGACACCACAGGATCTGTGGACCACACAGGATCCCCACCTACCTCACCACCCCCCTCTCTTCTTCTTCACCCATTCACCAATCACCTCTACCACTCTCCCTCTCCTCCATTTCTTCTTCTCCTACTCTCTTCTTTCTTCTTTTGCTCGAGGACGAGCAAACCTTTTAAGTTTGGTGTGGTAAAAGCATTGCTTTTTGTTTTTCCATAACCATTTATGGCATCCAAAGCCGGTTCAACTGAGAAGGCATGACCTCAAGCCCATCACTAAGAAGAAGATGGAGCAAACAAGAGACCCCTCTCATCAAGAGATCCCTGAAATGCCTCAAGGGATGCACTTTCCTCCACAAAAACTATTGGGAGCAAATCAACACCTCCCTAGGAGAATTGAGTTCCAACATGGGACAACTAAGGGTGGAGCACCAAGAACACTCCATTCTCCTCCATGAAATTAGAGAAGATCAAAGAATCATGAGAGAGGAGCAACAAAGACAAGGAAGAGACATTGAGGAGCTCAAGCACTCCATAGGATCTTCAAGAGGAAGAAAGAGCCGCCATCACTAAGGTGGACCCGTTCTTTAATTTCCTTGTTCTTTATTCTTCTGTTTTTCGAATTTTATGCTTATGTTTATCCATGTTTGTGTCTTGTGATCATTAGTGTCTTAGTGTCTATGCCTTAAAGCTATAAATATGAATCCATCACCTTTCTTAAATGAAAACTGTTTTTATTACAAAAGAACAAGAAGTACAGGATTTCAAATTCATCTTTAAAACTAGCTTAATTAGTTTGATGTGGTGACAATACTTTTTGTTTTCTGAATGTATGCTTGAACAGTGCATATGTCTTTTGAATTTGTGGTTTATGAATGTTAAAATTGTTGGCTCTTGAAAGAATGATGAAAAAGGAGACATGTTACTGAGGATCTGTAAAATCATAAAAATGATTCTTGAAGCAAGAAAAAGCAGTGAATACAAAAAAAAAAGGGGGGGGGGGGGAAGGAGAAAAACGAAAAAAAAAGAGAAAGAGAAAAAGAAAGAAAAAGAAAGAAATAAAGTTGTGATCCAAGGCAAAAAAGAGTGTGCTTAAGAACCCTGGACACCTCTAATTGGGGACTCTAGCAAAGCTGAGTCACAATCTGAAAAGGTTCACCCAATTATGTGTCTGTGGCATGTATGTATCCGGTGGTAATACTGGAAGACAGAGTGCTTTGGGCCACGGCCAAGACTCATAAAGTAGCTGTGTTCAAGAATCATCATACGTAACTAGGAGAATCAATAACACTATCTGGATTTTGAGTTCCTAAAGAAGCCAATCATTCTGAATTTCAAAGGATAGAGTGAGATGCCAAAACTGTTTGGAGGCAAAAAGCTACTAGTCCCGCTCATCTAATTTGGAGCTAAGTTTCATTGATAATTTGGAGTCTATATTCTCTTCTTTTTATCTTATTTGATTTTCAGTTGCTTGAGGACAAGCAACAATTTAAGTTTGGTGTTGTGATGAGCGGATAATTTATACGCTTTTTGGCATTGTTTTTAGTATGATTTTAGTAGTTTTAGTTGAGTTCTTAGTATATTTTTATTAGTTTTTAGCTAAAATTCACTTTTCTGGACTTTACTATGAGTTTGTGTGTTTTTCTGTGATTTCAGGTATTTTCTGGCTGAAATTGAGGGATCTGAGCAAAAATCTGATCCAGAGACTCAAAAGGACTGCAGATGCTGTTGGATTCTGACCTCCCTGCACTCGAAGTGAATTTTCTGAAGCTACAGAAGCCCAATTGGCGCGCTCTCAACGGCGTTGGAAAGTAGACATCCTGGGCTTTCCAGCAATATATAATAGTCCATACTTTGCCCAAGATTTGATGGCCCAAACCGGCGTTCAAAGTCACCTCAAGAAATTCCAGCGTTAAACGCCGGAACTGGCACCTAAATGGGAGTTCAACGCCCAAACTGGCATAAAAGCTGGCGTTTAACTCCAAGAAGAGTCTCTACACGAAAATGCTTCATTTGCTCGGCCCAAGCACACACCAAGTGGGCCCGGAAGTGGATTTTTATGTCATTTACTCATCTTTGTAAACCTTAGGCTACTAGTTTTCTATAAGTAGGACCTTTTACTATTGTATTTTCATCTTTTGATCATGCTTTGATGATTAAACCCTCTTTGGGGGAGGCTGGCCATTCGGCCATGCCTAGACCTTGTTCTTATGTATTTTCAACGGTGGAGTTTCTACATACCATAGATTAAGGTGTGGAGCTCTGCTGTACCTCGAGTATTAATGCAATTACTATTGTTCTTCTATTCAATTTCGCTTGTTCTTTGTCCAAGATATCACTTGTTCTTCAACTTGATGAATGTGATGATCCGTGACACTCATCATCATTCTCACTCATGAACAAAGTGACTGACAACCACTCTTGTTCTACAAGCATACGAGGCTCTAGTGAATATCTCTTGGATTCTTTAACCGGAATCTTCGTGGTATAGGCGAGAACTGATGGCGGCATTCAAGAGAATCCGGAAGGTCTAACCTTGTCTGTGGTATTCTGAGTAGGATTCAATGATTGAATGACTGTGACGTGCTTCAAACTCCTGAAGGCGGGGCGTTAGTGACAGACGCAAAAGAATCACTGGATTCTATTCCGGCCTGATTGAGAACCGACAGATGGATAGCCGTGCCGTGACAGGGTGCGTTGAACATTTCCAATGAGAGGATGGGAGGTAGCCACTGACAACGGTGAAACCCTTGCATAAGCTTGCCATGGAAAGGAGTAAGAAGGATTGGATGAAGACAGTAGGAAAGCAGAGAGACGGAAGGGAAGGCCTCTTCATACGCTTGTCTGAAGCTCTCACCAATGATATACATAAGTATCTCTATCTTTATCTTTATGCTTTATTCGTTTATCACTATACCCATTTGAGTCTGCCTGACTGAGATTTACAAGGTGACCATAGCTTGCTTCATACCGACAATCTCCGTGGGATCGACCCTTACTCGCGTAAGGTATTACTTGGACGACCTAGTGCACTTGCTGGTTAGTTGTGCGAAGTTGTAGTGATCACAATTTCGCGCACCAATTAACAATGAACTTTTTGTCAGAATCAATATCCTGAAGCTCAACATATCCATATGGTGACACTCCTGTAATCACATACGGACCCCTCCACCGGGATTTAAGTTTTCCTGGAAACAATTTGAGCCTAGAGTTGAAGAGCAGAACCTTTTATCCTGGCTTAAAGACTCTGGTTGACAACTTCTTGTCATGCCACTTCTTTGCCTTTTCCTTATAAATTTTTGCATTTTCAAAGGCATTGATTCTGAACTCCTCTAGCTCATTTAGCTGGAGCAATCTTTTTTCACCAGCTAACTGAGCATCCATGTTTAGGAATCTGGTTGCCCAGTAGGCTTTATGTTCCAGTTCCACGGGCAAATGACAGGCCTTCCCATACACCAGTTGGTATGGAGAGGTTCCTATCGGAGTCTTGAATGCTGTTCTGTATGCCCACAGAGCATCATCCAAGCTCTTTGCCCAATCCTTTCTTCGGGCTATCACAGTCCGTTCTAGGATTCTTTTTAGCTCTCTGTTAGAGACTTCAGCTTGCCCATTTGTCTGTGGATGATACGGAGTTGCCACTTTATGGCTAATTCCATATCTAACCATAGCAGAGTATAGCTGTCTATTACAGAAATGAGTGCCCCCGTCACTGATTAGTACTCTGGGAACACCAAACCTGCTGAAGATGTATTTCTGGAGGAATTTCAGCACGGTCTTGGTATCATTAGTGGGTGTAGCAATTGCTTCTACCCACTTAGATACATAGTCCACTGCCACCAGAATGTAAGTGTTTGAGTATGATGGTGGGAATGGCCCCATGAAGTCAATTCCCCATACATCAAACAATTCTATCTCTAATATCCCTTGTTGAGGCATGGCATATCCGTGAGGTAAGTTACCAGCTCTTTGGCAACTGTCACAGTTACGCACAAACTCTCGGGAATCTTTATAGAGAGTAGGCCAGTAGAAGCCACATTGGAGGACTTTAGTGGCTGTTCGCTCACTTCCAAAATGTCCTCCATATTGTGATCCATGGCAATGCCATAGGATCCTTTGTGCTTCTTCTCTGGGTACACATCTGCGGATCATTCCGTCTGCACATCTCTTAAAGAGATATGGCTCATCCCATAGGTAGTACTTGGCATCTGAAATTAATTTCTTTCTTTGCACTCTGCTGTACTCCTGGGTATGACCTTACAGCTTTATAGTTTGCAATGTCTGCAAACCATGGAGCTTCCTGAATGGCAAAGAGTTGCTCATCTGGGAAAGTCTCAGAGATCTCAGTAGAAGGGAGGGACGCCCCAGCTACTGGTTCTGTTCGGGACAGATGATCAGCTACCTGGTTCTCTGTCCCTTTTCTGTCTCTTATTTCTATATCAAACTCTTGCAGAAGCAACACCCATCTTATAAGCCTGGGTTTTGAATCCTGCTTTGTGAGCAAGTATTTAAGAGCAGCATGATCAGTGTACACAATCACTTTGGATCCCACTAGATAAGATCTAAACTTGTTAATGGCATAAACCACTGCAAGTAATTCTTTTTCTGTGGTTGTGTAATTCTTCTGTGCATCATTTAGAACACGGCTAGCATAATAAATGACGTGCAGAAGTTTGTTATGCCTCTGTCCCAACACTGCACCAATGGCATGGTCACTGGCATCACACATTAATTCAAATGGCAATGTCCAATCTGGTGCAGAGATGACTGGTGCTGTGACCAGCTTAGCTTTCAGGGTCTCAAACGCCTGCTGACACTGTGTGTCAAACACAAATGGCGTGTCAGCAGCTAGCAGGTTACTCAAAGGTTTTGCAATTTTCGAAAAATCCTTTATGAACCTTCTGTAGAATCCTGCATGCCCCAGAAAGCTTCTGATTGCCTTAACATTGGCAGGTGGTGGTAATTTTTCAATTACCTCTACCTTTGCCTTATCCACTTCTATTCCCCTACTTAAAATTTTGTGCCCAAGGACAATTCCTTCAGTCACCATAAAGTGACATTTCTCCCAATTTAAAACCAGGTTAGTCTCTTGGCACCTTTTCAGGACAAGTGCTAGGTGATTAAGACAGGAGCTGAATGAGTCTCCATATACTGAGAAGTCATCCATGAAGACTTCCAGGAATTTCTCCACCATATCAGAGAAGATGGATAGCATGCATCTCTGAAAGGTTGCAGGAGCATTACACAGACCAAAAGGCATCCTCCTGTAGGCAAACACGCCAGAAGGGCAAGTAAATGCTGTTTTCTCTTGGTCCTGAGGATCTACTGCAATTTGGTTATAACCTGAATAGCCATCCAAAAAGCAGTAATAATCATGACCAACTAGTCTTTCTAGCATTTGGTCTATGAATGGTAAAGGAAAATGATCCTTTCTGGTGGCTGTATTGAGCCTTCTGTAGTCAATACACATACGCCACCCTGTGACTGTTCTTGTAGGAACCAGTTCATTTTTTTCATTATGAACCACTGTCATGCCTCCCTTTTTGGGGACAACTTGGACAGGGCTCACCCAGGGGCTATCAGAAATAGGATAAATAATCCCAGCCTCTAGTAATTTAGTGACCTCTTTCTGCACCACCTCCTTCATGGCTGGATTTAGCCTCCTCTGTGGTTGAACCACTGGTTTGGCATTATCCTCCAACAGGATCTTGTGCATGCATCTAGCTGGGCTAATGCCCTTAAGATCACTTATGGACCACCCAAGAGCTGTCTTGTGTGTCCTTAGCACTTGAATCAGTGCTTCCTCTTCCTGTGGATTCAAAGCAGAGCTTATAATCACTGGAAAAGTTTCACCCTCTCCCAGAAATGCATACTTCAGGGATGGTGGTAGTGGTTTGAGTTCAGGTTTGGGAGGCTTATCCTCCTCCTGAGGAATTTTCAAAAATTCCCTTATTTCCTGTGGTTCTTCTTGATCAGGTTGAACATCCTTGAAGATGTCTTCAAGCTCTGATTCTAGGCTTTCAGTCATATTGATCTCTTCTACCAGAGAGTCAATAATGTCAGCGCCCATGCAGTCATTTGGTGTGTCTGGATGCTGCATAGCTTTTACAGCATTCAACTTGAACTCATCCTCATTGACTCTCAGGGTTACTTCCCCTTTTTGTACATCAATGAGAGTTCGTCCAGTTGCTAGGAAAGGTCTTCCTAGAATGAGAGTTGCACTTTTGTGCTCCTCCATTTCCAGCACCACAAAGTCAGTTGGAAAGACAAATGGCCCAACCTTGACAATCATATCCTCTATTATGCCTGATGGATGTTTAATGGAGCCATCAGCAAGTTGGAGGCATATCCGGGTTGGTTTGACTTCTCCAGTCAACCCAAGCTTTCTGATAGTGGATGCAGGTATTAGATTGATGCTTGCTCCAAGATCACATAGGGCTGTCTTGGTGCAGGCACCTTCTAATGTGCATGGTATCATAAAGCTTCCTGGATCTTGAAGCTTTTCTGGTAAGCTTTTCAGAATGACTACACTGCATTCTTCAGTGAGGAATACTTTTTCAGCTTCTCTCCAATCCTTCTTATGACTTAGGATCTCTTTCATGAACTTAGCATAAGAAGGTATTTGCTCAAGTGCCTCTGCAAATGGAATCTTTATTTCAAGAGTCCTTAGATAATCTGCAAAGCGGGCAAATTGCTTATCCTGCTCCGCTTGGCAGAGTTTCTGAGGATAAGGCATCTTGGCTTTATATTCTTCAACCTTAGTTGCTGCAGGCTTATTCCTTACAGAAGTGGTTGAAGAATCTTTTTTAGAGGTATTATTGTCAGCACTCTCAGGTGTCTGATCCTCCCTTGGCATCTGAACGCCAGGAATGGGTGAAGATTGGGCGTTAAACGCCAACTTTTCCCCCTTTTCTGGCGTTTGAACGCCAGAACTGAGCAGGGAATGGGTGTTTAACGCCAGCTTTCCTTCCCTTTCTGGCGTTTGAACGCCACTAGCATTCCTCTCTGGGCTCTTACTGTCCTCAGAGGGATTTTGAACAGTGGTTTGGTTATCCTCTGTCAATTGTTCTTTATTTGACTTTTTGCTCTTTTGAGTGGTGTTGTTTAGTGTCTTCCCACTCCTCAGTTGAACTGCTTGACACTCTCCTGTTATCTGTTTAGATATCTGCTATTTTGCTTGATTCAACTGCAGTTCTATGTTCTTGTTAGCAACTTTAGTTTCATGGAGAATTTCTTTAAATTCTGCTAACTGTTCTGTCATCAGGAGTAATTATTGATTAAGCTCAATCATCTGTTCTTGAGGATTAGGATCAGTGACTACTGCCATGACTTCCTCTTTTGGAGAGAACTCATTGCTAGAGTACAAATATTGGTTTCTAGCAACAGTGTCTATAAGCTCTTGAGCCTCTTCAATTGTCTTCCTCATGTGTATAGATCCACCAGCTGAGTGGTCTAAAGACATCTGAGCTTTTTCTGTAAGCCCATAGTAGAAGATGTCTAACTGTACCCACTCTGAAAACATTTCAGAGGGGCATTTTCTTAGCATACCTCTATACCTCTCCCAGGCATTATAAAGGGATTCATTATCCTCTTGTTTAAAGCCTTGGATGTCCAGCCTTAGCTGTGTCATCCTCTTTAGAGGGTAAAAATGATTCAGGAATTTGTCTGATAACTGTTTCCATGTCTTTATGCTTGCTGTAGGTTGGTTATTCAACCACCTTTTAGCTTGATCTTTTACAGCAAATGGAAACAGTAGTAGTCTGTAGACATCCTGATCCACCTCTTTATCATGTACTGTGTCAGCAATTTGTAAGAACTATGCCAGAAACTCAGTAGGTTCTTCCTGTGGAAGACCGGAATACTGGCAATTTTGCTGCACTATGATAATGTGTTGAGGATTTAGCTCAAAGCTGCTTGCTTTGATGAGAGGTGCACATATGCTACTCCCATATGCAGCTGTAATGGGGTTAGCATATGACCCCAGAGTCCTTCTGGACTGATCAATCCCACTTAGGTCCATAGTGGATAAAGGGAACTGATATGGATTGCAAATAGATAAATATTTTTTTTTGAATTATCCGAAAAAGATAAAATAAAATAAAACAAAAGAAAAATAAAATAAAAATTCGAAAATTAAAAGAAAATAAGATCAAAGAAAATTGAAAACTGAATCAATTAGTTAATTAAAAAGATTTTGGAATTAGCAATTAGAAAGATATGATTGAAAAATTTTTTTATGATAAAGATTTGATTTTTGAAAAGAGGAAAGAGAAAAACAACAAAATGACACCAAACTTAAAATTTTTAGAAAATCAAACACACTTTTTTTTTCGAAAATTTTAAATGAAAAACACAAAGAGGACACCAAACTTAGAATTTTTACGGATCAAAAAGAGACTAAAGACATGCAAATTCGAAAATTAGCAGAAAAACAAAAGCATGCAATTGACACCAAACTTAAAATATGAAACTAGACTCAACTAAAAGACTCTAAACTAACAAAAATAAAACAGTCCTAATCTAAGCAACAAGATAAGCCGTCAGTTGTCCAAACTCGAACAATCCCCGGCAACGGCGCCAAAAACTTGGTGCACGAAATTGCAATCACACTTTTGCAATCCCGCACAACTAACCAGCAAGTGCACTGGGTCGTCCAAGTAATACCTTACGCGAGTAAGGGTCGATCCCACGGAGATTGTCGGCTTGAAGCAAGCTATGGTTATCTTATAAATCTTAGTCAGGATATCAGAAATTATCAGGATTGATTGTGAAAGGCAAAAGAACATGAAATAAGTACTTGTTTTGCAGTAATGGAGAATAGGTTGAGGCTTTGGAGATGCTCGGCCTTCTGAATCTCTGCTTTCCTACTGTCTTCTTCCTCAAACACGCACGGCTCCTTCCATGGCAAGCTATATGTAGGGTTTCACCATTGTCAGTGGCTACCTCCCATCCTCTCAGTGGAAATGTTCAACGCACCCTGTCACGGCACGGCTATCCATCTGTCGGTTCTCGATCAGGCCGGAATAGAATCCATTGATTCTTTTGCGTCTGTCACTAACGCCCCGCCTTCAGGAGTTTGAAGCTCGTCACAGTCATTCAATCATTGAATCCTACTCAGAATACCACAGACAAGGTTTAGACCTTCCGGATTCTCTTGAATGCCGCCATCAGTTCTAGCTTATACCACGAAGATTCTGATTAAGGAATCCAAGAGATATCTACTCAATCTAAGATAGAACGGAGGTGGTTGTCAGGCACGCGTTCATAGTTGAGAATATGATGAGTGTCACAGATCATCACATTCATCCGGGTTAAGAACAAGTGATATCTTAGAACCGAAGCAAGCATGATTGAATAAGAAACAGTAGTAATTGCATTAATCCATCAAGATACAGCAGAGCTCCTCACCCCCAACCATGGGGTTTAGAGACTCATGCCGTGGAAAGTACACAAAGAAACGTGTAAAATGTCATGAGGTACCGATACAATGTCAAAAGATCCTATTAATAGTGAACTAGTAACCTAAGGTTTACAGAAATGAGTAAATGACAGAAAAATCCACTTCCGGGCCCACTTGGTGTGTGCTTGGGCTGAGCATTGAAGATTTCATGTGTAGAGACCTTTTTTGGAGTTAAACGCCAGCTTTCATGCCAGTTTGGGCGTTTAACTCCAATTTTTATGCCAGTTCCAGCGTTAAACGCTGGAAATTCTGAGGCTGATTTGCAACGCCGGTTTGGGCCATCAAATCTCGGGCAAAGTATGAACTATTATACATTGCTGGAAAGCCCAGGATGTCTACTTCCCAACGCCGTTGAGAGCGCGCCAATTGGGCTTCTGTAGCTCCAGAAAATCCACTTCGAGTGCAAGGAGGTCAGAATCCAACAGCATCTGCAGTCCTTTTCAGCCTCTAAATCAGATTTTTGCTCAGAACCCTCAATTTCAGTCAGAAAATACCTGAAATCATAGAAAAATACACAAACTCATAGTAAAGTCCAGAAAAGTGAATTTTAACTAAAAACTAATAAAAATATACTAAAAACTCAACTAAATATACTAAAAACATACTAAAAACAATGCCAAAAAGCGTATAAATTATCCGCTCATCAGAACCTGACATAAACCAGCCATGTAACTCAACTCTTCCCACACCTCAATCTTCGCATCTCTATTATGTGCACCATAAACCAAGAAAATAGCACAATTGTAATTATTCTTTACCAGGACCCCTTCAACACACAACCATCTCTCCCCTTATAACAATTATTCCTTTTAAACACTGAATTATCCCATATTAACAAGAGTTCCCTCGCTGCACCGTCAGAGCCTACAAACTCCCACCCAGCACTATCTTGCCCCCAAATTCTTGCAACATCAAATCTTGTCATAACTTGTTTTTTTTGTCTCAATCAAGCCCAACATATCTAATTTATGTTTTTTCTTCAATTCCTTTACCATTCTAATCTTACCATCACCCCGTAACCCCCTAACATTCCAAGAGCAAAAAATAATTTAAAATTCTTTTGACACACCTGTTTTTGTTTTTGGGCTTGCATCGTCGCAATTTTTTCTTCTGCTTCGCCAGTTTTCTTTTGCGTTCAATTTCTTCATTCTGAGATTGGAGTATTGTCATAATGTCATCTTCCTCATTGACCAGTATAACGCCCGTCCCTTTGCCAACTCCCAGGTTCTACAGTTCTCCAACATCTGCTGCATTCTTCTCACTTCGCCTAAATATAATGTAAAACCTACTGTAATTTATTTTTTGTCATTAAATAAAAGTGCAAAACTATTTTTATATATTTCTTTGATTAATTACAGTTGACAACATATCAATGGAAGATTCACGTGGAAGTGGTCGACGAATTTGGCAAGACTATGCCAGATAACGAAGACAAAATAGGAGTGAAGAACAGAGGCAGCAACACCTTGCCAGAAGGCATGCCAGTTACCAAGAGATTATTAGACGAGGAAAACAAATCGATACATCAAGTGGACCAACTAACATGGCAACACCATTACAAGATATCAAAAATATACCCCCTCAATAATACTCTGTATCAGGTACTCTAAGTTATACTTCCCATTAATAAATTAATTTTGTTAGTTTATCATTTAATATGAATTATTTTTTACGATATATCTATATTACTAGACTCTTAGTACGTACCAATTATGTATAATTTATTTCTTGAGTGTACCCTTAAATTATCAAATTGTTCCGAGGGTTACCTGAAACTATAGGTCGATCTCAGATGAGATCTTCTGTACTGGTCAGCGCGGTTGTGTCTGACTTGTTGGACTTGGTGGTTGCGCTGATCCTTTGTCACCGGAGGGTGGTGATACCTGCAAGGGACTCCGATGCTTAAGTTAGCAAGGGTATTAAGCAGGTTTTTTAGTAGAATCAGAATATGAGTTATACTTGAGTGTTCCAGTGTATTTATAATGGCGTAGAATGCTCTTTCTTTAGGATAAGATTGTTATCTTATCTTATCTTTGAGTGAAGTTATCTTATCTTTAAGGGAACCGCTTTTATCTTTCTAGGCTTCGGGCTGCTTTTAGATTTGGGTCGTGTCCCTCTTTTTTAGGACTTCTTGGGCCTCTGTAGCGATTTAACCGACCTCTTTCATAAAGAGGTCAGGTAGTCCTGGTCTGAACAGGTCGATCGATTTGTCGTTGATCAGCTCGGGTCGTATAGCTCAACCCAGGGCATGAACACAAATTACATTATTTTCATCTTAATAATGAATTTTTTACATATATAAATAATCACAATAACACCGGAGCTGGTTCAAGTAATATACCAAATGGTCCAAATATGAATAGGAATTCTATATATTTATATTTATTTAGTTAATAATAATTTATTTTTTCTTAAATTTTGATTCAATAAATCTTTTATTATTGGCCTAAATAATATTATTATAGATATTATTATATTGTCTTAATGTACTTTACATCATTATAATCTCAATTATTAAATAGTTTAATAAGTTTTTAATATAATATCATACAAATATAAAATTTTTATAACTGTATTATTATAAGAAAAATATATATATTTAGTGTTTAATAATATATTTGTTATTAAATTTTTTGACTCTGTAACAAAAAAAACTTAATAAATAATTCTGGTATATTTTTTTAATCTTTTTTCTACAATGTAGTTTGCTATTTAATTTGAATTATTTCTACAATATCTTTATGTTATTATACTCTTAGTACTATTTATTTGTAATTTATCTACTGAATGTATTCTTAAATTCTGAGCATACATTATTTTCAGGTTAATAATAAATTTTTTTAATATTTAGATACTCATAAAAAAAGCGAAACTAATTCAAGTAATAGACCAAATAGTAATAAATATGAGTAAGACTTCTGTATATTTATTTAATTAATAGTAATTTATTTTTTCATAAATTTTGATTCAATAAACTTTTCATTATTGTCCTAAATAATATTATTATAAGAATAAATAAAATGTTCTCGCGCTGTATCATTATAAAAAAATTATATTAGATATATGTTTAATAATATTATTGTAACTTAATTTTTTTTTACTGTATAACAAAAAAATTAGTTGAGAATTTTGATATTTTTTCATATATATTTTTTTAAAATAGATATATCAGAAGTGACAATTTCTTTAATACATAAATTTAAATTGATAAATTTACTATTTTTAATATAATTATTATGCTACCAGTTTAATATAATTTTTATATTCACAAATTATTTATCTCTAAAGAAAAATTATACACTGTAAAATATAATCATTTAAAATACATTATTGTCGTTTCCAAATAGTCCAAATATGGGTAGGAATCCTATATATTTATATTTATTTAATTAATAATAATTTATTTTTTCTTAAATTTTGATTCAATAAATTTTTTATTATTATAGATATTATTATATTGTCTTAATGTACTTTACATAATTATAATCTCAATTATTAAATAGTTTAATAATTTTCTAATATAATATTGTACAAATATAAAATTTTTATAATTGTATTATTATAAGAAAAGTATATATGCTCAATGTTTAATAATATATTTGTTATTAAATTTTTTGACTCTATAACAATAAAACTTAGTAGATAATTCTGGTATATTTTTTTAATTTTTTTTATAATTTAATTTGTCATTTAATTTGAATTATTTTTACAATATCTCTATGTTAATGTACTCTTAGTACTATTTATCTATAATTTATCTACCGAATGTACTCTTAAATTCTCAACATACATTATCTTCATGTTAATAATAAATTTTTTAAATATTCAGATACTCATAATAAAAGAAAAACTGATTCAAGTAATAGACCGAATGATAATAAATATTGATAGAACTCCTGTATATATTTATTTAATTAATAGTAATTTATTTTTTTATAAATTTTGATTCAATAAACCTTCCATTGACCTAAATAATATTATTATGAGAATAAATAAAATGTTCTCGCGCCGTATCATTATAAAAAAATTATATTAGATATATGTGTTTAATAATATAATTGTAACTTAATTTTTTTTTACTGTATAACAAAAAAATTAGTATTTCGATATTTTTTTATACTTTTTCTTATCAAAAATAGATATATCAGAAGTATCAATTTTTTCGCTACATAAATTTAAATTGATAAATTTACTATTTTTAATATAATTATTATACTACCAGTTTAATATAATTTTATATTCATGAATTATTTATTTCTAAAGAAAAATTATACATTGTAAAATATAATTATTTAAAATATATTATTGTCGTTCCAATAATTTGATTGCTATTATTTAGATGCTCATAATAATAGTGGTCCAATCAGGGACGGATCCAGAAATAATATTATGGGGGGCCAATAACACATATAATATTAAAAATTATGTAAAAAAATTATATAATATAAGATGTATTACAAAAATATACTAATAAAGAATATAATTTAAAATAAAAAAATATGTGTATACTTTTTATTAACAAAGTGGTCGATTCTTCGTATCATAAAATTCATTGATAATAAAATTTGTGTCAAATTTTTCAGTAATTTTCTTTTCAAATAATTAAAAAATAATTAGCAAAAAATTCATCTTTTATTTTGTTTCTAAGTTATTTTTCGCAATATTCATAGTTGAAAAAGAT
The DNA here is from genome assembly GCF_014773155.1 of Arachis stenosperma. Classification (NCBI taxonomy): domain Eukaryota; kingdom Viridiplantae; phylum Streptophyta; class Magnoliopsida; order Fabales; family Fabaceae; genus Arachis; species Arachis stenosperma. The sequence goes on from NC_080386.1 coordinate 116,754,496, forward strand.
CTCTTAATTGTAATAGTTGAGACAGAGAGAATTAATACCAAATGAATAAAAAAAGACGGCCACAAAAAGAAAAATAATTCACTTTATGAGATTTAAAAATTTTTATTTAATTAAAAAATATTAGTAATAATATCTTTTTTTTAATTTTTTTAATATTGTTACTTACTTTTTAGATATTAAAAACCATTAATATTTACATTAGACTGAACATTTATTTATACTAGACTAAATATTAAATATTTTTTAAAAAAAATAAATTATACATAATAACTTATTACTATTAAAAAAAGTTGGGGGGCCGAGGCCGCCACTCGCCCCCCGGTGTCCGTCCCTGGGTCCAATTAATATCTAATAGAATTTTACATTTCATGTCTTGTTTAATATTCTACAATTCTTTTAAACATTTTATTTAATACACAAAAAAATTAAAATATTTTTAATAAATATATATAACATTGTAAAAATAAATGTTAATTTATTCACTTAATAAATCTATTATACGGTTACACTTGAATTATTTTTTAAAGTGGTAACTTTTTACAACAACTCAAACTGCCTATCATGTATTTGTATTTTACGATCATTATCTATTCTTTTTAGTTATTCATAGTTTAGATAATTATGATATTAATGGATATTCTATTTATTCTATTACTTTCGATCAATTTAATTTCGTATGATTTGTTTCTTATAAAGTAACCTCTCAATTACCATTGATACTGTACAGACTTAATTTAATGAACAATTTCATAATTTTGTTAATGCGTTCTTTTTACATACTATCAAAAATTTATGAAAATAGATCTGATCAAAATAGTAGACGTGAAGAAAATATAACTGGTTAGTATTGTACTTTTTTTTCTTTATATATTTAGTATTGTGACATAATTTTAATAGGTAAATAAATTTATAAAAAAATTATTATGTTATCCTTATATGTTAGCATATTAATGTAGTCATAGTAAACATTAAGTATGAGCATAATTGATGTTAAAAAAATTATTTATTTAAAATTATTATAAGAACCAATTATAAAAAAAGAGTGTTAGTGCCTAACAAAAAAAAATTAAAATCTATACACAAAAAAATTTATAAAAACCAATAAAATACTTAAAATATTTATTTGCCACTTAAAATGAAAAATATGTAAACTTTAGCAAAAACAAAAAAATAGATAATTTAAAAAAATTTATATTTTATTGAATCATTTTGTTATAATTCATACAAACATGACAAAATAAAATAATTAAATAAAATGTTAAAAAAGTTATTTTTTTAAGATCATTACAAGAACCAATTATCAAAAAAGAGTGCCCGTGCCTAACAAAAAAAATTAAAATCTATACACAAAAAAATTTATAAAAACCAATATAATACTTAAAATATTTATTTGCCAATCAAAATGAAAAATATGTAAATTTTAGCGAAAATAAAAAATAGTTAATTTAAAATTTTTTATATTTTGTTAAATTATTTTATTATAATTCACACACATATGATAACATAAAATAATTAAATAAAATATATTTTAAGAAATAAAATAAATAGTAAAAATTAAAATGATAACTTTTGGCGAAAGCATACAAAATAAAAATTATTATAATTAATAGAACAAATAAAATATGAACCAATGTTATCGTCATGTATTGTATTATTTCAATTAGTAATATCTAAACATTTAAAAAACATGAAACAAAACATACAAACTAAAAAATTTGGCCAAAGACAAAAATTGTCATACCCTATATAAGATAATTAACTAAAAAATGCTATAAAGCAACTGATGCAACAGAGAACTTTATACAAAAAAAATTTATGATATATAAAAATAGCTTTTTAAAAAAAATTATTTATTTCAGACTCAAACTATATTGTATTTACTATTTAATCTAAAAAAAATAATTCATGACAAACATAGTGTTACCATATAAACAAAAATATATAATGGAACAAGGAAATAATAAACATTTAAAATAATATAATGTTGTTATAGATCGTATGTGATTTTAATTTGGTTATAACAGTTTCAAATAAAAGGTTTTAAACAAAATGATTTTATTAAACAAAGAAAAAAACTATTTTGCTACACAATAAATAATATTTCTTTATAGTTAAAAGAATAAAAATATTTATTTAATGAATAAAAAATCTTTATAAAGAATAAAATAAAATATTTTATAATTAAAGTTGTTAAATACATCTGAATAACAAAATTTAAAAAAAAATAAAGTCAAACAACATCATAATATTATACAGTGTAACAAAGTTAAAAAAATTGATTGAAACATTACTTAAATATTTGATAGTTACTTATCTCTTTTTTATGATGACCACTATAATGGAAGTAATTCTTTGTATTTATAATAGACAAAGAACTATTTTTTTAGTTGTTACAAAATTCATCATTTTCTGATTTTCATTATGAATGTAACCAAATATATGTTAATTTAATACAAGTACAGAAATTAGACAAAATGTTCGAGCATCTCATAATTGTACTCGAAATTTTCAAGAGGATGCAACAATAATTCGAACTCCGCTACCAATCACAAGGACATGTTATTACAATAGCGCATGTCTATTTCACCATAAAACGTTCGAGATGTGCTGTAATGCAGGAAAAGTCTCTCATTTCCGAGTAAATGCTCCTTAGGAATTGCTTGAAATCTTCCTGGACCCCTATGCAGAAGGAAACCATTTTAGAAAACATATTCGTGGATACAATCATGTATTTTCCTTCACTTCGTGTAGTGTGCACATAGACGAACAACTGGCTATAACAGGTCGTGGTATATATACATTTCGTGCTCAAGGCTCAATATATCACAGTATAGGGGTATTTTATCCGGATCAGGGCACGCAGCCACGATTTTTGCAACTGTACATATATGATATTGAGCACGAGTTGCAGAATAGGATGCTGTAGAACACACAACTACATGAAACATTAGTTTTCAAGTTACAACAATTGCTACACCGGTATAATCCTTTTCTCCATGTGTTTCGCCAGCTTGCACAACGGTCAGATGTACATGAGTGTAGTTTGGTCATTAGAGAGCGACCTGCTAATCAGCCACAATATAGTCTTCCAACTGCGTCGTAGGTAGCAGCTATAATTGTTGGTGATGACGTTGAAACAATGATTCGTGGGCGAGATATTAAGGTGTAAACTCATGCTGGTAGCCTACAAAGGATTCAGAAATTTGTTGGCTATTACGATCCACTACAATATCCTCTTCTTTTTCCATTTGGAACTCATGGATGGGATATCAATACCCGAAGTCAAATTGGCGGCAAAGTATCATGCGGAACATATACTAGCTATATGCTCCATGTACAAATCCCCATTTCCTACGCAGTATAGACTTCAATAAAATTCTGCCAAAAAATTGTTCAATGTATCTAATCTTTTTTGCAAATTCTTAAAAATTTGTAGATCCGCCCCGATGATCATTCCACCATATTGCAAGTAGGGCGACTACTACAACAATATGTTATTGATAACTATGTGAAAATTGAAACCGAAAAGTTAAGATGGGTTCAAACTAGACAGAAGAAATTACGGGCTGAATTATACCAAGGCTTACAAAATGCTTTGCACACAGGAGAAACCAATGCAGGTAAATACTGTTGTATCTAATTGCTACTTCGTAAATCATTAAGAATTACCCAAAATAATTATTAAAACTAATAATATTTCTCTATATATTTGTCTTCAGAAAATGTTGGAAGAAAAAGAACAATATTACCATCGTCGTTCATTGATAGTCGTCGCGACATGACCCAACAATATGAAGATGGAATGGCGATTGTTCTTAAAGAAGGCAAGCCAGATATTTTTTTCACAATGAAATGCAATCCATCTTGGACTAAAATAACTTCAGAACTCAACCCAGTTCAAACTCCACAAGTGTAAAACCCAGAACTTTCGAAAAGTCTTATTATGATCAAGTCTCAAATCATATGGTTATTTATAGCCTTAATTTCAGAAATTATTTTATTAAAGATAATTAAGGCAAGTTTTGATTTATTGAATTTCAGATAAGTTATGATTATTATCCAATTTTATAATTATTGGATTATTTTCTATATTTAAATTATAAAGTTGACAGTTATAAAATAATAAGAATTTTATATGATTTGGACTAAGTAACTAATATTTTAAATATTACTACTACTGTTTTGGGAAAATAGAGAAAATAATTATATTATTCCTAATTTTTAGATTCAAGTATTTTATTGAAAATAATTTGTGAAATTGGTGAACAAATAGTTTTTTCTATATATAATTAGCGTTGGATTTAATTTGGGTTTCAATTATTATATCATTCCCAATTTTATGTGAAATTACCAAATTATCCCTAACCCTAATTTTTGAAAATGAAACCCTAACCATGAAAACCCTAACCCGACCCGTTTTCCCCCGAAGACCCAGTTATAGCACGCACAATGTTTCCCTCACCCAGTAGCAGTAGCGTGTGTAACTTTCTCCTCTTCTTGAATGAAAGGAATGAAATAGAAAGGGGAAGAAGGAAGGGGGACCGAGGGAGAAAGGAGAAGGGGAAGAAGAGGGAGGCGGCGCGGTGGGTGCCACTACCACCGTCGCCGCCGTTGCTAGCAGAGGGAATGGGAGATCTGAGCGAGGAGAGAGAGAGCTCGCGAAACCGGGAGAGATCGACCCACGCCTCGCCGCCGCGCCACTGTCCCTGTGCCGCCGTCGTTCGGTCCATCCACGAGCTACTGTCAGGAACGTGCGAGGAGGAATGACGCCGCCCCTTTGCCACGATTGAAGCTCGCTTCCGCCGCGTTGATCCGGTCTGTCGCGCCGCCACTGTTGTCCAGGGAAGACCGCCACTGCGTCTGTGTCCTCCAACGGCGCCGTTGCACGAGCCGGAGGACTCGTCCATGCTGAACTACCGCCGCCATTGCTAGGGCTTGCCGCCGCCATGCCGTTAAGAGGAAGGCCGTGCATTCACGCCGAGCAGGAGAGACAGAGAGAGCTGCGGCCGAGATGGCAGTCCAACCGCCGTAACCAGCCGACGTTCACGTAGTCAGTGCCGCCTCCATCGAAACCGCCACCGTTGCTACCAGATCTTACCTCTGACATGGCTGATTGTGGGTGAAAGGGGGGGCGAAGTTGCCTCTGCCGCTGGAAAACCCCGCTGCCGTCGCCGAAAAACTCTGCCGGTAAGGGTTTTGGATTTGGTTTTCATTCGTTTAAGATTTTGTAAGCTTTAGCGTCTCTGTATGTGGGTTCCAAGCACCATTGTCAGAGTCTGGTTGCCGCTGCCGCTTGAGGTGGCTGCCGGGCTGCCGCCGAACTGGTTCAGAGGCCGTCGCTGTTTTGGTTCAGCTGCCCTTTCTTCGTTTTGGTAAGTGTTTTCGATTTGGAAGCCCTTTAGTTACTGTTCTATTACCATACGCTGAGGTTTGTGGCGTTAATTGCTATAAGATTGAGTTTCAGTTGTTATATGTTGCGATTAGTGTTGCTATGGTTACTGCGAAAGTGGCTGGGAGCTGAGGTTTTGGTTGCCGTCAGTTCGGGTTGCGGCGGAAAGGACTCTCTAAGATGTTTGGGATATGTAATTTGCATTTTGAGGTAGCGGCGCTTTCTGAAAACTATATTTTTATATATTGGAATTATTACATATGGATACTGATGTGAGACAATGTATTTGGTGATTGTATAAGCCTTATTTGATATTGATTGTCCTGGATGAATGTAATTATATGTTTGAATGGATTATTATTTGGTTTGGATGAATGGATTGTTGTGCGATTTTGTGAAACGATTTTGAAAAGAGTAATTGATTTCATGACTCTGTTTGGCTTAGATCCTATTTTATTACTCAAATCCAGAAGCCATGGTTTTTAATGATTTTAAATGAATTTGGTGATATGAGTTATGTTATTCTACCCTAAACACTTGAGACTCTGTCGAGAAACTTTTGTTATAAAATTCTATTTTTGGATGGATGATTTTGAATATTTCAAAATAAATCTTTAACTTGCCATAGTTATGGAAGTTTTGGAAAGAGGATGCCGAGAGTGACATTGTTTTCAAAGGGGATTTTACCTTGAGTAAAAGTGGCTTATGAGCCTGAGATGATTTGAGAAATGAGATCTTTAAAGCCAAGACTGAAAAGAGTTGAAACTTGATTTCAAAGTGAAATGAATTGAGAAAAATGATTTATGGCTTAAATGCCGATTTTATGAATTTGATGATGTTGAATGTTGGAAGTGTTGTTTTGTTATGGGCCGGAATGGCTGTGTATGATTATGAATATTGGCTGGTTCTGGATTGAACCGTGAGCCAAAATGGCTGTGTATGATATGAATATTGGCTGATTTTGGATTGAACTGTGAGCCAGATGACTGAGATGGATGTTGATCCATGGCTGATAATGAATGCATATATGCTGAGATATTGATGATTGTGATTTTGCACTTCCACTATCGGAGATACGAGTTTTCCTGGGGGAAAGTAGTGGCTAGCCACCACGTGCTCCAGGTGGAGACTCGAAGCTCTGTTGACCCTATGTCGTCAGGGTGGCCGGGCACTGTGAAAGCCCCGGATGAGCTCACCCCCGTGAATATTCACCAGTGAAGGTGATGGATATGGATCATGATTATGATCACGATTATGTTGAGTATAACTCGAGTTGGGAAGACATGACAGAAGGACAGTCCAATAGTTAGCTACCAGGACTTGTCGGGTTGGCTATGTAACCGACAGATGATATCATCAGCCACTAGGATAGGCATGCATCATGTGCATCTATGTGACATTGTTTGGGTGTGCATATTGTACTTGGTTTGCCTTTGTGACTATTTGAGATTAACTGTGTAAGACCTGGTTAATTAATAGCTAATTAACCCATAAATGAGAATTTATTTTAGAAAGCCAAAAATGTGATTTTTATGGCTTAATATGATAGAGGAGATTGAGACGAGAATTTTGGTACTAATTTTATCGAAATCGGACCAAAATTGGACCGAACGGGCCAAACCGGGCCAACTGGACCCAAAGTGGGCCCTTGGCCTAACTAAACTAAACCAAAACCATAATTTTCAGCACTCTCTTTACTCATTTGATACACACACATGCTGAAATGGAGTAAGGGAGGGGAAGAACACTCTCTCAAACTTCTATCTCTCACTTGATCTTCAAACCACCATAACTTTTGATCTAGAGCTCCGATTGCCGCATCGTTTACGGCCACGCATTCACTGCGGAAAGCTCTACAAAACCCATACAATCAATCTTGAGGTAAGCCATGTTTTTCTCTTCGAATTTCCAGCCTTGTTTTTGAGTTTCATGAGCAAAAATATTGAGATTTTGGGCTCTTTGATGTTATAGGACCCAACTCTCTTGAAGGAGAAGATTAATCTTGCCTCCTTGGTCCTTGGGTGTGGTAAGGTTCTCAATCCTAGTGTAATTTGTTGTTCTATGATGTTTGGGTATTGAGATGTTGTGTATGGGTATGATGATTGTGGCTTAGGTTGTGTGTATGTGAATATTGGGGCTTGATTGAGACCTTGAAAAGTTTGAAAAGAGATTTTTGGTGGTAAAAATCTGTGCTTGGAGGTGTGGAGACCTAGAGGGCTTGTGGACAAGTGGTTTGGAAGTGCTCCGGTTGAGCTTGGAAAATTGGCTAAGGTATGGTCTCGGTTTCTTGTATCTAATATGTAATGTGGTAGAAAATACTTAGGCTAGAGGCCCTAAGATAGGCATTGAATTGTTGATATTATTTAATGGTTGGGATATATGATGTGGTCATATATGTGAGGATGATTATTGATGCCTTGATGATATGATGTATGAGAATTATGCATGTTGTGATATATGCTTGATGAGTAATTGAGGTTGAATTGTGGGTGACACCATGTTGGTGGTGAGTATGATATTGAGTGTGTGTAATGATGGTTAATTGGAAATGGTATTATTGGAAATTGGGATGAGAAAGTATGTCTGATATGTTTATGCATTTGTATCTTGGCCATATAATTGAGAAGTGTTAAAATGGTGGGATGATGTTTTGTGACCTGTGGTGGAGTGTTGATGTGTGAGTTGAGGAGACTTGATGTTGATTTTGGTACATTTTGATTGATTTCAAAAAGGGTTGAAATTGGCATGTTTTGGTTGATTTTGAGAAGAGTTGAAAACGGCTTGTTTTGAAAATGGCACTTTGTGGTTTTGTATGAAAACATCGTTTTTGGGCATACTTTGACGGGACATAACTTGGTCTACGGATCCCCGTTTTGTACCAAACTTGTTTAGAAATGAAATTGGATCCGAGATGTCCATGCCGTTGGAAGAACGGGCGGAAAACGATTTAAAATGAGAAAGTTATGTCCGTCGAAAGATTGGGAGTTGAATCTGTAAATTCTTTAGCTTTTAACTTAGAAAAATTTTAGCAGAATGACCCTCCGCACGTAGGCGCACTTGGCGCGTACGCGCCGTTTTTTGAAAAGGCACCATCCACGCGTGCGCGTCGATGTAATGCACCCAATGCCCTGCTATTTTCCCGAGAGTTGTGCCAAAGTTGTGCCAGTTTTGTGCCTGGCGCACAAATATACCAGCGCGTGCACGTGGCTGACGCGTACATATCGTTTGGCTAATTTTTAACCCACGCGTCCGCGTGTATGACGCTTTTGCACCGATGAGCTTTGTGGCCATCCACGCGTGTGCGTGGAGTGCGCGTACGCATGGCCCTGTTTTCATTCCAAAGTTGATTTTTGAGTTTTAAAAGCCAAATTTCACACTTCTAAGCCTCCGATCTCACCACTTGTGTCGTAAATCATTATGATATGCCTAGCAATGAGGAAAGGAGCTAGTGAATGTGGTAACTTATGAGTGAAGCAAGGGAAAAATGAATGATCAATGAGGATCAAAGATGATTATGTGAGAGGCGGAGGATGGCGGTGGAAGTGCTTGTTATGCCATGGGCCGAAGAGTCGTAATTGTTAATAAATTGGCTGGTTATGGATTTAACCGTGAGCCAGATGGCTGGATTATTGCCGTGTTACAGCGGGGCCATGATTATGGCTAAGTATAAATGCATATATGTTGTTGAATGAATTGTGAATGTTACACTTCCACTATCGGAGATGAGAGTTTCCCTGGGAGAAAGCAGTGGCTAGCCACCACGTGCTCCAGGTTGAGACTCGAAGCTCTTTTTACCCTATGTCGTCAGGGTGGCCGGGCACTGTGAAAGCCCCAGATGAGCTCACCCCCATAAATCTTCACCAGTGAAGGTGATGGATATGGATCATGATTATGATCAAGTTTATATTGAGTATAACTCGAGTTGGGAAGACACGACAGAGGGACAGTCCAATGGTTAGCTACCAGGACTTGTCGGGTTAGCTCTATAACTGACAGATGATATCATCAGGCATTAGGGACAGGCATTCATCATATGCATACTATGTGAATTGATTGAGATTGCCTATTTGACTGCATATTACTTGCTATTTGTCTAAATGCCTTATTTGTTCCTATTTGTATATCTCTTGTCTGATATAACTGTGTTTGCTATATTATTCTCCTGCTAGTGGTTGGGAGGTCTGAAGGAATTGGAAAGGGGAGTATTAGTTAGACTGAAGAATCTTTAGTCAGATGCCCTTTATGGTTTAGCTTGTTTATAAGCTTTGATTTTATCTGGAGGAAGTTCTAGGATTGCCTTCGGCTTTCCTCTATTATTATGTATTATATATGTGGAAGCTGTTACCATGCTAGGAACCTCTGATTCTCACCCATGCGGATTTTGTGGTTTTCATATGCAGGACGTGAGGCTTCTCGCTGAAGCATGCTGGAGACTTCTAGATTAGCGAAGATCTTTTGTCCTCGGAACTCTGTTTTGTGTCCCTTTGGGTTTTCCTTGGGGTTTCCTATTTTATTTACTTGTATATATATGTTGCTATGCTCGGACCGGTTATCTTCGCAACCGGATTTTGAGTTTTGATATTCCCATTTTTGACACTCTTCTGTATATATATAATCTCGCGTTGGTTTATCGTGGTTCGTTACGTTATCGATCGAAGTGTTGCACTTTTGAGTTACGAATTTTGTTTTACCCCTTTTTCTTAAAAAGGCTCCTAGTTATAATCATTTTTCACAATACTAATCGTACTAAATTTTTATTTTAGAGATCGTAATACCTTTCCATTTCTGAATTATGACTTAAGCATAAGACTCTGTATGGTAGGGTGTTACATTATGGTATCAGAGCAGTTCGTTTCTGTAGAGCCTGAGGGACGGACTGATTATGCTTCTGTGCATTCTCTGTATGTGTGTTATGTACTATGAGTATATCTGCTTGATATAATTGGCATAAACGTTCATGAGCATGCATTTGGGACTTTGAAGCACCAAACTTCCTATATTGAGACTGATCAACTTAATATCGATTGTTTGGTGTGTATAGAAACCAGATGGCACCTCGTGGACGCAGTAGAGGCCGTGGGAGAGGTCATACGAATGCTCGTGCGCCGGAGATTAACCCTAATGACCCGGTGAACTTTATGACTGCGTTGGAGAATATGGCTATGCAAGCCACTGCTGAGGCTTTTGGTCAACAGATGAACAACCATGGTAATGACGGAGGTGGACTTCAGGGTCCAATGACACTGGCAAACTTTTTGAAGGTTAATCCACCTAAGTTCAAGGGAACTACTAGCCCGACTGAAGCCGATACAAGGTTTCAGGCTATGGAACGAGCACTGCAAGCACAGGTGGTACCTGAAGGACAGCGTCTTGAGTTTCCTATCTATTTGCTCACTGGTGAAATGTCGTATTGGTGGCAAGGTATTCGACGTCTTCTGCAGTAGGGTGATGACTATATCACCTGGGATGTCTTCCGAGAGGAGTTCTATAAGAAGTACTTTCCGACTTCTACTAAGACGGCTAAAGAGCTTGAGTTGCTACATCTGAAGCAGGGAACTATGTTCGTATCTGAGTATATTGACAAGTTTGAGGAGTTGTTTAGGTTCTCCCATATGTGCTAGGGGACTCCGGGAGACTATGAGGAATTGAAGTGCATTAAGTATGAAGGAGGACTCCGGAGTGATATCTTTAGCTCAATGGGACCAATGGAGATCAGAACTTTTTCTGAGTTGGTGAACAAGTGTAGAGTTGCTGAAGAGTGCGTGAAGAAGGTAGCTACTAAGAGTGAAAGTCACAAAGGATCATTCCCACAGAACCGAGGGAAGAGCTTTGCACCTAGAGGTCCACCTTTCAAGAGGAGAGGTTCTTTTAGGAGGCCCAACAACAACAACTCCAAGGGAAAAGGTTTGGGAAGCAGCCTCATAATGATCAAGCTTGTACTAGGTGTGGAAGTCACCATCCGGGAGCACCATGCAAGGCCGGATGGGGTTTGTGCTACAATTGTGGAAAGGAAGGGCATAAAGCTGTAAACTGTCCAGAGAAGTAGAAACAAGGTGCTGGGAAAGCACAACAGACTGGTCGGGTGTTCACCACTTCAGCTATAGGTGCTGAGGGATCTGAGGCACTTATTCGAGGCAACTGTGAAATGGCTGGTCAAACTTTAGATGCTTTATTTGATTCGGGAGCATCGCATTCATTCATTGCATTTGAAAAAGCCCATGAGTTAGGATTGAAGATCGTAACCTTAGGTTATGACCTAAAAGTGTATAATGCTACCCATGAAGCCATGGTAACTAGGCTAGGATGCCTGAAAGTTTTGTTTAGGTTCAAGCAGTGTGATTTTGTCCATAATTTAATCTGTTTGCCGATGATCGGTCTTGATCTTATCTTGGGATTGGACTGGTTATTTGAGAACCATATCCTGTTTGATTATTCTACAAGGTCGATGTACTTTATGCCAGAAGATACAGAATGGCCGGTCGTGGTGAATAATTATTACTTGAATTCGATGATGGTGAGCTATTTCGGAATCGAATGTCAGGGTATCCTGTTATTAACCGCGGGTGTTTCGGGTGATGATCAAAGGTTGGATCAGATTCCGGTAGTGTGTGAGTTTTCGGAGGTGTTTCTCGATGACATTGATGAAGTTCCACCTAACCGAGAGGTCGAGTTTGCTATTGAATTGGTACCTGGTGCAGGACCAATCTCAAGTGCACCTTATAGGATGTCACCGTTAGAGATGGCCGAGCTAAAGTCTCAGTTAGAGGATTTGTTGGGTAAGAACTTTATCCGACCGAGTGTTTCCCCGTGGGGTGCTCCAGTGTTACTGGTAAAGAAGAAAGATGGGAGAATGCGGCTCTGTGTGGATTACAGGCAGCTGAACAAGGTTACAATAAAGAATAAGTACCTGTTGCTGAGAATTGATGATCTCATGGATCAGTTACAAGGAGCTGGAGTTTTCTCCAAGATTGATTTGCGATCCGGTTATCACCAGATAAGGGTGAGGGGTGAGGATATCCCTAAGACCGATTTCAGGACTCGTTATGGTCATTACGAGTACACTGTAATGTCTTTTGGGTTGACGAACGCTCCTGCAGTGTTTATGGATTACATGAATAGAGTGTTCCATCCGTTTCTAGATAAATTCGTTGTTGTCTTCATTGACAACATACTGATTTACTCCAAGACTGAAGAAGAGCATGCGGAACACTTGAAGACAGTGTTGCAAATTCTAAAGGAGAAGAAACTCTATGTGAAACTGTCTAAGTGTGAGTTTTGGAAGAGTGAGGTGAAGTTTTTGGGTCACGTGGTGAGTAAGAAGGGAATAGCCATAGATCCAACTAAGGTGGAGGCTGTGATGGATTGGAAGCAACCAACCACCGTAACGGAGATAAGGAGTTTTCTAGGCTTAGCTGGCTATTACCGAACGTTCATTAAAGGCTTTTCGCAATTAGCTTTGCCGTTGACAAAGTTAACCCGCAAAGACACACCATTTGTTTGGACTCCTGAGTGCGAGGAGAGCTTTCAGGCATTGAAGAAAAAGTTGACCACTGCACCTGTGTTGGTGTTACCTGAGCCGAACGAACCTTTTGAGGTGTACTGCGATGCCTCATTAAAAGGTCTAGGGTGTGTGCTGATGCAGCATCATAATGTGGTGGCGTATGCCTCACGCCAGTTGAGACCTCATGAAGTTAGTTATCCTACGCACGATTTGGAACTCGCTGCGGTTGTGTTTGCCTTGAAGGTGTGGAGGCATTATCTCTATGGGGTTAAGTTCCAAGTTTTCTCCGATCACAAGAGCTTGAAATACCTCTTTGATCAGAAAGAGCTTAATATGAAGCAAAGGAGGTGGATGGAATTATTGAAGGACTACGACTTTGAGTTGAATTACCATCCGAGAAAGGCGAATGTAGTGGCGGATGCGTTAAGTCGGAAGTCATTATATGCAGCTTGGATGATGCTTCAGGAGGAGAAGTTGCTTAAGGGATTCGAGAGTCTGAAAATTGGTGCTCGAGAAGTATCTGGAATTCTGTGCTTGAGCCGATTAGAAATCTCAAGTGACTTAAGTCTGAACTCCTAAAGGCTCATTAAAATGATGAAGCGTTATGGAAGGTGTTACCGGCTATTGAGCAAGGGAAACAGTGGAGAGTTCGGAAAAAAAAAAGATGGGTTATGGAGATTCAAGGGTAGGATCATTGTGCTGGATGTTGGCACTTTGAGGCAAGATATCTTAAAGGAGGCACACAAAAGTGGATTCTCCATTCACCTGGGAAGTACTAAGATGTACCATGATTTAAAGGCGATGTTTTGGTGGCCGGGTATGAAGAATGATGTGGCAGAATATGTTTCAAAGTGCTTAACTTGTCAAAAGGTAAAGATTGAACATCAAAGACCTTCCGGGATGTTGCAACCTTTAGAGGTTCCATAATGGAAGTGGGAAAGTATTGCAATGGACTTTGTGTCGGGATTGCCAAGGACTAGGGTTGGTTTCGATGCTATCTGGGTGATTGTGGACCAACTGACGAAGTCAGCTCACTTTCTACCCATCCGAATGGCTTACACCCTTGAGGAGCTAGCACGGTTATACATAAAGGAAATTGTGAGACTTCATGGTGTACCTACTACTATAATCTCTGATAGAGATCCTCATTTCACTTCAAGGTTCTGGGGTGCATTCCAGAAATCTTTTGGAACCCGATTAAGCTTGAGTACAGCTTACCATCCTCAAACAGATGGTCAATCTGAGAGGACGATCCAAACACTAGAGGATATGTTGAGAGCTTGTGTTTTGGACCAACCGGCGAGTTGGGATCGGTATATGCCGTTAGTGAATTTTGCATACAATAATAGTTACCATGCGAGCATCGGAATGGCTCCGTATGAGGCTTTGTATGGGAGGAAATGTCAATCTTCGCTGTGTTGGTATGAAGCTGGAGAGAAATGCTTGTTGGGGCCGAAAATGATAGTTAAGACCACTGAACAAGTCAAGAAAATCCGAGATAGGATGCTTACGGCGCAGAGTCGTTAGAAGAGTTACGCCGATCAGAGGTGGAAACCCTTAGAATTTGAGAAAGGAGATCATGCTTTCTTTAAGGTTACTCCGACCACAGGAGTAGGTAGGGCGATTAAAGCGAAGAAGTTGAATCCTCGATACATTGGTCCATTTCAGATCTTGGAGAGGATTGGACCGGTGGCGTATCGAATGGCTCTACCACCTCATCTTTCGAACCTGCACGATGTATTTTATGTGTCGCAGCTTCGGAAGTACACTCATGATGCTAGCCATGTGTTAAAACCTGAATCGGCTCAGTTAAAAGAAGATTTGACGCTTCCGGTGGCACCGGTCAGAATCGATGATACTAGTATCAAATAGTTGCGTGGAAAAGAGGTTTCATTGGTCAAAGTTGCATGAAGTCAAGGCGGTATTGGGGAACACACTTGGGAATTTGAGTCGGAGATGCGAACAGATTATCCGCACTTATTCTCAAGTATATGAATTTGAATTTGAATTTTATGGGCAAAATTCCCAATTAGGTGGGTAGAATGTAAGACCCGATTAATTAATGGCTAATTAACTCATAAATGAGAATTTATTTTAGAAAGCCAAAAATGTGATTTTTATGGCTTAATATGATAGAGGAGATTGAGAAGAGAATTTTGGTACCAATTTTATCGAAATCGGACCAAAATTGGACCGAACAGGCCAAACCGGGCCAACCGAACCTAAAGTGGGCCCTTGGCCCAACTAAACTAAACCAAAATCCTAGTTTTTAGTACTCTCTCTCCTCATTTGATACACACACGCGTTGAAATGGAGTAAGGGAGGGGAAGAACACTCTCTCAAATTTCTATCTCTCATTTGATCTTCAAACCACCATAACTTTTGATCTAGAGCTCTGATTGTCGCATTGTTTGCAGCCACGCGTTCACCGCGAAGAGTTCTAAAAAACCCATACAATCAATCTTGAGGTAAGCCACATTTTGCTCTTCAAATTTCTAGCCTTGTTTTCAAGTTTTATGAGCAAAAATGTTGAGATTTTGGTCTATTTGATGTTATAGGATCCAACTCTCTTGAAGGAGAAGATTAATCTTGCCTCCTTGGACCTTGGGTGTGGTAAGATTTTCAACCCTAGTATAATTTATTGTTCTATGATATTTGGGTATTAAGATGTTGTGTATGGGTGTGATGATTGTGGCTTAGGTTGTATGTATGTGAATATTGGAGCTTGATTGAGACCTTGAAAAGTTTAAAAAGAGATTTTTGGTGGTAAAAATCTGTGCTTGGAGGTGTGGAGACCTAGAGGGCTTGTGGACAAGTGGTTTGGAAGTGCTTCGGTTGAGCTTAGGAAATCGGCTAAGGTATGGTCTCGGTTTCTCGTATCTAATATGTAATGTGGTAGGAAATACTTAGGCTAGAAGCCCTAAGATAGGTATTGAATTGTTGATGTTGTTGAATGGTTGGGATATATGATGTGGTCATATATGTGAGGATGATTATTGATGCCTTGATGGTATGATGTATGAGAATTATGCATGTTGTGATATATGCTTGATGAGTAATTGAGGTTGAATTGTGGGTGACACCATGTTGGTGGTGAGTATGATATTGAGTGTGTGTAATGATGGTTAATTAGAAATGGTATTATTGGAAATTGGGATGAGAAAGTATGTATGATATGTTTATGCGTTTGTATCGTGGCCATATAATTGAGAAGTGTTAAAATGGTGGGATGATGTTTTGTGACTTGTGGTGGAGTGTTGATGTGTGAGTTGAGGAGGCTTGATGTTGATTTTGGTGCATTTTGATTGATTTCAAAAAGGGTTAAAATTGGCATGTTTTGGTTGATTTTGAAAAGAGTTGAAAATGACTTGTTTTGAAAATGGCACTTTGTGGTTTTGTATGAAAATATGGTTTTTGGGCATACTTTGACGGGACATAACTTGGACTACGGATTCCCGTTTTGTACTAAATTTGTTTAGAAATGAAATTGGATCCGGAATGTCCATGCCGTTGGAAGAACGAGCGGAAAATGATTTAAAATGAGAAAGTTATGTCTGTCGGAAGATTGGGGGTTGAATTTGTAAATTCTGCAGCTTTTAACTTAGAAAAATTTTAGCAGAATGACCCTCCGCGCGTAGGCGCACTTGGTGCGTATGCGTCGTTTTTTGAAAAGACACCATCCACGCGTGCACATGGCGTGCGCGTGTGCGTCGATGTGATGCACCTAATGCCCAGCTATTTTTCCGAGAGTTGTGCCAAAGTTGTGACAGTTTTGTGCCTGGGGAACAAATGTACCTGCGCATGCGTGTGGCTGACGCGTATGCGTCGTTTGGCTAATTTTCAACCCACGCGTCCGCGTGTATGATGCTTGCGCGTCGATGAGCTTTGTGGCAATCCACGCTTGCGCGTGGAGTGCGCGTACGCGTGACCCTGTTTTTATCCCAAAGTTGATTTTTGAGTTTTAAAAGCCAAATTTCACACTTCTAAGCCTCCGATCTCACCACTTGTGTCGTAAATCATTATGATATGCCTAGCAATGAGGAAAGGAGCTAGTGAATGTGGTAACTTACGAGTGAAGCAAGGGAAAAATGAATGATCAATGAGGATCAAAGATGATTATGTGAGAGGCGGAGGATGGCGGTGGAAGTGCTTGTTATGCCATGGGCCGAAGAGCCGTAATTGTTAATAAATTGGCTGGTTATGGATTTAACCGTGAGCCAGATGGCTGGATTATTGCCGTGTTACAGCGGGGCCATGATTATGGCTAAGTATAAATGCATATATGTTGTTGAATGAATTGTGAATGTTACACTTCCACTATCGGAGATGAGAGTTTCCCTGGGAGAAAGCAGTGGCTAGCCACCACGTGCTCCAGGTTGAGACTCAAAGCTCTTTTTACCCTATGTCGTCAGGGTGGCCGGGCACTGTGAAAGCCCCAGATGAGCTCACCCCCATAAATCTTCACCAGTGAAGGTGATGGATATGGATCATGATTATGATCAAGTTTATATTGAGTATAACTCGAGTTGGGAAGACACGACAGAGGGACAGTCCAATGGTTAGCTACCAGGACTTGTCGAGTTAGCTCTATAACCGACAGATGATATCATCAGGCATTAGGGACAGGCATTCATCATATGCATACTATGTGAATTGATTGAGATTGCCTATTTGACTGCATATTACTTGTTATTTGTCTAAATGCCTTATTTGTTCCTATTTGTATATCTCTTGTCTGATATAACTGTGTTTGCTATATTATTCTCCTGCTGGTGGTTGGGAGGTCTGAAGGAATTGGAAAGGGGAGTATTAGTTAGACTGAAGAATCTTTAGTCAGATGCCCTTTATGGTTTAGCTTGTTTATAAGCTTTGATTTTATCTGGAGGAAGTTCTAGGATTGCCTTCGGCTTTCCTCTATTATTATGTATTATATATGTGGAAGCTGTTACCATGCTAGGAACCTCTGATTCTCACCCATGCGGATTTTGTGGTTTTCATATGCAGGACGTGAGGCTTCTCGCTGAAGCATGCTGGAGACTTCTAGATTAGCGAAGATCTTTTGTCCTCGGGACTCTGTTTTGATTTTATGATTTCTCTTAGATACTTTATCTCCATTGAATAATACAAACTGTGATGACTCCTCTTATAGGAGATTTTGGAGAATAGGTTCTCAGTTTTTGTGTCCCTTTGGGTTTTCCTTGGGGTTTCCTATTTTATTTACTTGTATATATATGTTGCTATGCTCGGACCGGTTATCTTCGCAATCGGATTTTGAGTTTTGATATTCCCATTTTTGACACTCTTCTGTATATATATAATCTCGCGTTGGTTTATCGTGGTTCGTTACGTTATCGATCGAAGTGTTGCACTTTCGAGTTACGAATTTTGTTTTACCCCTTTTTCTTAAAAAGGCTCCTAGTTATAATCATTTTTCACAATACTAATCGTACTAAATTTTTATTTTAGAGATCGTAATACCTTTCCATCTCTGAATTATGACTTAAGCATAAGACTCTGTATGGTAGGGTGTTACATTATGGTATCAGAGCAGTTCGTTTCTGTAGAGCCTGAGGGACGGACTGATTATGCTTCTGTGCATTCTCTGTATGTGTGTTATGTACTATGAGTATATCTGCTTGATATAATTGGCATAAACGTTCATGAGCATGCATTTGGGACTTTGAAGCACCAGACTTCCTATATTGAGACTGATCAACTTAATATCGATTGTTTGGTGCGTATAGAAACCAGATGGCACCTCGTGGACGCAGTAGAGGCCATGGGAGAGGTCATACGAATGCTCGTGCGCCGGAGATTAACCCTAATGACCCGGTGAACTTTATGACTGCGTTGGAGAATATGGCTATGTAAGCCACTGCTGAGGCTCTTGGTCAACAGATGAACAACCATGGTAATGACGGAGGTGGACTTCAGGGTCCAATGACACTGGCAAACTTTTTGAAGGTTAATCTACCTAAGTTCAAGGGAACTACTAGCCCGACTGAAGCCGATACAAGGTTTCAGGCTTTGGAACGAGCACTGCAAGCGCAGGTGGTACCTGAAGGACAGCGTGTTGAGTTTGCTATCTATTTGCTCACTGGTGAAATGTCGTATTGGTGGCAAGGTATCCGACGTCTTCTGCAGTAGGGTGATGACTATATCACCTGGGATGTCTTCCGAGAGGAGTTCTATAAGAAGTACTTTCTGACTTCTACTAAGACGGCTAAAGAGCTTGAGTTGCTACATCTGAAGCAGGGAACTATGTCCGTATCTGAGTATATTGACAAGTTTGAGGAGTTGTTTAGGTTCTCCCGTATGTGCTAGGGGACTCCGGGAGACTATGAGGAACTGAAGTGCATTAAGTATGAAGGAGGACTCCGGAGTGATATCTTTAGCTCAGTGGGACCAATGGAGATCAGAACTTTTTTCTGAGTTGGTGAACAAGTGTAGAGTTGCTGAAGAGTGCGTGAAGAAGGTAGCTACTAAGAGTGAAAGTCACAAAGGATTATTCCCACAGAACCGAGGGAAGAGCTTTGCACCTAGAGGTCTACCTTTCAAGAGGAGAGGTTCTTTTAGGAGGCCCAACAACAACAACTCCAGGGGAAAAGGTTTGGGAAGCAGCCTCATAATGATCAAGCTTGTACTAGGTGTGGAAGTCACCATCCGGGAGCACCATGCAAGGCTCGAAGCTTTTTTGACCCTATGTCGTCAGGGTGGCTGGGCACTGTGAAAGCCCCGGATGAGCTCACCCCCATAAATATTCACCATTGAGGGTGATGGATATGGATCATGATTTTGATCAAGTTTATATTGAGTATAACTCGAGTTGGGGAGACACGACAGAGGAACAGTCCAATGGTTAGCTACCAGGACTTATCGGGTTGGCTCTATAACCGACAGATGATATCATCAGCCATTAGGGACAGGCATTCATCATATGCATACTATGTGAATTGATTGAGATTGCCTATTTGATTGCATATTACTTGCTATTTGTCTAAATGCCTTATTTGTTCCTATTTGTATATCTCTTGTCTGATATAACTGTGTTTGCTATATTATTCTCCTGCTGGTGGTTGGGAGGTCTGAAGGAATTGGAAAAGGAAGTATTAGTTAGACTGAAGAATCTTTAGTCAGATGCCCTTTATGGTTTAGCTTGTTTATAAGCTTTGATTTTATCTGGAGGAAGTTCTAGGATTGCCTTCGGCTTTCCTCTATTATTATGTATTATATATGTGGAAGCTGTTACCATGCTGGGAACCTCTGGTTCTCACCCATGCGGATTTTGTGGTTTTCAGATGCAGGATGTAAGGCTTCTCGCTGAAGTATGCTGGAGACTTCTGGATTAGCGAAGATCCTTTGTCCTCAGGACTCGATTTTGATTTTATGATTTCTCTTAGATACTTTATCTCCATTGAATAATACAAACTGTGATGACTCCTCTTATAGGAGATTTTGGAGAATAGGTTCTCAGTTTTTGTGTCCCTTTGGGTTTTCCTTAGGGTTTCCTATTTTATTTACTTGTATATATATGCTGCTATGCTCGGACCGGTTATCTTCGCAACCGGATTTTGAGTTTTGATATTCCCATTTTTGACACTCTTCTGTATATATATAATCTCGCGTTGGTTTATCCTGGTTCGTTACGTTATCGATCGAAGTGTTGCGCTTTCGAGTTACGAATTTTGTTTTACCCCTTTTTCTTAAAAAAGGCTCCTAGTTATAATCATTTTTCACAATAATAATCGTACTAAATTTTTATTTTAGAGGTCGTAATACCTTGCCATCCCTGAATTATGACTTAAGCATAAGATTCAGTATGGTAGGGTGTTACAAACTGCTACTTGTTCTACTTGCTGTAACTGTTTGTTTGTGCTTGAACTTCCTATCTGTGTTTGCAACTGGGACTCTTTTGGATTGTGGTAATTGGTTGTTGGTTGTATTATTTGGGCCTAGGGCCGTGCTTGAATTGACATGGACCGATGGTTGATTTTGGTTTTGTGTTTCTGGTATGGAAAAGTATGAAAGGCTACATTGATTAAGCATAGATAAACCTTTTGAAAGGTTTTTGAATATTATTTTAAATGAATAGTTTCCTCTTTCAGAAAAGGATTTCAGATTTCTCTTTTATTGTAAAACGTTGTTTTTTAAAAGAAGCATAAGTCAGTTATTAATCACTGGTACGGTTTATCTTCACGTATCCTATTACAATAATTCCCAAAAATCCTCTACTGAGAACCCTTTCTAGGATGATGTTCTCACCCCCCTACATTTTTTCCCTTTCAGGATATGGACGCAGAAGTCACGAAGAGTTTATTTAGTTGTTGTTGAGATGCTCTGTATTGCTTTAGATTATTATCTTTTGTACCCTCGCCTTTATCCTTATATATTCTGTAAGAGGGGTAGGAATTGTATTGGATAATATTTGTAATATTATATATATATATATATATGGATGTACTCTTTATGAGTTTTTGTAAGTTGTATGGTATCTATGGATGTACGTTATCGAATGAAGTATATTGGGAGCGATATTACGATAAAAAGTTTTAAACAGGCTCATATTTTAGTATTAAATAATATAAGTGTCGTCGTAATGTCCAAGCTATCAGAGTCGCGCTGCCGGAAGCGTGAGCTTTGGTAGTTAGGGTGTTACATTATGGTACCAGAGCGGTCTTTCCTGTAGAGCCTGAGGAATGGACTGACTATGCTTCAATTGCATACTCTGAGCGTTTGTCATGTATTAGGTCTTATCGAATGACGAGAATTAGACCTTTGTGCACATGACGGTCTATTAATTAACGCTGTTAGTCTTGCATTGCATAATTCCTGATATTAAGTTTGGCCGGCTTAATACTAGTGAATTACATATATGAGAGCACTAATGGGTTATCATAGATGATATGCGAGTTTTGGAATCGTTAGAAACTATTTCTCGAGGCTATTCAGTTGTGTCTTGAATTCTGTTAAAGTCGACCTGTTCTTTCATATCCTAACTTGAAGTTCCTGTTTGCTAATCCTTTTGAAAAGTAGTTTGATTTTTTCAACTCTATTCCTCTATTCATATGCATCCTTGTTTTGATCTTAAATGCATATGCTTGTTTGGAATCCTTGTTGCATCTTTCTTTCTCTGTTTAAGTTCTTCTTGATTCACGTATTCTTTGATGTAGCTTCGCACTTGTCTTAATGCGTTGTGCCTTTTGACTCCGGATTTCGAGTACATTCTTAGAGAAATTGTTAATTCAGTTTTTCTCTTATTTGACAGTGATTACAGTCAATTTTAAGATTTTTATAAAAATTGCCGTTGATTAGATATATACTTATTTGTATATATAAAACTTTGAAGATTACTCAAACCGTTTAGCAACTATCTATTTTTAATACCTCGCTTGTATTTTTACTGGCTTACGGAACTGCATTTACCTTAAATTACAATTTGACTTTCTAGTAATTTTACTATAGTTCCAATGCACACCTTCATTTGATTATGTATTTGGGTACTTTTCAAAATTCTGGAAAGGAAGGATTTTTTTTTCGCTTTTATCCCGATTGAATTCGTTTGATAAACTTTACCTAATTTATTTTTTCCTGGAGTTTGGTTTAGCATACTACCTTGTTGGTGCCATTGCTGTTTCTTTGAAAATGTTGGACTCGTAGCTTTCTTCTTATAAACAGACTAAAGTATCTCGTAAGCCTTCTATCTCCATGAATGTCATACTTGACTTTGTTTTTAACTAATCTTTTGCATCTTCTGAACATTACCATTGATCTTGGTTTTTCCTCTCTTGTGAATCTCATCCTTATATGAGTCAGCTTGATTTGTTTCAAAATTAGTGCATCGTCTATCCTATCATTATCTCTATCAGAGTTTGTAGTCAAAGATTTATCCTTGAGGAATTACTAATGATTGAGTTGTCTTTTTTCTACGAATTTTGTATTCTTTTAGATCAATTGAAAGCTTGTTTGATGTCTCATGTCTAGTGGATCTTGTTTGAACTATCTTGATTTAGGATCCTTTCTTGTGTGGCTTGACTCCTTTTTAAGTACATCCTAATATTCTTGCATATCCTTTTGAAATGGTGATTTCAAGTGTACTTTTGGAGTCTTGTTTTGAACTTTTAAGAAAGTTTTGAATTCTCTTTGAAGAAATTCTAAACGGAATTTATTTTCTGTTGCTTGATTGAGATTAAAACCATTGTTCGATTTTGACGAAGTTAATTTAAAGTTGGTATGCGCTATTTTAAATAAAGTTTTGAAAAGTTTCCTTGTTTAGTGAAAACCGGTTCGTTTGTAACGCACCACTTATTTCCTTTACCAAATTGTAAGCAAATTTTTATCTCGGAATTTCTTTTCTAAAAGGAGTTTAATTTTCTCTTTCGTCCTTGCTATGAATGTTATACACGCTTGTTTGAATATGGACTTTGGAAATTTTTGAACAAGCATTTGATTTCTCTTCTGAGTTTTGTGATTGCTTTTGGTTAGGTTGTGTACCTAACTATCCTTCTAAAATATTCCAGAAAATATTTTAGCTCTTAGCCAAACCTGTGTATAGTTTGTTTTTAAAACTCTACATGATCTACTTCAACATGAAAGTGTATTAAAGCAAAGCCACGCTTATGCTTTTATTTTTCTCTTGAAAAAGGCTTGTTGCTTAACTTTTCTTTTAGACTGCGAAGTGATTTTCCTGCAAGTTTTTTATTCTTTTAAGAACAATGTAGTCGGAAGTGTTTTTAGTCGTGCTCTTGAAGTTCTGCGAGCTTTGCCTTTGGTTTGAGAAAATTCTTCTCTATAAACCTCATACTTCTTCGACTCAGCTTGAATTTGTTCAAACTAATGCGCTGATTTTCTTCCTATTGACCCTATTGAATTTCCTTGATCCATGGACTAATTTTTTGAAAGTTGTCAATTGAATTGTGTCTAGCAAGCTTCATTGTTTGAACATCCTTGTTTATCTGGAATTGGATACATTCTCTCAAATCTCTGGCATTATCCTTGACATTTGATTCTCCTTTCTAAATCATGTATCCTTCTGAGTAGACTCGAGAATTGTTTTGATATTACGTGCGACTTGTAGACGCAGTAACGCGATGCATTAGTTCTTTAAGACGTGATGTCTGTATACAGAAGTTAAAACGGTAAGTGTGCAACGTTATGAGTTGTAGGTGTTTTGTTCCTTGCGAATGGGTTTGCGGTTGTTATACTTATGATCGGATATGGGGATTGAAAGGTGCATAATGGAGTTGGAAAGTTGAAGCTTTGAGGGTGATATGAGTTTAGTGTGCGGATGTTAAGCACGTCGTTTTAACCCCAGCCTGTTTTATAGCCTCGATGCCTTGCTTTGCTATTACCTGTTTGACCCATGTCATCTTTTACATTTGAGCCTATCTTGTAATATTTGCTTTGCAACCATACTCCTACCTTTGTATCTTTATGCATACGATAACCCAAGTGTTTGAAAACCGTATATACATGTTTATATGTTGAGATACTTTTGCTTCTTCCTGAAATGTGTTCAAGGGTGGACTGTTATGAAATTTCTTTTGTTTTGTATCAATTTTCGAGAACAAAAATTTTTATAAGATGGGTAGAATGTAAGACCCAGAACTTTTGAAAAGTTTTATTATGATCAAGTCTCAAATCATATGGTTATTTATAGCCTTAATTTCAGAAATTATTTTATTAAAGATAATTAAGGCAAGTTTTGATTTATTAAATTTCAGATAAGTTATGATTATTATCCAATTTTATAATTATTGGATTATTTTCTATATTTAAATTATAAAGTTGGCAGTTATAAAATAATAAGAGTACTCTTTATGAGTTTTTGTAAGTTGTATGGTATCTATGGATGTAAGTTATCGAATGAAGTATCTTGGAAGCGATATTGCGGTAAAAAGTTTCAAACAGGCTCATATTTTAGTATTAAATAGTATAAGTGTCATCGTAATGTCCAAGCTATCAGAGTCGCACAGCCGGAAGCGTGAGCTTTGGTAGTTAGGGTGTTACAACAAGATCGTCCAGATCTAACAACAAGAATTTTTTGAGCCAAATTTGAACAGCTGAAAGAGGATGTAATTACTAAGGGTGTCTTGGGAAAGGTGAAGAGCTATATTTATGTCACTGAGTTTCAAAAAAGAGGGGTGGCACATGTACATATGTTGCTAATATTAGAAAACAATGACAAGTTAATTGACTCGAAGCATTATGATAGTTTGGTACGTGCAGAGATACCATCTAAAGAAGTAGAACCACACCTACATGATGCAGTGATAAAACATATGATTCATGGTCCTTGCGTACACTTGATCAATCTTCACCCTGCATGAAAAATGGCCAATGTAAACGCAACTAACCAAAAGATTTCGCAGCAGAAACACGAAGAGGTGACGACTCATATATATCCGCAATATTTGCGACGATTCGACACTCCAGTACCGATTAACCAAAATGTCATAGTTGACAATAGATGGGTAGTTCCGTACAACCCTTGGCTACTACTAAAGTATGATTGCCATATTAATGTTGAGATATGTAGTAGCATCAAGAGTATAAAGTATCTCTACAAATATTGCTACAAGGGTCCATACCGGGTTGCAATGAAAGTTCATAATGGTTCTAATACTGACAAGGTCCAACAATTTGTTGATGTAAGATGGATTGCTGCTCCAGAGGCATGTTGGAGAATATTTAAATTTAACCTTTACCAAATGTGTCCATAAGTGGAAAGGTTACAAATTCATTTGCCAAATCAACATCAAGTGAGCTTCTATGATCACCAAACCATTCCTGAAATACTTAATGATGATTATTTCTCTAGAACAATACTCACTGAGTTCTTTGCCCTAAGTTGTGAGTAGGACCAACAATCTAGGTATCTTCTGTACAGGAAAATTTCAGAGTATTACACTTGGCACAACAAGGAAAAGGAATGGCGTCGGCGCAAGACACAGAGGAGATCCATCGGTCGAATTTATACTGTATCACCTTCAGAAGGAGAAAAATTCTATTTGTGTATTCTGTTATCTAATGTCAGAGGACCAATCAGTTGGGATGACTTGCTAACAGTGAATGGGGTCCAATGTTCGTCCTTCAAGCAATATGCTCAACACCGAGGATTGTTAGAGAGTGACAGTAGCATCCGTGCTGTTTGGTTGAGGCTTCTGTTTTACTATTGCCATGTGCTTTACGAAGGTTGTTTGCAACCATCTTAATATTTTGTGAGCCTACAGATGTAAGAAGCTTATGGGATGAATTTTTTCATATATGGTGGATGATTATCCATCAACCAGCACCACAACAGCCTTAGTGTTTAGAAATCGGCTACTCAGGAGTATAAATGATATACTTCTTCAGCACGGAAAACAGATTACACAATATGATTTGTCATCTCTAACTCATGAAAATGACAATGACAACTCGATACCCAGAGTTACCCAAGAAGAACTGTTTGTCAAAGTACCCCGGGAAAACCTATGTTTTGTAGCAAGATTGAACAATAACCAATCTAAAGCTTTCAAGTGCATTATGAATACAATTGATCAAAGAAAAAGTGGAGTGTTCTTTGTTGATGGGCCAGGAGGATCAGGCAAAATATTTCTTTACAGAGCTATAATTGCAGAATTGAGAAATAAGGGTCATATTGTCTTGGTAACTGCATCATCAAGAATAGCTGTAACATTATTGCCTGGTGGTCGAACAGCTCATTCTAGGTTTAAGATCCCAATTAATGCAGAACCATCATCCATTTGCAACATAAGCAAACAATTAGATCTTGCAGAGCTGATTAGACAAACAACGGCAATCATCTGGGATGAAGCACCTATGGCAAATAAAGAATCGGTGCAATTATTAGACCGCACTCTGAGAGATATATTAGCAAACGATATGCCATTTGGAGGAAAAGTGATGGTGATGGGAGGAGATTTCCGCCAAGTACTGCCTGTCGTACCGAAAGGTAGTAAGTCACAACTGATTTCAGCTTCTATAGTTAAGGCTCATTTATGGGCTTCCACTAAAATTCTCCATTTGCGACAAAATATGCGATCTTCTAATGATCATGTTTTTGCTGAGTATCTTAGGCGCATTGGTGATGGAATTGAGCCCACCATACATGAAGACTTTGTACGGATACAAGCAAATATGGCAATTCCGTGGGAGGGTGAAACATCGTTACACAAGTTAATAGAAGAAATATTTCTAAACTTATAATCTCATGGGTGGGACGCTTCTTACATGGTAGAAAGGACAATATTGACGCCAAAAAATTATGATGTGCAACAGCTTAATGATATAATTATCAACCAGTTTTCAGGAGAAGAACGAAATTTAGTCTCATTTGATGAGGTAGAAGGAGATGCTAATAATTTATATCAACAAGAATACCTTAACTCAGTTTCTACAGGCGGGTTGCCACCTCATGTATTGAAGGTAAAAAAAGGTGCACCTTTGATGTTATTGAGAAACATAGACCCTAAGGCCGGCTTATGCAATGGTACAAGGTTACTATGTCGTGGAACTTTTCAAAACATATTGGATGTAGAAATTTTAACCGGCCATCACTGTGGAAGAAGAGCTTTCTTGCCTCGGATAAAACACAAAACAATAGAAAATTCAGGACTGCCTTTTATACTTATCCGGAAGCAATTTCCTGTAAGGTTGAGTTTTACAATAACAATAAACAAATCACAAGGACATACCATTCCTAAAGTAGGGATCTATCTCCCTAAACATGTATTTAGGCCAATTATATGTTGTTTTGTCTCGAAGTATTTCTCAGTCAACTACAAAAATTTTAGTCAAAGAAGGAAAAATAGATGGAACAAGTGGAGAATTTACCAGAAATGTAGTTTTCAAAGAAATATTGTTACCTTTACCACAGGTAATTTATGTTCTTAGTAAATCTGTGTGTAGTTACTT
Organism: Arachis stenosperma; assembly: GCF_014773155.1. Lineage (NCBI taxonomy): Eukaryota > Viridiplantae > Streptophyta > Magnoliopsida > Fabales > Fabaceae > Arachis > Arachis stenosperma. Next base: position 116,782,302 of record NC_080386.1, read on the forward strand.
CTTGATACAATTCAGTATTCATATAATTTTAATCTTTAAAATCTTTTTCATTGATATAGATATTTTTGTTTACAAACTTCAATTTATTGACGACTAACGACTTATATTTTTTTAATAGACAATTTGATTTCAAAGGAGCTCATCAATATATGCCAGGAGATAAAGACAACGAACTTGAACATCTGTTTTATAAAACAGGTACGTACTATTTATCATTAACTGAGACATACTAGATATACTAGAAATATATTAACAAATATCAATTACAGGAAGAAGAATTCCAAAGTCTCTGGAGTGCATGGAAAGATGAGCAAGCAATTGCATCAGTCGAACCAATAGATAATAAAGTAATTTTTAAATTAATTACTGTGAAAATTACATTAAATATACATACTTCTATTTCTATGTTAGTAATCATAATCATATGTTATCTAACAGGTTCATTCCTGATGAGCGGATAATTTGTATGCTTTTTGGCATTGTTTTTAGTATGTTTTTAATATCTTTTAGTTAGTTTTTAGTATATTTTTATTAGTTTTTAATTAAAATTCACTTTTCTGGACTTTACTATGAGTTTGTGTGTTTTTCTGTGATTTCAGGTATTTTCTGACTGAAATTGAGGGTCCTGAGCAAAAATCTGATCCAGAGACTGAAAAGGACTGCAGATGCTGTTGGATTCTGACCTCCCTGTACTCAAAGTGGATTTTCTGGAGCTACAGAAGCCCAATTGGCGCGCTCTCAACGGCATTGGAAAGTAGACATCCTGGGCTTTCCAGCAATATATAATAGTCCATACTTTGCCCAAGATTTGATGGCCCAAACCGGCGCTCAAAGTCACCTACAGAAATTCCAGCGTTAAACGCCGGAACTGGCATAAAATTTGGAGTTAAACGCCCAAACTGGCATGGAAGCTGGCGTTTAACTCCAGAAAAGGTCTCTACACGAAATTCCTTCATTGCTCAGCCCAAGCACACACCAAGTGGGCCCGGAAGTGGATTTTTCTGTCATTTACTCATTTCTGTAAACCTTAGGACACTAGTTTACTACTTATAGGATCTTTTGACATTGTATCCGTACCTGATGACCTCATAACATTTTGTACACGTTTCTTTCCACAGTATGAGCCTCTAAACCCCATGGTTGGGGGTGAGGAGCTCTGCTGTGTCTTGATGGATTAATGCAATTACTACTGTTTCTTATTCAATCATGCTTGCTTCGATTCTAAGATAACACTTGTTCTTAATCCGGATGAATGTGATGATCCGTGACAATCATCATCATTCTCAACTATGAACACGTGCCTGACAACCACCTCTGTTCTATCTTAGATTGAGTAGTTATCTCTTGGGTTCTTTAATCGGAATCTTCGTGGTATAGGCAGGACCTGATGGCGGCATTCAAGAGAATCCGGAAGGTCTAAACCTTGTCTGTGGTATTCTGAGTAGGATTCAATGACTGAATGACTGTGACGTGCTTCAAACCTGTAACCTACTGGGCGTTAGTGACAGACGCAAAAGAGGGATTCTATTCCGGTAGGGGAGGGAACCAAACCGGTGATTGGCAGTACTGTGACAGAGTGCGTGCATTAGCTTTCACTGCGAGGATGGGAGGTAGCCATTGACAACGGTGAAACCCTACATGAGCTTGCCATGGAAGGAGGCTTGCGTGTTTGATGAAGAAGACAGTAGGAAAGCAGAGATTCGGAAGATGGAGCATCTCCAAAGCCTCAGCCTATTCTCCATTACTGCAAAACAAGTAACCATTTCACGTTCTTTTGCTTTTCCCAATCAATCCTGATAATTTCTGATATCCTGACTAAGATTTACAAGATAACCATAGCTTGCTTCAAGCCGACAATCTCCGTGGGATCGACCCTTGCTCACGCAAGGTATTACTTGGACGACCCAGTGCACTTGCTGGTTAGTTGTGCGGGATTGCAAAAGTGTTATTGCAATTTCGTGCACCAAGTTTTTGGCGCCGTTGCCGGGGATTGTTCGAGTTTGGACAACTGACGGCTTGTCTTGTTGCTTAGATTAGGACTGTTTTATTTTTGTTGGTTTAGAGTCTTTTAGTTGAGTCTAGTTTCATATTCTAAGTTTGGTGTCAATTGCATGCTTTTTGTTTTTCTTCTTTTAACTTTCGAATTTTTCTTGTCCCTAGTCCCGTTTTGATTCATAAAAGTTCTAAGTTTGGTGTCCTCTTTGTGTTTTTCCTTTAAAATTTTCGAAAAAAAAAATTAGTGTTTGATTTTCTAAAATTTTAAGTTTGGTGTCTTTTTGTGTTTTTCTCTTTCCTCTTTTTAAGAATCAAATCTTTTTCATAAAAAAATTTTCAATCATATCTTCTTAATTGCTGTTTTCAAAATCTTTTTTTTTACTAATTGATTCAGTTCTCAAATTGCTTTGATCTCATTTTCCCTTTTGATTTTCAAATTTTTTTTATTTAAATTTCTTTTTATTTTATTTTTTCGGTTATTTCAAAAAAAAAATAAACAAAATTTATCTCTTTGCAATTATTATCATTTCCCTTTTGTCCATCATGGACTTAAGTGGAATTAATCAGTCCAAAAGGACTCTGGGGTCTTATGCTAACCCCATTACAGCTGCATATGGGAGTAGCATCTGTATACCTCCCATCAAAGCAAGCAGCTTTGAGCTAAATCCTCAACTCATTATCATAGTGCAGCAAAATTGCCAGTATTCCGGTCTTCCACAGAAAGAACCTACTGAGTTTCTGGCACAGTTCTTACAAATTGCTGACACAGTACATGATAAAGAGGTAGATCAGGATGTCTACAGACTTTTACTGTTTCCATTTGCTGTAAAAGATCAAGCTAAAAGGTGGTTAAATAACCAACCTACAGCAAGCATAAAGACATGGAAACAGTTATCAGATAAATTCCTGAATCATTTTTACCCTCCAAAGAGGATGACACAGCTAAGGCTGGACATCCAAGGCTTTAAACAAGAGGATCATGAATCCCTTTATAATGCCTGGGAGAGGTATAGAGGTATGCTAAGGAAATGTCCCTCTGAAATGTTTTCAGAGTGGGTCCAGTTAGACATTTTCTACTATGGGCTTACAGAAAAAGCTCAGATGTCTTTAGACCACTCAGCTGGTGGATCTATACACATGAGGAAGACAATTGAAGAAGCTCAAGAGCTTATAGACACTGTTGCTAGAAACCAATATTTGTACTCTAGCAATGAGTTCTCTCCAGAAGAGGAAGTCATGACAGTAGTCACTGACCCTAATCCTCAAGAACAGATGATTGAGCTTAATCAACAATTGCTCCTGATGACAGAACAGTTAGCAGAATTTAAAGAGATGCTCCATGAAACTAAAGTTGCTAATAAGAGCATAGAACTACAGTTGAATCAAGCAAAACAGCAAATATCTAAACAGATAACAGAAGAGTGTCAAGCAGTTCAATTGAGGAGTGGAAAGACCTTGAATAACACTGTTCAAAAGAGCAAAAAGCCAAATAAGGAACAAATGACAGAGGACAACCAAACCACTGTTCAAAATCCCTCTGAGGACAGTAAGAGCCCAGAGAGGAATATTGGCGTTCAAACGCCAGAAAGGGAAGGAAAGCTGGCGTTAAACGCCCATTCCTTGCCCAGTTCTGGCGTTCAAACGCCAGAAAAGGGGAAAAAGTTGGCGTTAAACGCCCATTTTCCACCCATTCCTGGCGTCCAAACGCCAAGGGAAAATCAGACACCTGAGAGTGCTGACAGTAATCCCTCTAACAAGGCTTCTTCAACCACTTCTGTAAGGAATAAACCTGCAGCATCTAAGGTTGAAGAATATCAAGCCAAGATGCCTTATCCTCAGAAACTCCGCAAGGCAGAACAGGATAAGCAATTTGCCCGCTTTGCAGATTATTTAAGGACTCTTGAAATAAAGATTCCTTTTGCAGAGGCACTTGAGCAAATACCTTCTTATGCTAAGTTCATGAAAGAGATCTTAAGTCATAAGAAGGACTGGAGAGAAACTGAAAAAGTGTTTCTCACTGAAGAATGCAGTGCAGTCATTCTAAAAAGCTTACCAGAAAAGCTTCAAGATCCTGGAAGCTTTCTGATACCATGCACATTGGAAGGTACTTACACCAAGATAGCCTTATGTGATCTTGGAGCAAGTATCAATTTAATACCTGCATCCACTATCAGAAAGCTTGGGTTGATTGGAGAAGTCAAACCAACCAGGATATGCCTCCAACTTGCTGATGGCTCCATTAAACACCCATCAGGCATAATAGAGGACATGATTGTCAAGGTTGGGCCATTTGCCTTTCCAACTGACTTTGTGGTGCTGGAAATGGAGGAGCACAAAAGTGCAACTCTCATTCTAGGAAGACCTTTCCTAGCAACTGGACGAACTCTCATTGATGTACAAAAGGGGGAAGTAACCTTGAGAGTCAATGAGGATGAGTTCAAGTTGAATGCTGTAAAAGCTATGCAGCATCCAGACACACCAGATGACTGCATAGGCGTTGACATTATTGATTCTCTGGTAGAAGAGATCAATATGGCTGAAAGCCTAGAATCAGAGCTTGAGAACATCTTCAAAGATGCTCAAACTGATCAGGAAGAGCCAGAGGAGGCAAAGGAATTTTCGAAAATTCCTCAGAAGGAGGATAAACCTCCTAAGCCTGAACTCAAACCACTACCATCATCCCTGAAATATGCATTTCTGGGAGAGGGTGACACTTTTCCAGTGATTATAAGCTCAGCTTTAAATCCACAGGAAGAGGAAGCACTGATTAAAGTGCTAAGGACACACAAGACAGCTCTTGGGTGGTCCATAAGTGATCTCAAGGGTATTAGCCCAGCTAGATGCATGCACAAAATCCTGTTGGAGGATAATGCCAAACCAGTGGTCCAACCACAGAGGAGGCTAAATCCTGCCATGAAGGAGGTGGTGCAGAAAGAGGTCACTAAATTACTGGAGGCTGGGATTATTTATCCTATTTCTGATAGCCCCTGGGTGAGCCCTGTCCAAGTTGTTCCCAAAAAGGGAGGCATGACAGTGGTTCATAATGAAAAAAATGAACTGGTTCCTACAAGAACAGTCACAGGGTGGCGCATGTGTATTGACTACAGAAGACTCAATACAGCCACCAGAAAGGATCATTTTCCTTTACCATTCATAGACCAAATTCTAGAAAGACTAGCTGGCCATGATTACTACTGCTTTTTGGATGGCTACTCAGGCTACAACCAAATTGCAGTAGATCCTCAAGACCAAGAGAAAACAACATTCACATGCCCTTCTGGCGTGTTTGCCTATAGGAGAATGCCTTTTGGTCTGTGCAATGCACCTGCAACCTTTCAAAGATGCATGCTCTCTATCTTCTCAGATATGGTAGAGAAATTTCTGGAAGTCTTCATGGATGACTTTTCAGTATATGGAGACTCATTCAGCTCCTGTCTTAACCACCTATCACTTGTCCTGAAATGATGCCAAGAGACTAACCTGGTTTTAAACTGGGAGAAATGTCACTTTATGGTGACTGAAGGAATTGTCCTTGGGCACAAAATTTCAAGCAAGGGAATAGAGGTGGATAAGGCAAAGGTAGAGGTAATTGAAAAATTACCACCACCTGCCAATGTTAAGGCAATCAGAAGCTTTCTGGGGCATGCAGGATTCTATAGAAGGTTTATCAAGGATTTTTCGAAAATTGCAAAACCTTTGAGTAACCTGCTAGCTGCTGACACGCCATTTGTGTTTGACACACAGTGTTTGCAGGCATTTGAGACCCTGAAAGCTAAGCTGGTCACAGCACCAGTCATCTCTGCACCAGATTGGACATTACCATTTGAACTAATGTGTGATGCCAGTGATCATGCCATTGGTGCAGTGTTGGGACAGAGGCATAACAAACTTCTGCATGTCATTTATTATGCTATCCGTGTTCTAAATGATGCACAGAAGAATTATACAACCACAGAAAAAGAGTTGCTTGCAGTGGTCTATGCCATTGACAAGTTTAGATCCTACTTAGTGGGATCAAAGGTGATTGTGTACACTGACCATGCTGCTCTTAAATACTTACTCACAAAGCAGGATTCAAAACCCAGGCTCATAAGATGGGTGTTGCTTCTGCAAGAGTTTGATATAGAAATAAGAGACAGAAAAGGGACAGAGAACCAAGTAGCTGATCATCTGTCCAGAATAGAACCAGTAGCTGGGGCGTCCCTCCCTTCTACTGAGATCTCTGAGACTTTCCCAGATGAGCAACTCTTTGCCATCCAGGAAGCTCCATGGTTTGCAAACATTGCAAATTATAAAGCTGTAAGGTTCATACCCAAGGAGTACAGCAGTGTGCAAAGAAAGAAATTAATTTCAGATGCCAAGTATTACCTTTGGGATGAACCATATCTCTTTAAGAGATGTGCTGACGGAGTGATCCGCAGATGTATACCCAGAGAAGAAGCACAAAGGATCCTATGGCACTGCCATGGATCACAGTATGGAGGGCATTTTGGAAGTGAGCGAACAGCCACTAAAGTTCTCCAGTGCGGCTTCTACTGGCCTACTCTCTATAAAGATTCCCGAGAGTTTGTGCGTAACTGTGACAGTTGCCAAAGAGCTGGTAACCTGCCTCACGGATATGCCATGCCTCAACAAGGGATATTAGAGATAGAATTGTTTGATGCATGGGGAATTGACTTCATGGGGCCATTCCCACCATCATACTCAAACACTTACATTCTGGTGGCAGTGGACTATGTATCTAAGTGGGTAGAAGCAATTGCTACACCCACTAATGATACCAAGACCGTGCTGAAATTCCTCCAGAAAAACATTTTCAGCAGGTTTGGCGTCCCCAGAGTGCTAATCAGTGATGGGGGCACTCATTTCTGCAATAAACAGCTATACTCTGCTATGGTTAGATATGGAATCAGCCATAAAGTGGCAACTCCGTATCATCCACAGACTAATGGGCAAGCTGAAGTCTCTAACAGAGAGCTAAAAAGAATCCTGGAACGGACTGTAATGGCCCGAAGAAAGGATTGGGCAAAGAGCTTGGATGATGCTCTGTGGGCATACAGAACAGCATTCAAGACTCCTATAGGAACCTCTCCATACCAATTGGTGTATGGGAAGGCCTGTCATTTGCCTGTGGAACTGGAACATAAAGCCTACTGGGCAACCAGATTCCTAAACATGGATGCACAGTTAGCTGGTGAGAAAAGACTGCTCCAGCTAAATGAGCTAGAGGAGTTCAGACTCAATGCCTTTGAAAATGCAAAAATTTATAAGGAAAAGGCAAAGAAGTGGCATGACAAGAGATTGTCAACCAGAGTCTTTGAGCCAGGACAAAAAGTTCTGCTCTTCAACTCCAGGCTCAAACTGTTTCCAGGAAAACTCAAATCCCGGTGGAGGGGTCCGTATGTGATTACAGGAGTATCACCATATGGATATGTTGAGCTTCAGGATATTGATTCTGACAAGAAGTTCATTGTTAATGGACAGAGAATCAAGCACTATCTTGAAGGAAATTTTGAGCAGGAATGCTCAAAACTGAGACTTGAGTGATTCTCAGTGAAAGTCCAGCTAAAGACAGTAAAGAAGCGCTTGCTGGGAGGCAACCCAGTCATTAGAAGGTTGTATGAATTGATTCTTACAAAGGCAAGTATCAAAAATGAAGGAATTCACAGAGTTACAGAAGGATTCAGCTCAAAAAGCAGAGAAAATGAGCTTACTGGCGAAAAAACGCCAGTAAAGGGCATTTTGGGCGTTAAACGCCAGAATGGGCACCATTCTGGGCGTTTAACGCCAGTAATGGTACCATTTTGTGCGTTAAACGCCAGAATGGGCACCATTCTAGGCGTTTAACGCCAGGCGTGCAGCATCCTGGGCGTTTTAGAAAAACGCCCAGTGAGGAAGAATTTCTGGCGTTTAACGCCAGCCAGGGTACCTGGCTGGGCGTTAAACGCCCAATTGGGGCAACAAATGGGCGTTAAACGCCAGAATGGGTGCCATTCTGGGCGTTTAACGCCAGCTTGGTGGGAGGACCACAATTTTGTTTTCAAATCAGATTTTTTCAAACTTTCCTTTTCTCACCCATACTTTTCTACAAAATCACACTTCAATCATTCATCATTCACTTTCAAATCTTCAAAAATCAAAAATTTTTTTTTCAAATCAATTACAAACATTGTTCAAAAATTTCACCCTTTTCTCAATTCCTTCTCATATCTTCTCAAATCTCCTTTCAAATTCTTCTCTTTTTTTCAAAAACTCCCCTCCCCACCTTATAAATACATGTTTGTTCCCCTCTTCCAACCACACCATTCGAATTTTCTCTTCCTCCCCCTCTCTTCTCTCTTCTCTTTTGCTTGAGGACAAGCAAACCTCTAAGTTTGGTGTGCTTTTCCGTGATCACTAAGCCAAGATTCATCAATATCATGGCTCCTAAGGGAAAACAAACCAATTTAAGCGGCAAGAAAGAGAATAATCCAAAGAATCTTTGGAATGAAGAGAAGTTCTTAACCAAAGAACATGAAGACCATTATCATAAAATAATGGGTCTGAGGTCAGTGATCCCGGAAGTTAAATTTGATCTGAAAGAAGATGAATATCCGGGGATCCAAGAGCAAATTCGAAACAGAGGATGGGAAGTTCTAACCAATCCTGAGACAAAGGTTGGAAGGAACATGGTTCAGGAATTCTACTCAAATCTGTGGCTGACAGATAAGCAGAGAATGACTGGAACCGCTTACCATACCTATAGAACCATGGTCAGAGGGAAAGTTATGTACTTCCATCTGGACAAAATAAGAGAAATCTTCAAGTTGCCTCAACTGCAAGATGATCCTGATTCCTTTAATAGGAGGATGGTGAGAGTAGATAAGGGGTTGGATCAAGTTCTAGAGGACATATGCCTCCCTGGAACTAAGTGGATAACCAATTCTAAGGGTGTCCCAAACCAACTCAAGAGGGGAGACCTCAAACCAATTGCAAGAGGTTGGCTAGACTTTATTGGGCGTTCCATATTGCCCACTAGCAACCGTTCTGAGGTCACCATCAAGAGAGCAGTGATGATTCATTGCATTATGCTTGGAAAAGAAGTGGAGGTGCATCATGTGATTGCTTGTGAGATCTACACAATTGCAAATAAGAATTCCACTGAAGCCAAATTGGCTTATCCAAGCTTGATTTCCTTGCTCTGTAAAGAGGTTGGGGTGAAGATGGGAGTAGATGAGTTCATACCCATTGAACACCCAATCACCAAGAAGTCAATGGAAGGACAAGTGCAAGACAACTCCATCAAGAGGAGGGCGCAGGAATTCCTCCCTGAATTCCCAAGAATTGACTACTGGTCCAACCTAGAAGCATCTATTTACAAGTTGCAAGAGACTATGGAGCAACTGAAGGAAGAACAGCAGAATCAGAACTGCATGCTCTGCAAATTGCTGAAGGAACAAGAGAAGCAGGGGCGTGAAATTCAAGAGATGAAGCGCCAAAAGCTCTCCTCTCAAGCTGAGGGAGCATCCACTTCTCAAAATCAAGGTTGTTGAGTCCTAACTCTGTGAAAACCTCTATCATTAGGAGCCTATTATTTTTCGTTTTTTTTTATTTTTTATTTATTATTTTTAGTCTCATCTTATATCTATATTTGAGTCTTGTTCTTAATTAATAAAATTAATAAAGTTTATACCTTAAAGCTATGAATGTCCTATGAATCCATCACCTCTCTTAAAAGAAAAATGCTTTAATCACAAAAGAACAAGAAGTACAGGGTTTCGAAATTTATCTCTGAAACTAGTTGAATTAGTTTGATGTGGTGACAATACTTTTTGTTTTCTGAATGAATGCTTGAACAGTGCATATGTCTTTTGAATTTGTTGTTTTAAGAATGTTAAAATTGTTGGCTCTTGAAAGAATGAGGAGAAAGAGAACTGTTGTTGAGGATCTGAAAAATCATCAAATTGATTCTTGAAGCAAGAAAAAGCAGTGAAAAAAAAAATTTTCGAAAAAAAAAAGAAAGAAAAAGAAAAAGAAAAGAAAAAAAAAGAGAAGGAAATAAAGTTGTGATCCAAGGCAACAAGAGTGTGCTTAAGAACCCTGGACACCTCTAATTGGGGACTTTAGCAAAGCTGAGTCACAATCTAAGAAGGTTCACCCAATTATGTGTCTGTGGCATGTATGTATCCGGTGGTAATACTGGAAGACAGAGTGCTTTGGGCCACAGCCAAGACTCATACACTGGCTATGTTCAAGAATCAATATACTTAACTAGGAGAATCAATAACATTATCTGAGTTCTGAGTTCTTATAGATGCTAATCATTCTGAACTTCAAAGGATAGAGTGAGATGCCAAAACTGTTCGGAGGCAAAAAGCTACTAGTCCCGCTCATCTAATTGGAGCTATGTTTCTTTGATATTTTGGAGTCTATAGTATATTCTCTTCTTTTTATCCTATTTTGATTTTCAGTTGCTTGGGGACAAGCAACAATTTAAGTTTGGTGTTGTGATGAGCGGATAATTTGTATGCTTTTTGGCATTGTTTTTAGTATGTTTTTAATATCTTTTAGTTAGTTTTTAGTATATTTTTATTAGTTTTTAATTAAAATTCACTTTTCTGGACTTTACTATGAGTTTGTGTGTTTTTCTGTGATTTCAGGTATTTTCTGACTGAAATTGAGGGTCCTGAGCAAAAATCTGATCCAGAGACTGAAAAGGACTGCAGATGCTGTTGGATTCTGACCTCCCTGCACTCAAAGTGGATTTTCTGGAGCTACAGAAGCCCAATTGGCGCGCTCTCAACGGCATTGGAAAGTAGACATCCTGGGCTTTCCAGCAATATATAATAGTCCATACTTTGCCCAAGATTTGATGGCCCAAACCGGCGCTCAAAGTCACCTACAGAAATTCCAGCGTTAAACGCCGGAACTGGCATAAAATTTGGAGTTAAACGCCCAAACTGGCATGAAAGCTGGCGTTTAACTCCAGAAAAGGTCTCTACACGAAATTCCTTCATTGCTCAGCCCAAGCACACACCAAGTGGGCCCAGAAGTGGATTTTTCTGTCATTTACTCATTTCTGTAAACCTTAGGACACTAGTTTACTACTTATAGGATCTTTTGACATTGTATCCGTACCTGATGACCTCATAACATTTTGTACACGTTTCTTTCCACAGTATGAGCCTCTAAACCCCATGGTTGGGGGTGAGGAGCTCTGCTGTGTCTTGATGGATTAATGCAATTACTACTGTTTCTTATTCAATCATGCTTGCTTCGATTCTAAGATAACACTTGTTCTTAATCCGGATGAATGTGATGATCCGTGACAATCATCATCATTCTCAACTATGAACACGTGCCTGACAACCACCTCTGTTCTATCTTAGATTGAGTAGTTATCTCTTGGGTTCTTTAATCGGAATCTTCGTGGTATAGGCAGGACCTGATGGCGGCATTCAAGAGAATCCGGAAGGTCTAAACCTTGTCTGTGGTATTCTGAGTAGGATTCAATGACTGAATGACTGTGACGTGCTTCAAACCTGTAACCTACTGGGCGTTAGTGACAGACGCAAAAGAGGGATTCTATTCCGGTAGGGGAGGGAACCAAACCGGTGATTGGCAGTACTGTGACAGAGTGCGTGCATTAGCTTTCACTGCGAGGATGGGAGGTAGCCATTGACAACGGTGAAACCCTACATGAGCTTGCCATGGAAGGAGGCTTGCGTGTTTGATGAAGAAGACAGTAGGAAAGCAGAGATTCGGAAGATGGAGCATCTCCAAAGCCTCAGCCTATTCTCCATTACTGCAAAACAAGTAACCATTTCACGTTCTTTTGCTTTTCCCAATCAATCCTGATAATTTCTGATATCCTGACTAAGATTTACAAGATAACCATAGCTTGCTTCAAGCCGACAATCTCCGTGGGATCGGCCCTTGCTCACGCAAGGTATTACTTGGACGACCCAGTGCACTTGCTGGTTAGTTGTGCGGGATTGCAAAAGTGTTATTGCAATTTCGTGCACCAATTCCCTTCAAATTTATTCTATTGGTGGGGGAGGAACGGTTAAAACAGACAAGACCCAATTCTGAAAGATGATAAAAAAAGAAATACTGTTTCAACAACATACAAGGTAATGCAATCATCGTAATCAGAATATTATTGATATGCCTATTATCTATCTCCCTTCTATATTCTTCATTTTTCATTAAATAAAAGGGAAGAGTTTATGCCTAAAATATTAAAAAGTAACTCTGAAATTGCAACAGAGATTATGTTTCTCCTGTTGAATAAAGTTGCAAAAAATAATTTTAAACCAATGATAATAAATTAAATATTTTTCTTTTTCCAGCAACAAACTCAAAAAAGCGGAACCAACTCATGTTAGTAAAGAAGAACATTGCAGGTACCTTTCATTAGATTAAAAAACCACACAAAATAGAGGTAATAGTGTAATACCAGATAATTATAGATTTGAATGCTCTATAGAGGGTTTAATGGCTTCTTTTGTTGTGCATGTGTAGGAAATCCAACCTTAAACAAGAAATTTGTATTGGCATATGGTATATTTTATTGATTTCTAAATTTTGTAGTTCTTCAAGGCTCAAGAATTTATTGACAAGGAGATGTATGAGGAATTGCTAAAGATTTTTTCTCGGTACAAATTCAGAAATTATTTTAGATTATCTTAACATTTTTACTTATAGTTTGATCTATAATCACCAAAAAAAAAGACATAATCATTTTTCTTCTTTACACTTTTTGTATGCACAAGAAAGATTCTTCAAATACAGATTTGTACTTTGGCTTACCACTTAAAAAAATGTCCCTAAACAAAGAAAAAATATGACTTTTAAATATGGCTCATTTTTTGTAAACAATCGTATTTTTTTATTTATTTTTATGACTTTGAATTATATAGAAGAAGATAAAATATTATTATAATAATTATTTTATGGATTATGTTATTTGTAGATTTGTAGATAGTTAATGTCTATATTTATTATAATTAAATCATTTTTATAGATAGGTAATATATGATTATTTTAATTTGAACATTTTTATATTATCATTGATTATTTTATATTATTATTTTTATGTTATTCAAATTTAAAATTTTAAAATTTATTAAAATAATTAATTTTAAATTCCATAAAAAAAGCGGCTGAACCGTACCTGTTAAGCCGCTAGTATTTATAAATATTAAATCAATTAAGGACACCCTTAAATCTGTAGCATAGGTTTATGAATAGCAGTTGTTATGGATTTTCAAATTTCTAAATAATTTATTTGCGAATTTTTCATGTTGCAAAAATCAATAGAATTTTGCAATTAATTTCATCGAAGTTTAGACAATTTTATTGAATTTTGTTATAATTTTAGTTGTGAAATTTTTTTATTTACAAAATTCTCAGCAAAAATATCCACAAGTATCTTTTGCAACAAATTTATACATAATAAAATCTGCATAAAAAAATTACAGAAAAATTTTGCAGTAAAACTCACAAATAATAAAATTCACAACAAAAAATTAGAAATAATGTTTGTAGAAAAATTTATAGTAGCTCACAACAGAATATTTTAGTTTCTTATTTAGAATTTGAACATATATGCACAGATAACAATATTAATAATTATTATGAAACAATTTTTTCTAAAAATTTAAATTGATAAAGGAGATGATAGAATGATTATATTTTTAATCCTCTTTTTTAAGTAAGAGTTTTTATTAAATTTGTTTAATTTTTGCATAAACATTTTTTTTATTTGATTTATGTTTTTTTTTTCATTTTTGAGATTTAGCAAACACCAAATTCTAGATCTTTTGGATATCTTGTCAAAAAATTACTTTTTCAAAAAATTAAAATAATAGAAGACAATATAACTAATTATATCTCTAACAATAATAAAATCTGCAAATAAATACTTTACCTAGTAATTTACAAATTAAATAATTTTCAATTGAGTAAATGTCCAATTTAATCTCCAAAATTCAAATCGCACAACAATTGAATTCCTGACTTTTATAAATGACAAACGTCCCTTAGATTGAAAAAAAGTAAATTTCTGTTCGTCCTCGAATAAATAAATTGTCATTTTTAACAACTGTTAAGTGTCAGCTTAGCAATATAGAAATGATGCCGTTCAAGGAGAACCCGCCTGAAACCCGCCCCACCTTTAGTGAGTTTCCATCTTCCCTTTCTTTTTCTCTATCAACACTTCATTTCAAGAAGCCATTGCCATCGGAGACTCCTTCACCGCATGTTGCAAGACGCTGAGACCGAGTCTCCCGCTCCATGCTCCTGACCATCTCCCGAAGCCATGGTTGTTGTCTTATGGGCATTGCCATGCAAGGCCATTGCTACACTTTTTCCAATTTGAAGAACCAAAATATCGTCTTCGTCGGTGGCCTCTAATCTACTTTGGAAGTCCGTTTGACTTTGTATCCAACCGCACGCGGTGTCCTCCTTCATGAAAATGTCTCTATTCCGGTGTTATTGTGACACCGCTCCTTTTTTCTAACAGTGATTTTTTGTCTGTGATTAATGTCGAAGTGACTATATCCATGACATAATATGGGGAGAGAGAAAGAGAGAGAGAGAGAGAGAGAGAGATGTGATAATTGTAATGTGGGAGTGAGGGTGAGACAGTGAAATGGGGTGGATCGTAAATGTGAGGATGGATAATGGATGATGATGGATCACGGGTATAGAAAAGGCAAGAATAAGTTGAATGAGGTGATGGAATTGAAATGGCTGATATGGTAGAATTGATGATGATGAAGACAATGACAGGATGACGATTGTGGAGGTAGTGATGGTGGTAGAAGTGAGTGAAGACATATAATATTGAGGGGCCTAATATTGATAATGAAGACAAAAAATAAGTAATAGTCGTGATTTTGGTAACTGACAGTTTATTTAAGAACAAATAAAAATCTATTTTTTTAATTTAAAAAACATAATTAGTTATTTATAAAAATTAGAGATTTAATTGGTACGCAATTTAAATTTTAAAAATCAAATTAAACATTTTACTCATTTTCAATTTATTTGTATATCATTATTTTGATATATAATACCTGTTAATATATAAAAATTTGCTTCAACAATTCACGTTCAGGCAAACAAGTTGTCTAAATCAACAATTAAACGTATCATAAAGCTTTATTGAATGGCAGGCAGTAACCAAGGAAACTAAACCAAGATAACTTCAAATGCCCTCACAAATCTCAATTTGATAATAATCATATTATGAGGAATGTTAGGCCAGTATTTTTGTTAAATTCTAGCCAGCACTTAACTATAAAAAAAAATTAAATGATTTTATACCATTAAATATAATCTTACACTATTAAAAATATTATTGATGGCTAATTAATGACTAAAAACCATAAAATCTGTTGTTTTCTAGACTTTCTCATCATACTATAGTAGGATAGATGAGGTACTAAAAGAAATATAAACTTAAAAAAAATCAATATCTTTAGAAATTAAATATGTACAATTAGCACTAAAAGTGAGTCAAATTAGTTTAAATTTAATTTATTAATAATTTGATAAATCAAATTTAAATTTAAATTTAATTTTATATATTAATTAAATGAATCAAATTTAAATTTAAATAAACTTAATATCTATAAAATTATAACTATATATTAGTTATTATAATTATTTATATTAATACATATATTATGTATTTTATAATTTTAATTTATAATGATATATAATTTTACAAATTTAGACATATAATTTTTATATATAGCTATGAAAGAGGATATAAATTATAATTAATAGATAAACAATATATAAAATTATATATTATATTCATATTATTTGAACCAACTCATGAATTCAAATTAGTTTGTAAATTTTTAGTGAGTTGGAATTGAATTTTATAAAATAGTTCGATTGTTATTACGTGCATGGCACAAACTCAATTTCGTGGGATGAATTTGAGCATAGTCTAACTTAATTCAATTTAGTTCATTTCGAGATATTTGTGTAATAAAAAAACAAATATTTATTTTCATAATATTTATTATCATGTTAAAAGGAAAGATACAACATATGTTAATAAAGTCTAATGAATAAAAAAATGATTTTTGTACTATTTTTTATATATATCTATTTTATATATTTTTATTATATAAAAGATATATTTATTATTTTCTTTTACTTTTACTTTTTATTAATATTTTTTAATATCAAAAATAAAAAATATACAAAAAGTGTACATAAAAAATTTGATATTTCTGTTAAAAGATAAAGTTAGTTAAACAGTTAGATTTTGTTTAAAGTATGTTAGTTTGGATTTCAAGAGTTTCACTTAGAGAGCTTGATATATATATATATATATATATATATATATATATATATATATATATATATATATAATGTTTTTAATTTTATTTTGTTGTTCTCTTTCAATTCTTTTTTATTCTATTTGTTTTGATTGAACCTTCTAAAGTTTTTTTTATGGTATTAAGAGCCTTTTTTTTTCACCTATCATTATAAAATTTTTTTTATCTAATTCATCAAATAAGAAATCAGTCTTACCTATTATAGATAAGCTGAATGAAGACAACTATTTCATATGAAAGTATCAAGCTTACTCACAATTCAAAATCTTGAAATAGAAGATTATTTAGATGACACAAAAATTTTATTGATTTACACAACTAATGAAGATAAAAAAGTTGGTAAAAAATCAGAATCTTTTATGATATGGCAATAACAAGATTTTACTCTTTTTACATATATTTAGTATACAAGAAAGGTAAAGAATAGGAATGGGGTTAGAATTATTGTAGATAAGCAGTGGAAGAAGGACGTAGTGAATGTCAAGAGGGTGGTAGATCGGATCATCTCTATCAAATTTGTGGTGGAGAAATGTACTTTCCATGTGATTAGCGCCTATGCACCGCAAGTGGGTTTGGACGAACAACACAAAATAAGATTTTGGGAGGATCTAGAGAGTTTGGTTTAAGACATACCTTCGGAAGATAAGATTTTCTTAGGAGGAGATTTAAATGGCCATGTTCGGAGAGAAGTGACTATGTATGGGAGTATTTACGGAGGTCATGGTTTCGGAGTGATCAATGCCGAGGGTAAAACTATTTTGAACTTTTTCTCAACCTTTGATCTTTTAATCACAAATACATGTTTTAAAAAGAGATACAAACATCTTATAACCTATAAGAGTGGCATGACAAGCTCTCAAATTGACTTCTTCTTGTTGAGGAGAGTCGACCGAAAATTTTGCATTAATTGTAAAATTATCTCGGGAGAGAGTTTGACAACACAACATATAGGGTACTCATCATGGATTTATGGGTTGAGCAAAAGTTAAGAAAAAGACACCATATGAAGAACCCAAGGACGATGTGGTGGAAGATGAAAGGTGAGGAACAAAGAAGCTTCCTAAGACGGGTAGGAGAAGAGGCAAAGTGGGATAGGAATGAAAGGGCAGAAGAGATGTGGAGGGTGATGGCAGAAGTTATTAGAAGAACAGCAAAAGAAAGTTTTGGTGAATTTAAAGGAATAGGACCAAGAGACAAGGAGTCCTGGTGGTATCATGCGAGTATACAAGAAAAGATAAAGATAAAAAGGGAGTGCTTTAAAGAGTGGTCTTTATGCCGGAACGCAGATAACTGGAAAAAGTATAAGGCGGCTAAGAAAGAGACAAAAGTGGCTGTAAGTGAAGGAAGAACAAGAGCATATGAGGGTCTCTACCAATTTTTGGGCACGAAAGAAGGAGAAAAATGTATATATAGAATCGCAAAGAGTCGTGAAAGAAGAACGAGATATTTGGATTATGTTAAGTGCATAAAGGATAAGGATGGAGAGGTGTTGGCTCAAGAGGAGAAGATTAATGAAAGGTGAAAGAGCTACTTCTATGAGTTATTTAATGAGGAACAGAAGACTCTTCCGAGCCTTGGTCGGTTATCCACAAGAGAAGAAGATAAAAAATTTGACTACTATCAAAGGATTCAGGACTTCAAGGTAAAAGAGACTCTAAAGCAAATAAAAAATGGGAGGGCAGTAGGACCTGATAATATCCCGATTGAGGTTTTGAAGGGCCTTGGAGAAAAAGGCATCAACTGGTTAACCAAGCTTTTTAATGAGATTTTAAGGTAAAAAAAAGATGACTGATGAGTGGAGAAAGAGTACCTTGGTACCTATCTACAAGAATAAGGGGGATATATAAAGTTGCGAAAACTATAGAGGGATCAAACTCATGAGTCATACCATGAAGTTACGGGAAAATGAGATAGAACGGAGGTTGAGAAAAGAGACACAAGTAACAGAGAACCAATTTGGATTTATGCAAGGCAGATCTACCACTGAAGCGATATACCTATTAAGAAGGATGATGGAGAGGGATCGTAGTAATAAAAGGGATCTACATATGGTGTTTATTGATTTGGAAAAAGCGTATGATAGGGTGCCAAGGGAGGTCTTGTGGAAGGTTTTAGAAAAGATGAGAGTAAGGATCGCATATATTCGTGCAATTAAAGACATGTATGATGGGGCCACAACTAGTGTGAAGACTCAAGGTGGTATGACAGAGGAATTTTCTATTGGTATAGGATTACACTAGGGATCATTCTTAAGTTCATACCTTTTCACATTAGTCTTGGAAGTACTCACAGAGCACATCCAAGAGCCTGTGCCATGGTGCATACTTTTTGCCGATGATATCGTCCTTATGGGAGAGTCAAGGGAAGACCTAAATAATAAGTTGGACTTATGGAGAAAAGCTCTAGAAGGGTATGGTCTGCGCATAAGCCATAGCAAGACGAAATATATGGAATGTAAGTTCAGTCTGAGAAGGAAAAACCCTAATGTAGAGGTGAAGATTGGAGAAAACATCCTACGAGAAGTTAAAAATTTTAAGTATCTTAGGTGCATCATATAGGATAATGGAGAGATTGAACAGGATGTAAATCATATGATCCAAGTAGGTTGATCAAAATGGCAGAGTGCATCTGATTTTATATGCGACAAAAAAGTGCCTTTAAAACTTAAAGGTAAATTCTATCACACTGCTATAAGACCGGATATGCTTTATGGTACGGAGTGTTGGGCGGCCAAAGGAGAGCACGAACATAAGCTGAGTGTGGCAGAGATGAAGATGTTGAGATGGATGAGTGGTCATACGCGATTGGATAAAATAAGGAACGAAGATATAAGGGAGAGAGTTGGAGTAGCACCCATTGTGAAAAAAGATGGTTGAATCACATCTCAGGTGGTTTGGACATGTGAGAAGAAGACAGATAGAACACACAGTCAGGAGAGTGGATGAGATGGAAGATGGACAAGGGGCGAAAGGCAGAGGAAGACCTAAAAAGACAATCCATGAAGTGGTCAAACGAGATCTACATGTAAACGGTCTCTCTGTAGACATGATACATGACAGAGCACAATGACATTGTTTGATTCATGTAGCCGACCCCACCTAATAGGACAAGGATTTATTGCTATTATTCTTATACTCTTTTTACATATATTGTGGTATTTATGAGCACCACATTCAAAAATAAGGTCATTCATTATCATACATTACATGAAGTGTGAAATACTATTGAAAAATATTTTCAAGCAACATCCGCATTAAAAATTCAAAGTCTGAAGTCTTAAATGAAATTTTGCAAAAAAAAAAAAAAAAACTCGTACTATTAAGAAATATTTGACTACAATTCACACTTATATGTATTGATTCTCTTTTTGCTTTGGGCTATGAAATTTGTGAGAATGATCATATACAAACCATCATGGCATCATAAACGGTTGTTCTCATTTTTTAACAATTTCTTTCTCAGTATCTTCAGGTCCATTAATTGGAGAAGACCTCCAATCATCTTTTTTTCCTGAGCTTTAAACCTACTTCTATTCTTTTAGTTAGTTCTAATTCTCATGTTTCCTTTTTTTTTATCTTTTTATTTCTTTTTTCATAACCTCATCTTTGTCACTCAGTAATTTTACATAGTATAATTATCCACTATCATCCTTCTAACTCAACTCAACTCGACACACTTCCAATCCTACTTACAATACAATTTCAAAAACAAATTTTAAATAGGTAAAAGTTGTATGTTGTACATATTCTAACACTTAATCAAGTGGCTGATGTCTTTACAAATCTCGTTATTCTCTAAGTTTGTCATTATATTAAATACAAAAAAGGGTCTATAATCACGGTCAAAAACTGTGACCATAACTAGTAAAAAGGATAACCATAGGTCTATAGTTATGATTTTTTATCTATGATTGCGATTTTTTCACCGTGACCTATGATGACTTGAGAATGACGAGAGGGGCTGGAGCATGACCACAGGTGGCGTCGTGCGTGAGGGGGAGGAGGATGCGTGGCTAGGAGAGAAAAAATGGGAATTTTGGCACCAAGGGTTATCTTCACCCTTTTCTTATAAGGGAAGAATGACGAGTGAGGGGTTTTAAAAAGAAATTTGAAAATTTATACTCTATGGTCACCCCCTCAAAACCGTGATCATAAGTATTCTATGGTCATCTTTTTTTGAAAAACCGTGACTATAAACTTCTTTAAGTCACCTCCTAAAACCGTGATCATAGGTATCTTTAGGTCATTCTCCAAAACCGTGACCATAGATCTTTTTAGGTCACCTTTTCGTAAAACTGTGACCATAAACTCTTTTAAGTTACCCCTAAAACCGTGACCATAGATGTTTTTTTGTCACGGTGAAAAACCGTGACCATAGACCATTTTATGTCACCCCCAAAATCGTGGACACAGACCCTTTTAGGTCACTCTTTTTTGAAAAACCGTGACCATAGAATATTTAAGGTCACCCCTAAAAAAATAACCTGATTTGTCCAAACGAAAAATAGAAACTAAATTCTGTCTAAATGACGGTACATAAAATGTCTCTAATAAATCCAAGTAAAATCTACTTGTGGAGCATAATCTAAAGGTTCCTATAGCTTCGACTGTAACTATATTTTTGTCTGCCATATAGATGTATCTTTCAACATCACTTTGCGGTCGGCTCCACAGGCAATCCTGCATAGTAATACTTATATAAGTAGTAGCAGCAGAATCTACCCACCAAGTATCAACAGGTGCATAACTTAAACTAGTCTCAGAATAAACGAAAGTAAGAATTATACCATTTTTTACACGCCAAGTAGCATATTTGGTACAATCCTTCTTTGTGGGTCCTACTTTCTTACAGAAGAAACATGTTGAAACTTGATCATGTTTCTTATGCCTTTTTCTGCTTAGAAGGTGTATCCGTAGTAGTATCACGCTTTCTTTTATACTGAGAAGATGAAATCATGTGAGCACCTTCGGTCTTATTTTGCTGCAACCTCTCTTTCTTTTTGCACACAGTGAGATATAAGCTCATTTAAGGATCAAGTGTCCTTCAGAGTGTTATAACTAACTTTGATTTGCCCAAAGTGTGCAGGAAAAAAGATCAAAATGAAATGCACGAGTAAATCTTCAGACAACTCTAACTTTAGTGCTTTCAATTTTGAAGCAAGATGAGACATTTGCATAATGTACTCCCTTATATTCCCTTTACCTTTATACCTCATGGAGACAAGTTTGCTCAAAAGGCTACTTGTCTCCGCCTTTTCATTCTTAGCAAAGAATTTTTCAACATCTTTTAAGAACTGTTTGACATCTTTATCCTTAGTAATTGAGCCCCAAAACGCCTCAGGAATTAAGCGTTTCATGATCATAATGCTCATTCGATTGGATCTTTCCCACTTCTCTATTTTAACCTCATTGAGATTTTTTGGAGTGGAAGTAGGTTTCTCTTCTCGAAGAGCTATATCCAAATCCATACAACCGAGGACAATCTCCACGATATCCTTCCAAACCTTAAAATTTGAACCATTCAGTATAGGAATACTACTAATTTGTGCAGAAATATTGGTAGCTGAAACCATAGTTTATGGATTATAACAAAAGGAATATGCAGTAAACATTAGTTAAATAATGGGAAAAAAATTCATATTGAGATATCTAGAACAATATTAATTTTCAATCTTTGGATAGAAAAATTAACTGTAAATGATACTCTCATTGCAGTAATTAAATATTGTCAAAATTCCTGTCACGCATTAAGCCTTTCTTTGGACCGACTAAATGCGCACATGAAAACTTAAATTTCGCAACCTATTTATTACCGCATATATTTTCTATTAATTGGCCAAACAATAACATTCCTTTAAGCCGATTATTGACCGCATAATTAATAGAATAAACAAAAGTAGATAATGCTTATTATTTGGCCAAACAATAAACTTCCTTTGAACCGATTATTGTTCGCATAAATAATAATCATTACTTTATTCTTAATTAGTTACCCAGCTATGTATTTACCATCAATGTGTGTATATAATTCGGCGAAATATAGACCTTTCTTTGGGCTGACCAATATTCGCATGAATTACATATCACCATATTCCTAATGTTTTAAATAAATTAATTTTTACAAAAAAGATTACTTTGACAGCATAATGTTCAATCAATTTATTTCAAAACCAAATCTTTATAAAATAGGTGGGTATAATAATCCAAATTATTACTAGTTTTCTTATGTAACAATTGAAAAAATATATATTTAAATCGTAAAAGGAATTAAATCTTAATGGTATTTTTTTTTCAAACCTTAAAAAAAATTATGATTATAACTATGCAACAAATTTATGTGCCAAATTTTTTTGATCCGTTAAGATTAGAATCTATCATTATAATTCAATCCACGTAAAATATAAAAAAAATAATGAATTTGCCAAAAAAATAATCTATATAGAATGGTATAAAAAAAAACAAACACAAAACCTTTTTTTCTTAAAAAAAATTTGGATTAATATTCACAGATTAAATCATAGTACATACAAAAAATAACTTTATAGTAAATATGCTCTTCATGTACTATTTGTGTATTTTTTATACACTCTTTATGTACTCTTTCAATTTTATTAACATGTGCTACACAATCCAAAAGCAGCACATATTTAAATCTAATTTCACAAACTTAAATTAAGATTCAAATTCAAATTAAAAAAATTATAATTTCTTAATTATTTAATCACAGATGGCTTTAATACCACTTGTTGGAATTTTCTCAAAAAATACTTGAATGCGGAAGCGTACCTGAATTCATAAACATGAATCATGATTGGAAGAGTCTGAATCTTTTAGTTTTTTTTATCTTTCTCGACCAAAGCCTTCTTAGACGGCTGAATTGCAACTTCTCTGATGAAAAAAGAGTTGCTAGTATATTGGGGACCGAAACCCTAAAGGCACTATTTATATTTGAACATGACACCTATTAATTAAACCCTAAAACCCAAATAAAATAGTATCTAAAGTCCAAAAGATAATATATCTAAAATTCAAAAAATAAATTATCTAAGGAACAAAAGATAATATCTAATTTTATTCTTATTTAATTCCAAATTAAAAATAATTATAATTTATTCAATTTAACATTTATAACAATAAATGAGATCACCTTTATATAAGTCATTTAATTTAAAATAGCATAATTTATAATTATTATTAATATATATATATTGTGAATAAATAAATTAAAAAATTAAAATAATTTTCTAACACTGTACTCCCATGAGACAATAGTCTGTATTCCCCTTCTAGTGTGGAGCGGCTTATTGTCACCATGTCAAGTTTCATCCTAAAATATACGCAATTCGTACGAAATTATTCTTCTATAAGTGTACTTTTTAAAATTTAACCAGAAAGAGAAAAGAAAGACATCAAGTAACAAAACAAATTAATAAGGCCACTGCTTATATAAAAATGGCAAAAATAAATTTTTTTAAAAGTATTTATTTGGTCACATTTAAAAGTTGTATTCTTAAAAATATAAATTAATAATAAAAATATAAATATATAAATAAAATTAAAGATCTAAGAAAAAAATAATTATATTAATAATTTTAATTAATATTAATTCAAATGATATTTAATTTTTTAAATCAATACAAAATATTTTTTTTCAAAATCTCAATTTCACAATAAATTTTATTGAAAGAATTAAAAAATAAATAAGAATTATTAGATTAAAATGAAATAATTAGTAATAAAAATTGGTAGATTAAAATATAAATATTCAAAAATAAAAAATTATTAAAAGAGTATAAAAATTGTAAATAAAAACTCAACTCATAAAAAATATTAAATTAATAAAATGAGAAAAAGTATCAAAATAATAATAAAATGAAAATAAAAAAATAATATTATAAAATCTATATATATTATAAAAAACAATAAAAAATCAAATAATTCAGTAATAAAATTTTTGTTAAAAATTTAAATTTTAAACAAATTAAAAAATTGATATTAGAGTCAAATTAACCATTTTAAGAATATAGCTTTTAATAGAGATAACATTTTTAATCTATGTTACGTATCAAAAATTAAATACATGACAATTTATTTAATAAATGATATTAAATATTTTTATTTAAAGACATTTTAAACATCTTTATATTTATATGAGTCTCCATCAATTAATAAAGTCCTTTTTTAATTGTTTATTATTTTTTAAAGTAGTTAAAAACACTAAAAGTAACTACAGTGAAAGATTCAGCAAAATTGCTAATCAGCACATAATAAGCAATCATCAAATGAGTCACATATTATTTCTAAGGTCAAATAGATGCCACATTTCACATTTTTATTGGCAATTTCGTTAGGTAGATAACATGTAGGTATTATAAATAATATAAATAATGGACTGATTTCGAGTTTACTAAAATAAAAAATATTTCATCCTATTTATGGATCACAATCTTACCCTTTCTATTTTTTACCTTTCACCTTTTTTTCCTTCTACCATATCCGTTTCACTCTTCCTTTCTTGTCACACCATCAAAAAGAAACATCTAATAAATCCAAAAAAACATCCATCTCCAAACTACCATAAAATTTTAATTCTAAAACCAAGGATGGTAAAATACATCCGATTAATATAAAAAAAAAAACATCTAATTAACTAAAAAATAAATATTCAACCACATAAGAATTTAATTTTCAGACCAATATCGATTAAAAACATCCAATTAACCCAAAAGAAACATTCAAAATAAAAAAAAAAAACAAAGTTAAACTAAACCTCCCTAGGATGGGAAGGAAAAAACCCAGATGGCTGGGGGAAGAGAGATGCGATTGAGCGGCTGGGGTACATGTCTAGACAGAAGTTGTTGTGTCGTCAGTAGTTATTGCAATGTTTGTAGAACCGCTAATATTCTGTTTTGCGGTAGTTTAAAATCATGGCAAATCCACAAAATAGCCGTCACAAATTTTTTGTTCCCTTGTAATGTGTGACAACGACACCATTTTAAAAAGATTTCAACCTATTATAGTTGTAAATTAATCAGAAAAAGAAGAAAGAAAAAAGATACAGTTACTCTATCTTTGCCACACCAATAAAAGATCATTTTTGCTAAGAATAGCAACCAACAAAACAATTTCAGCGGTGAATTGTAAATTAACCAGAAACGATTATCTTGAATCAAAGATCATACTAGATTTAGAGAAGATAAAGAGTGAATATTTTTTTTCCTTAAAGTACTTTTTTTCTGTGAATATTTACGCATTATATTCACTATTTTATTTAATAAATCTACATTTCATGACATCCATTAATTGCAAGTGTGAAAAAACAGAAAAAAGTTACAGTAAAAAATAACTCATAGTAGAACAATGTTAACACTCTAGTGAATATTTGATGAATAATAATAATAATAATAATAATAATAATAATAATAATAATAATAATAATAAATTATTAAAATAGTATTTAAAAATTTATGTTATTGATAAAATAATTTTAAAAAATAAAAATAAGAAATAAGTCTCAAAAATATTTAAAAATATAACAAAAATAATCAAATACTAAATATATAATTTTAAAATAAGTTATAAAGATCAGATTTTGATGTAATTTTTATAAAAAAATATTTTAAAAAAAAGATCTTTTCATTTTTAAAATTTAATAATTTTATATCAAGTAAAGTTTTCTATTTTTAATGATTGAAATGCTTTAAAAATTTTAAAATAAAAACCTAGAGATCACATAAATAATTATACAAATATTTACAAAAAAATTCGAATTAAATATACAAGATATTTACTAAATATAAAAGTTATTTATTACTAATAAAAAGTAATATTTTTTATTTTTTCTATCGTGTTTTTTAAATTATTTAAAAACTTATTTATTATCAATATCTTTTAAAGTTATTTTTCTCAACGCCATAAATTTTGAGTATATTATTTTAGTATTCTATCTAATAATAGATGCACTAACCAAAAGGAGCTCCACTCCGGTTTCCATTCCCAAATCAATGTATGTTTTTCTAATATGTGAATGCAGATTGTTTATTGAGAATACACTTAAAATGTCTTCTCTTGATTGCCTGTTATACATTTTGTATTGATTTCTTTTCTATTGAAAAGATCGTGCCTCATAAACCAGTTGAAACCACATCTTAGTGGTTTTTAAGTGTTAAGTCATGTGTTCAGTTTCCATTCCCTACTCCTAACTACCTTTGGTTAAATTTCGTTAGTTTTATTTAGATGTGGGATTCTGTGCCCGACTCCTGTTCCTTATTCCTAATTACTTTTGAGGGGGAAAAACAACTAATAGAAATTAAATTAAGCAGGATAACGTTATATCTGCAAAATTGAATGCTGAATTTTAAGATTGATACCAATCATATTAATTGAAATTAGAAGACCTCTTTGTAGCTGGCCCTGGCCCTGGCCCTGTTTATAATGAGTAGAACTACCGTATATGTACATTAATACATTGTAAAGTTATTGGCTCGCCAAACAAACAAGAAGTGGATGGCTAGTAGAACAGGGCAATCAAGGCATATAAATATTGAAAACCTCTATCCTTCCTATAACTCATCCTATGTATTTTGACCTATGTTAAATTTATTCCTTACTAGTTCATATATGTTTATTTTCAATTTTCAATTCAATTTTTTATAGGTATTTATTTTATTTTATTTTGGTTAAAAGAATCCTACTCTGTATAAATAGAAAAAAATTTATCTCAACTTAATTATTTGTTCGTGCAGTACGTAAATGTTTATTAATTTTCTCTAGCTACTACAGAAGATTTATAAAGAACTTAGCAAAAAAATAACATATATCTAATCTAATCAAGTTCAGAATTATTATACAAAAGTTGAGGATAATATAACAAATGTCATAAAATTATTTATTACTGTAATATTTTATAGAAAGTTAAAATTTTCAAATTTTCAATATAATAATGTATTAAAATTAAAATTTGTTAAAATTTTCCTATTTTTTTTAAATTGATTAAATATTAATAGATAATAATTTGGGACAAATAAAATAATTTTTTAAGTATTACCAATAAAACCCAGTTAATGAAAATAATTTTTAATCATCAGTTCATCACACATTAAATGTGTTAAAAAAAAAGAAAAATGCAAATATTTCAACCTGTACTACAATGTCTACTATTCCACCCTCCAAAGTCATGAGCTGATTTCATCATATTGCACAGTTGAGACACATTTATAACCATAATAACTATACCACCCATCACCCAAACCCTTTTTATATCTTTCATACTCACTCCCCAACCCTAATGTGAAAGGTATCTTCTTTTTGTTAACCAAGACAAATGTTATAATAATGTTATATATGGTACCATGGATTTCTATGGCAACAAAAAATCTCTCCTTTCCCTAATGACTGATACCGAAAATAACAACGAATTCCAACAACAAAAATCTCCAAACATCAATCACCTTCGTATTCAAACCCATAGAGACATCACCATAACACGACAACCACCACAAGATGATGTTAACAATGTTCAATTTAGTTCTCCAAGAACCTCAACATCTGAAAACACAACTACAACTATGTTTCCTATGATGTCTTCGCCGACACACCCGTGTCCGGACTCACCATGGACACTTTCCTCCGTTCCGCCGCCGCCAAACCCTTCGCCTTCCTTGCTCTACCACTGCATAGCCTCCCTCCACCGCCACGAGGGCAACATCTATGCCATAGCGGCTTCTAAGGGATTGGTGTTTACTGGCTCTAACAGCACCAGAATTCGCGTCTGGAAGCAACCCGATTGTATGGACAAAGGGTACCTCAAGGCGAGTTCTGGTGAGGTTAGAGCCATATTGGCTTATAGCAACACACTTTTCTCCACCCACAAGGACCACAAAATCAGGATATGGAACTTCACTGTATCGGACACTTTCAAATCCAAGAAAGTAGGTACCCGTATCATGCATAAATAATATCTCATCTTATTCATGTATAAATATCGAAAATAGAATTGTTAAGGCCAACATGTCTTATCAATTTTAGTCAACATTTTGGATTAATATTTTATTTTTCTATTATTAAAATTTAAAATTTAAAATTTAATTTTTAGTATTTAGTATTTAGAATTCACCGATAAAAAATGGTAGATTTTATCGAAAATGTTAAAAATTCACGCTGAATTATACTTACGTAAAATTAATAATTTAAAACTATAAATAATAATTTAGTTAAACACGTAAAAATAATTGTATATAAATTTTCGTCGTGGAAAAATCATATTTACATCACTTTTTGATACACGTTAAAATATATACATTTTGTTTTGGGAAGAGAGAGTACAAATCTTTATTAAAATTAAACAAAACATGATATATCCAACAATTTTTTAGGTGGGTACGCTACCTAGGAAAAGCTCGTTCCTGTTGTTCCCAAGAGGGAACCAGCAAAATCCAAAGCACAAGGAGAATGTTTCTTGCATGGCTTATTACCATTCGGAGGGGCTATTGTACACTGGGTCACACGATAGAACGGTGAAGGCTTGGAGGGTCTCTGATAGGAAATGCGTTGACTCGTTTCTTGCACATGAAGATAACATAAACTCCATGTTGGTCAACCAAGACGATGGCTGCCTCTTCACTTCATCTTCTGATGGATCAGTCAAGATATGGAGAAGGGTACACACTTATCATCATCATATATATGCACATTTCTCTCTAATATTACTTTTATATTATCTTAACTTTCTAAATTTCTAATTAATTGTATTGCAGAAATTTACTAGCAGTCAATTTCACATAAAATTATATTTAGATTACTCACCTCTGTTATTATTTGGTTTGAAAAAAATAATTTATTATATATAAATAGTTTAATTAAAAAAATTAATTTAAATTGGATTAAACAGTTATTTTTATTTTTTTATTATTCTCTTAAAATTTGTTCTCTTTCAATTTTTTTAAAACTGATCTCAAACTTTTAATTGAGTATATTTTTCTTATTCGTATTTCTTAATCAAATTTCTTATTTCAAATATATTCTTTAATTTTTGTTTTTTATGATGATTTTTTGTTTGTATCACAAACTCGATTCTCCTTTTATGTGAATCTTAATTTTTTTTCCTTTTTTCTTTTTCAATTTCTAATTTTTTCTCCTTCATCATTTTTATACGAACAAAAAGATATGAGTGTATTTTTTTGTTAGAATACTACATTTTACCTTTTCAAACAATTTATATATATATTTTTTATGAGAATTAAATAAATAAAAATAAAAGATAAATTTAATTAAAAAAATTTGATAAAAAAAGATGAAAAAAAAGAACGTACAAAATTTATCATTTAAAAATAATACGTAAAAAAATTGAATTTTTTTTAAAAGTGGTTATTTGATATATCCAAACTAATCTTTTAAAATAATCATTTATATAAAATAAATTAATTTTTTTTATCAAATCAAATAATAACACATGTTAATAATTTAAAAATAATTTTATGTAAAATTGATTGCACGTGAACTTTCACTTAATTGTATTTATGTATTATGCGTTGTATTATATGAAAATTAAACTAAAAATACCTATCAATTAGCTCTATAAAATATATTGACTGTTGACATATGAAATGATTACATATTTGCATTTATAATTTAATTTTTTAAATAATGTAATTAAAGTTTATAAAAAATAACATAATCCAATTATATTGATATAAGAAAT
The DNA here is from genome assembly GCF_014773155.1 of Arachis stenosperma. Classification (NCBI taxonomy): domain Eukaryota; kingdom Viridiplantae; phylum Streptophyta; class Magnoliopsida; order Fabales; family Fabaceae; genus Arachis; species Arachis stenosperma. Next base: position 116,812,337 of record NC_080386.1, read on the forward strand.
ATCTTATTTATGTTGTAACATTCAATGTGGATTATTTTTATTGTTTAAAATTATATTTTTAAAATACGAAAAATTAACTCTTAACTAATTATTTTTTTTTAATATTGCTGATATTTCATACATAAATAGTACTACAAGAATATTATTACTATCGATGCTTGACTTCGATAAAGTGCATAAAATTCGACCTTTTTATCAGTTTTATTGACAGTCCAACCGTAGTTAACAGGGCAACTCAAATTTTCTATAATAGTATAGAATAAAACAAAAATTTTCATTTGTCCTCAAAAAACACCTAAAAGCTCTTAATTTATATTTATAAAAATAGTACAGATAAACAATTCTTAATCCGTTAACTTTAAATAATTATTAATTAATAATAAGTTAGCTGGTAATTAGCTAGTTAGGTGTTAGTTACTTAACGAAGTTCTTAAAAAAATAATAAAAATAAAAAAAGTTGTGATTTGTAATCTTTTATGGAGAATTTATTTTTGTTATCTACTCATATTGAATTATATTGGTACTGAATTATGTACGGTAGGTATACACGGAAGACTCGCACACTTTGACAATGACGTTGAAGTTCCAACCTTCACCTGTGAATGCACTTGCTCTAAGCTCCTCCTTCAACCACTGCTTCCTCTATTCAGGTTCCTCCGACGGAATGATCAACTTCTGGGAGAAAGAGAGGCTATGCTACCGGTTCAACCACGGAGGATTCTTGCAGGGCCACCGGTTCGCGGTTCTTTGCTTAGCAACGGTTGGTAATCTTGTATTCAGCGGCTCGGAAGACACCACCATTAGGGTGTGGAGGAGGGAGGAAGGCAGCTGCTACCACGAGTGCTTGGCGGTTCTTGACGGACACCGTGGACCCGTCAGGTGTCTGGCGGCGTGCCTCCAGATGGAAAAGGTTGTTTTGGGTTTCTTGATTTATAGTGCTAGTTTGGACCAAACATTTAAGGTTTGGAGGATTAAGATTTTGAGTGAAGATAATGATGAAAAGATGTGTTTGGAATATGATGCAACAATAAGTAGCAGTGGTAGGGAAGGGAGGGTTAAAGTTAGGGATTATGATATGAGTCCTGTTTTGTCGCCTTCATGGGTCGAGAAGAAGCTACAAGGTACCTACTTCCACTGATTCAGTTACTTGTTTGTATAACTGAATCTCTTGTTTTATTTCTCATATAAAGTAACTAAGTGAAGATATTTTTGTACTAAGATAATAGTTAACAACTTTTAAATAGTTCATCATGTTTATATAACTACTACATTTTTATGTATAAAAAAAAAGTTAATAATAAGAGTAGTTTCTGAACATATTAATTTAATACCAAAATTTTAATTTCTTTAATTTAATCTTTAAAAGTGACAGTTGTAACATGCATGAGTTTTTTAATTATTTTTCATTATCAACATGTTGATGTAGTATATCAACCACACATAATGAAATGATGATATATACTTGATATGTTAATATGGACGATAATATGATATGACAAAATACAACTTGCATTGTTTGTGCCTCATAATTTATATAATAATATAATATTGACATCTTGAGGCACACATGTAACTTTTAGTATTAATTTAAGAATTAACTTACAAAAAAAATTATATTAATATTGACAACAAAGCATGGTTTTCAAAATCAGATTGGTCAATCAAACCGATTTGATTGTGAATTAGTAAATTTTGCGGTTCTGTGTATATTGAAAAATTATTATTCTAAAAATTGCTAAAAAATTGTTGAATCGACCGAAAAATAAACAGTTGGACTGAATTGGAATCTGATCAATTTTAAAAAAAAAAAAGAATCAACGCACACGGTGAAAAACCTAGCCCTTTTTCCCTTTTTTCTTTCATTCAGAAATAAATGGAGCCAAAAACCCCTAGCCATCACCATGGCACAAGAAGTGGCACATTGTCGACCTCCGTTGCACTCAAAGCCGTTGTCCATCCATCCGTCCACCACTAATTCATTCTGTTAACCGCATCACAAAACACTAGTTGCGAAATTCTGTCGTCGCTATGTCAAGGAGGACGACCTTGAACTTCCGTCGTATTGTCACCATCGTCTATTGTCATCTTATCGCCGTGGTCTATCGCCGTTCGTTTTCTTCTGCGATCGAAGGTCAATGACTCATAGCTCACTTGTTCTTTATTTTTTAAATCTTTTTATTGCCTGTGAACTTGTTCGCCCTGATTTTCATCATTAGCACAACTGCGTCTACAGGGTGGGTGAAACTCTCCTAAATTGTTTCTCTCCAGTATTGTCATCCTTAAGAACAAGGTTACCGTTATCTTGAAGCTGAGCACTTGAGATATTAGTGACATGTTTAGTTGAAAATATGAGGTTTGTTGACCAAATTATATAATTTCTTCTATTCATTACTACGAGCTTGCTATCTTTGTGAATCTTGATAACCGCCCCTGAAGAATCTTTCACGACTTGATCTCTATTTGCTATTTATATGATGTTGAACCGGTTAGATTAATAAACTAATAAACCAATAATTATAACAATTTGATGACCGAACGATCTGATTCTCACATCCTTACAACAAAATAACTAATTAACTTTCATATCAATAATCATCTTAAACCATAGAAATTAGTGCAGATTTGTCCACTCTTACCAAATGTCCTCTTAATAATTAATTAAGGAAAGTATTACTATTTAGTGTACTATTCACGAGTGAAGCAAATGTATGTTTGGTTTAAGTGTTTAGAAGCATGAATATATGTTCAAGAGTCTTGAAGGTTAGATCAAACTTGTTTGGCTGATTTTTTTTAATATAATTTTTATCCTCAAATGTACATTTATTTGAAGCAGTTTTTGCTTTTCATTTTTACTGTTAAGAATTGATTGTAAAATTTATTCTCTTAATTACATTTATTCACCTTCTTCCTTTTATACATACACCATCATCTTTATTTTATGAGAAAGAATGGGGAGTCGATAGTTTTAGTGTACAATATGTATAATAGGCTTAAAAAAAATATATTTTAAAAATTAAAAATCAGATTTTTAATTAATTATTTAATAGTTATTTAAATTCAGATTTTTAAATTTAAAAAATTAGAATTAGTAGTTAAATTAATTCACACTACATATAATCCTTACACCCAAATTCTGACAGAGCCGTCACCCTCCATCTGCTACCTACACCCACTCTGCACCTCACAGTTCCCCTCGATCTCTCCTTATAGTCGGCGGCAACCATCCGGCGATCAGGTAATCCAAACCTCAGCACCGCCATCCTCTTTCCAAAGCAGTGTCATCCCCCTTTCGCGGTTAGCGACGTCCCGCACTCCCGGAGCAGCGCCGCGCCGCTCCCTTTGCCGTCGGAGTCTCACCGTGAATATAACTCTTTCCTTCCCTTCACGTATCCGTGCCGCCGACGCTGTCGCAGACGATGCTGTCACGGGTTTCTACATAAGCCGCCAAAAGTTCAACGACGCCGCTGTTTGAATTAACCGTGTGAGTATGGTAGATGTAACGTACGCGTGCTGAAAACAATATCAAATTAAACACTCAATTGCTTACTTTTGAATCTCACTCATGTCTCCTCATCTGTTCAAGTTTTTTTTTCTATTTTTTGTTTCTCCATTTTTATGGTTACATCAAATCATAAGACTCCGTCAAATTATACATTTTTTCTTTTTTTTAATAAAAATTAAACTATTGGATGATCAAAGTTATTTCTTTTATTTATTCATCTTCTTCTTCTATTTTAATGGTCATTTTAGTAGGTATGCAGATGGTTATTTTAATTTTTATGTAGATGATTATTTTGATTGGATTGGGTTTAGTTATATATAATTAAAATATGTTGAATGTTCAATTCATTAGGTATGCGGATGATTATTTTTATCCTTAAGTGAATGGTTATTTTTACTAAAGGTGAGTGGCATGTGGCAAGCCAAGTAACGACAGTAAAATGGGATGATTATTGATGAAGGTGGGTGGCGGCCGGTTGAAAAAGAGAGTACTAAAGTGAAATGTTTTAGTAAATTAGGATTTTAGATGGTTATTTTTTTGAAATAGCTAACTGGATTTTTTAAAAATTTGAAATTTGAAATTGGAAGATTTAAAATTAGAAATTTGATGTAATATAACTGAATGAGAGTTTTTGAATTTATTGTTTATCTCTATTGGACTAAATAACTAAACCATTATACGTATTGTCAAGATTCCTAGTTCCCTAGTAGGATTCTTATTTTATTTTTTAACTATTCTTCTTCGTCTTTCTCATTTTTTCTACATGCAAAGTCATCTTCATTTTATTTTTTAATTATTCTTTTTCATCTTCTGTCTTTATTTTATTTTATGCATCTTATTATTTTTTTTATAAATTCGTTTGCCTTTTATTATTATAATTTATAATTATTAGATATTATCAATTATGTGTATATATATTTAATATTATGTATAATTTATTATAATATACATATAACATTTAAGATAATATTTTATTATAATAATATATTATAATTTAAAATTTTGTAATATAAAAATTATTAAAATAATAGTATTAAGAATCTAATCTAATATTTACTCTTTTAGTAATAATTTCACATCTAAAAATAATTTTAATCATTGTTATTTAAACATAAATTTCGTTAAAATAAATTTAATTTTAATCAAAATTAATTTTAATATAATCAAATTAAAATTAATTCCAGTTTATATATAAAAACTAAACCAAAACACACAGCAAGAGGTTATGGTTTTGGTAGAACCATTAATACGAGAACGTGGTGACATGCGTGGGTAGCTTGTCACAATACGACAATACAGAGTCAAGCAAAGCAACGTTATCTGTCTGCGTCACATACACATGCATGCACGCAAATCCTCCAAGTACTTTATTATGGTACCTACATTATTAATTCTAGTACCACCATCATGGATCATCAATAAGAAAATAGGTGGAAATTTAGATGTAGTAAACTTTAGATAAAGTTGATATCTGAAAATTGTTAAATGATTTGATTAATTTCACTTAATTTTCAGTTATCAAATAGTCAGATATCAACTTCACATAAAATTGACTTTACCTAAATTTTCACTAAGAAAATAACTCATTTCATCTTTTCCCCCTTCCTTCAGCTATTCATGGTAAGTATGTATTAGAGCAGTGATTAATTTCTAACAAACTTATAACACTTCAATGCGTAACTTCCTTTATCCAAAATAAAGATTACATAACCCTAATTTGTCGATCCTTTGAATATTAAAAAAATGTAGAATTCAAAATAATGTGGCATATTATATATACACTAAAACCTGTTACTAAATCAATCACTCATATATATAACATATATTAAAATACAAAATATATATTAAAAATATACAAAATAACATAACACATATATTTATATACAAATATATAATAAATAATTTAGTAACTAATTTTTTATATATTCTTAACATTTTTGTAATTCCCAGTGTTTAAAGATGCTTCAATTTTCATATTCAGCTTCATGATTATTGATACCATTTTTAGAAATTTTAATTTGACAATACAGACCAGAAAATTGTAACCATATATACAAATTACAATATATAAACAAAAAGCAGCATAATTTTTTATCAAACTTGGAAACCAAGCTTTGAATCATCTCTCATGGTAGTAGTCCTGCGAAAGGGCAGAAGCTATTCAAGTATTCATCATCATCCTCCGGATCGAAATGCTTAACCTCATCCAAAAGACCAATGTTAACTACAAGAAAAATACCCATTCAGGTACACTTGAAAAGTGTAGCTAAAAGTGAAAAAAAATGATGCCTTAGGCTACGGCTACGCTTTTTGGGCTACGGCTACGCTTTTTGAGGTGATTCCTATTCAGTCGTTGCCTATTCTCAAAGGCTACGCTTTTCTGCACCAAGAGCTACGCTTTTGGCATTTGGGAATAGGCTACGCTTTTCAAGTGATGCCGTCCAGGACCAAAGGCTACGCTTTTCAGCTTTCATTTTTTCAGAATAGGCTACGCTTTTCAACACTACTGCATCACTTGTAAAGCGTAGCCACATTGTATACCATAGCTACTTTTTATAAGCGTAGCCTTGGATCCCTCTTTTTTTTTGTATACTATAGCTACTGCATATAAGTGTAGCCTTAGGTCCCTCATTGTTTTTTTTTTTATTTTTCTATATATATATATATTCTAATAATTTTTTTTTCTAAACCCTAATATTTAGTAATATGATTATGTATATAATCCTATTTTTTTAATTAAATTAGTTAAAAATTATAAAATAAAAATAAATACATAAAAATACCATACAATATTCTTTAAATAATAAAAATTATCCTTTAACAAAATATATTTATAATGAACTAAAAATATTAGGATGATCATAAATGAGTATTCATACATCTCACACTAAATTAAACATACCCATATCAAAATATACATTAGACCACTTAGGATTTACTACTAATAAACTATAAAAAAACCAAAATATTGTATCCTACATAAGTATCTTCTAATAAAAGTTATTAACCTTCTGATAGAAGAGAAAAAAATCTTGTTCTTTAAATATCTTGTTCGACGGAAGATCGTATTTGGGAGATTTCTGGTTCTTCATCTGCCTCAAATCTTGTTCTGTAGGTTCTGGCAACTACAAAAGAAAAAAATCAAAATTATATAACACTTACTAAACCCCTTAAGGCTTAAATTTGAAAGCATACATAGCACAAAAATGGAAAAAAATGAAATTCACAAACAAAATCAGAAACAAGGTAAATAAGTGTATATCATACCAATTCAATGTGACCCTGAGGGAAATAGAAAACTCTGTCTTGAACACGAAGGGCATCCATTAATGCCCCTGCACAGCCTCCATAGCTCTTTAAACAAATCATCACCAGCCCCATCTGCCACAAAACAAAACACAAACATGTTAAAAACTTTGCATGGTTTTTTTCAGACCAAAAGTTGAAAACTTTTTTCTCTCATTTTTGCATTAAGCTCTTCCTTAGTAACCTCCATGTTCACAAGGCAAAAAGGGTCATTCACTTCATATTGAAAAATTAAAGGAAAACATTAAAAATGAAGGGTCCCAACAACATTAGTCAATTGCTGAAAGAACACAGACATTACTCTTTTTTCAGCTCAACACTCACATTAACCAAACATGGTAAACAACAAAACCACATGAAAATAAATAAATAAGTGGGAGATATTGAGCAGAGGAAGAGATATTATTAGATCCATTAAGACTTAAAAGAGTCAACTATCTAAGGTAAAGAGTCAACCATAGTCTCTTGAAACTCAGCTCCAAGATAGCCACTAGAAACATGGAACCAGTTATCCAATAACAAGTAGTTTGCCACAGTACCAGAAATATATAAATAATAATAAGAGACAATCAAGAAGACATGAAAGGAGAGAATGAAGGGCACAGACCTCATTTTGGATCCTGTTGCATAAAGATTCAACCAATTGATTTCTGTCAAATCCCATATTAACCACTTCCTGAAGAAGCTCTTCGTCAATCTGCAAAACCATGATATTGGTGGATTTTGTAAGTGAATAAGTGTGAGTATCAAAATTGTTTAAGGTGGAATTAATGTCAAAAATAAAAACCAGGCAAATTGATAAACATAAGGACGCTATTCTATTCTTTATCAGAAGGTAAGATAAAGAACAATATGTTCCTTTTGCTTCACTCAAATTTTAACTCCAGTTGGCACAGTCTCAGAGAAAGAACAAACTTTGAAATGCTTAATTCAATGATAGGAATATTTAGGAACATGAAGCTCAATAGTTGACAATAGTTAATAAATTGCCATGAGCCACGAAAATACTGCAGCATATATAATCCACATGCAACAAAAATAATAAACATGAAATCAGTAAACTACTCTAGACAAATGAATAATAGTCCCCATTAGTACTTGATTTTTGTTTATTAGAATATTACCATTTACCACTACAAAGTAAACTGCTGATTAAGAAAGCAACAATCATTCATATACAGATCTAAGAATCAAGCAGCTGACTGGTCAATAAATATATTATGTAGCCTAACTTATTTGAGAATAAGCATACTCAATGAAAAGGTTTCTACCATTTAATCACCAAATACAGATAAAATCAATATCTAACTATTCTAACCCTTACCTCTTTGTTGATCAAATACACAAGACTTGTCCCTGTTTTTCTCTTGAGCCCAAACCTTAACCGTTCCAAGAACCAAAATTTTGGTTACATTTCACAAGGCCATTCGACCAAATTAAACACAGAGGAGAGAAAATCACTCACCTCTCTTTGCTTGTGGTGGTAGTTGTGTTAAAAGAAATTGAATAAACTGGAAAAAATGGAGCAAGAGAATTATTAGAATTTTGAATTAGAGGAGAAAAGAAAGAAGATGAAGTCGCTGTCCTCACCTAGCAAAGAAACTCGAAGAACAGTTGGGTGAGTGGAACGCAGCTCCCTCTTAAGCTTCAGTCAGCTCCCTCCTTGGCCATCATTCTCTTTCTCTTGGTGCTATGATTGATGAAGAGCCAAAAACTTGAAGAATGCTCCTGTTTTTGCTCCCTGGTGCTTTGGCTATTCCTCTGTTCCTTGCCCTCTCTCTACTGTCTGTGAATTCATGAGGGAGACAGATGGAGACACAATGTTATGTTATGATTATGGGTATTTTTCTTGTAGTGAGTTCTCCTATGTTATGTTAGATAGATTGAAGAGGAGGTACCTGTCACAAATTTGAACCTATTCCATCAAGGGTGATTTGTTTAATATGCCACTAAACAAGTCAATCGGTATCTAAATAGACATGTTACTTGTGCAACTTGGAAGGAGGAGAAAATTGCAAGCAGAATGCAAACATTCAACTGAGATTAAAGTGCTTGAATAAACTCCAGAAGTACTTACTTGAGAGGATCCTCAGTGCTTTCCCCAACATATGCAACAGCAGCAAAGTGCATCACAGCATCAAACTTATTCTCCAAAAATATTTTATTAACCTGGTAACCAGTTAAGTAGAAAATCTTTCTTGGGTATTCTCCACATACATTTCAATCAAAGTTAAAAATATGACAACAAAATATTTCTAGTGATGAGGAAAGTGGGTAAGGATACAGATGTCTGATCTCCCAAGTCAGCATATATAAATTGAAGCCTTCCTGGTTCTGGAAATAAATTTTGAAGAACTCTGACGGCACCCATATTTCCTTGTGACAGATTGTCCTGCCAAAAAGGAAAAAACAATGGTATGCCTGTCGCAACCACACTGATAAGTGCATTTGATTTTGTCAGAGAAATATTTCATTTTTATTAATAGACATACTACTATAGTGACACGATAATTTTCCTTCAGAAGCCGAAGCGTAGCATGTGAACCAATGTAGCCTGCACTGCCTGTTACTAAAACATGAGTTACCCCAGGTTCGCGAATGGCAAACTGGAAAAGGGGAAAAACAGAAACGAAAATAATAAATTAGCTTAAATAAACAAAGAAAATTAGCTTTAGAGAAGGCAAACTCCTATATCAGGATAGTTCAAAGAAAGAAGAAAACTATAACTGAAAAATATATATATCTTGTCTTTATAATTTTTCCCTTAAAAACTATCCCCTTTTCTCCTTCTTTCAACTATCTGGCTGACAAAAGTTGTGAATGGTAATTAAACATAATCAAGCTTCACTCTTTATGGACAAAAAATTAAAATAGTTCATATCATTCATCAATTCATCTCTATCAACAATCTACCACTTTTAAGATATCTTTCAAAGGGTAATAATCAAACAGCTATGAAACTATAATGAATATGCACATCTCTGGTGTGGAGGGGACAAAAAAAGGGGAAAGAAGCAAAGACATAAAAAGCTCTCAAAGAAAACATGTGTAAGATGACTAGCGATTACCGGACTAGTGGAACTCAAAGATGGAGATTGCTTGATCATGATAATGCATAATGCTATTAATCCAGCAGCAAGAAAAACTTTTCCAAGAAAATTGCCTTTCCTTTTTGGGTCAGCATAATCCAAGCCTAAAAGACAGAAAAACATAAACAGGAGAAATTAAATTGAAGAGGCCACATCTATGATAAGCTTAACAAATCCAATGGCATGAAATAAACTACAGAACTAGACAATGATTCGTCGTAAGCAAAAAGTGAAATTTAAACAAGAAAAAATCAACAAGAACAATAACAAAAATAAGAATAATAATTCAGTTGACACATGGTGAAATTTACATTGGTGATTTTAGTATTGATCTGGCAGTCCACAGATAAATAACGCAGAATACAGAAGCTAAAACCCCAATTAAAACCCTAAAACCAAAACCCAAAACCTCCCAAATTTCACAGAACCATCATCATCATCGGGCGCTTACCTCGCTTGTTAGGGATCGATGCTTTGCCTCATTGGAAACCTTGATGCTTCACAGTAGAGCAAAGAAGAGGTCGCTAGAGAGCATACAGTTTCTTTGACACTACACAGAGAGGGCGAGTGAGAGAGAGCGAGAAGAAAAGAACGAGGCACAGAATGCTTACTTGGTGAGCGTGGTGATGAATGGCAACGGTGAACAAGAGATGAGCCACGACGAATCGAAGGTGAAAACTCTTGAAGAGATGAGCAGCGGCGACGAATCGAAGGAGAAGGTGCGCGAGTTTGTACAGGTAGCGTGAATTGGTGACGAATCAAAGAAAAAATATTCATTAAGCTCAGTATATAACGCAGAGATGAGGGTTACTCGATCGAATTGAAAGGGGAAGGACAATGAGAAGCGCAGAGATAACGCTGGTGAGGGCGGCGCAGCGACGAGGAGGAGGGCGAAGAGGAGCGACGATGAGTGGTGAGTGAGAGGGTTTCTGTAGAGAGAGGGTTTCTTCGCGATGGTAAGCTTTGAAGGGTTTCTTCGATGGTGACAGGGTTTCTGAAAGGGGATTGAGATGAAGGCTGAGATGAAGGCTAAGTGTGAGTTTTGGAGGGACAAAAATTTCACTAAGTGTGTGAGTTTTGCTTTTGGGAAATTAAGGAATAAAATTTATCAATTGTCAATTTTGGCTCTAGAGACATTAGGCATCACTTTTAAAACGCACCCAAAACTTAACAAATAGGCTATCCTTTAAAAGCGTCTCCTTTGATATGAAAAGTGAACCTATAGATATCAACCTACAGCTACGCTTTTTAAGTGATATCTTTAATACCTAAGGCTACGCTTTTTAAATGATGCTGCATTTGTGTATCCTTTTCTCTTATAAAAAGGAAACACAGAGAAAAGCGTAGCCTATTCTATGAATAGGCTACGCTTTTCAAATGTAGCCTAAAAAAAGTGTGGTTGAATGGGTATTTTTCTTGTAGCGTTTCCCCCCTCACAGCACTTTCTCTTTCACTCTCGTCTTCCTCTTTTCAACACACACTCAACCCCACCACTTTCTTCCTTTATCACTATTGTTGGACCACAACAAACCTTCAACAAAATTCAAAGAAAATGCTAAGAAGATCAAAAATTAAAGAAGTAAATCAACCAGAGATTCATATTATTAATTATCTTAGACATCTAAATTATGTAAATTTTTATTTTTTAATAATCTGATTTAATAATAATAATAGTAATAATATTAAATTTGATTAGCAATATATATATTGTAATGGCACTAAGTAGAGATTAATTATGTATGTGTGTATGATGTTATTACTAGGTGGTTAGAAATAGAAATTAAAAAGGAATTAATCTTGTACGTATGTATGTATGATATAGTATGGTAAGCTCTACAGAATAATTGGGTTTTTTTTTATAGTTAATGAATGAAAGAAGAAGAAAAATGAGATGAGATCTGTACATATTAGATTAGAGTATATTAATATTGTTGTTGTTATTATTAGCAGTACTAATTGAGTTTAATAAATTATTATGGTTAATAATAAAAATTTAATAAATTATTTTATTTATGATCATTAATAATTGAATTTTAATTCAGTAAAATTTAGACAATAAATTAGTAATAACTAAACTTATATTAGGAAATTATGCTGTGTTATGAATAATAATAATAATAATAATAATAATAATAATAGTATGCTGTTTTATGAATAATAATAACAATAATAAAATTAGTATGCTGTTTTACGAATAAATAGTTTATCAGTCGTGAAATTATTGTGGTTAGTTAGTTAAGGTTAAATCATTTTTGTTATAAGGTAATGAATATGATTGAAGGATTTTTGTATAACAAATTTACTGTGTATGTTTGAAATGTAATTATGCTGGAATTAGTTATAATGGACATGTAAGGATAATTGTGTTTTTGAGAATATAATTATATTATACTGGTACTTATAGTGGAAATGTGATATTGTAGGGTTCACGGATGTTGATGTGTGATCATTTAAAACCGCCGGATCCATACAATCAAATTGTTGAGTCACACTTACGCGAGACTGAATTTTATTATGTTTCTCAAATTGGAGTTATCCAATGTTAGTCAGCAATGATTAATGCTCTGATTGAGAGATGGCGGCCTGAGACTCACACGTTTCATTTTCCGGTTGGTGAGTGTGCCGTGACCTTGGAGGATGTGGCGATAATTCTCGGTCTGCCGACAAATGGTCTTCCAGTTACAGGACCGACCATGAGTAGTTTTGAGGCATTGGAAGTCGAGTGCTTGCACCAATTTGGAGTTGCACCGAGGAAGACGGACTGTAGAGGGAGCTTTATAAAATTAACATGGTTTAGGGGTTTGAAAGATAGTATAGTGTTGAATGATGTTGTGCACATTCATATGTATGTAAAGTGTCACATAATGTTGTTATTTGGGACAATTCTGTTTGGAGATAAGTCGAGTGCAGCTGTGCATTGAAAACTTTTACCTTTGCTCCGTAACTTTGGTCAGATCATACAGTTTAGTTGGTTCGGCATGCCTGGCACACTTGTATAGATCATTGTGTAGGGCAACTCGTGTCGACTGCACGAAGATGGACGGTCCATTGACACTGTTGCTCACTTGGGCTTGGATCCGGCTACCATTTCTAGTGCCGATTCCCGGCAATTCCCGAGTGTTTCCAATTGCAAACAGGTAAGCTTGATTAAAGTATCCATTGAAAGAAATGATAGAAATTGTATTTTGTTTTCCACAAGATAAGTTAACTAATGGATTGTCCAACAACCGCATGAAAGAAGGCTCCTGAAACGGATGCGGGTTTGCTAGTGCATTTGCAACTTCCGCCACATCTGCGTTCATGGTGCCGCTAGCTTCATCTTCGTCTTCACCTGGACCAACGATCTCATAGTTACTTTCAAATTCATCCTCACTTTCACTATTATAATCTTCCAATTCAATGTTGCGGTCCGCTTCAGATTGCTCAAACTCAACAAGTCAACATACAACTCGATGCATGACATTCGGTAGTAATTTTCCATATACATTGAAAATATTTCATGCATACTCGCTTCATCCGTCACGTACTTGGTCTGAAATTGAACGAACCCACCAAATACAGATAAAGGATACCTGTGCAAAATACACGATACTCTCCTAGATCTTTGAGAATCTATCTTCTTACAAATCACACCTTTCAATTCCTCAAATGACAATGTGAACGGAATAACAACATCTAATGAATTTTCACACACAAATTGAACTCCTTCATATATTTGCAACAAAATCTGTCCGTAACAATAAATCTTCAACACAACTCTATCATCCATATCAGTATACGTACTTGCCTATTCTCACACTCATTGTAATTTATTCTACAAGAATGAAGGAGAAGAATGAGAGAAGAGGAAGAACATCAGCTGAGACCGGCGATGAAAAAATGAGGTTTCTGTGATTTTTTTTCATTTTATGTATGCAGTTACAGGAAAATTGGATGGATCGACCGCGTGCCATACAAATCGCTTGGTCCGATTGGTGCACTCCCGGATTAAAATTTTTTTCGGCCATCCGAAATCGGTGGGTCCGATTACTACACTCTCCGTTTTATAAAATTAGGCTCCCACAAATCGGTGGGTCCGATTTGATGTAAACTGAATCTCTCTCTCACACAAATCGGTAGGACCGATTTGTGTTCCTTCCTCTCTGCTTGAAATCAGACCCACCGATTCTTCCCCCCCCCCCCCACCCAAATTTCTAAAAGCAACGCCGTCATAACAGTGTAATACTCCCCTAATGATCATAACGCAGCATAACTCACACCACTAAATCATATAAAAAATCAGTCTAACATTCACATCTGCGTTTTTTCCGTACTAAATATAGCTGTCAATTTGGGCCAACGCATATCTATTATATTTATTATTTATTATATATTACTAATTTTATAATTAGAATATGTCACATGTACCTTATCATTAGAATTGAAATAAAAATTTTTTCTCCAAAATTAAAGAGTTTTCATTCTTTCTTCTTTCTTTCTCTATCTCTCTCATTCTTTCACACATTCTATCTCTTTTATATATTATTTATCAAGTATAAATTTGACAAACAAAATATACAAACATGACATTTTCTAATTGTATTAAAATTAAATTAAAATTAATATATATATATAATTAACTAATTTAATAATCAAAATATGCTCCATGACACTCTTTTATTAAAATTGAAAGAAAATATTTTCCTTCAAAATTAATACTCTCTTCCTACATTTTCTTATCTACCTTTTTTCCTTTTTCTATTTTTATCACTCTTCACACACTATATATAATCTATAACTTATATTTTATATTAATAATTTGACAAGTCAAAATATGTTACCAGATATTTTTTCATATAATTAAAATAAAATTTTTTCTTCCAAAATTAACAAACTCTTTCTCTCATTCTTTTTCTTTATCTTCTTTTTTTTTTCTTTCATTCTCTATGTTTCTCTATCTTTTTGTTCTACAAAAAATAAAATTAACAAAATAATATAATTCAAACAAAAATATAATTATTATATATATAGTTTTTTATTTAATTTTAAATTTTTACTGCTTATATTTCTAATCTATATTTTTACTTCTCTTCCTTCAAATATTTATTACTAATATTAGGAGTAAAAGTTAGAATTAATATTTAATTGTTTAAAAAAGTATTGATTTTGAGTTAATTTTATAACTATTAATATAATTTTTTTATGCTAATATCTAATTATATTTTTATATATAGAGAGAGAAAAAATATTATTTTTAAATAGCAAGCATTAAAATTAATTATTTCTATTGTGTAAGAGACTTAATAATACCTAATCAAATATAAAAGTATACACGTTAAATTATTTTAAATTTTAGATAACGAATGTTAAAATTAATTATTAGTAAAAAATTAAATTCTTTCGCATGAATATAATAACTAAAAATGTTATGATTTGATCTTTTTTATATATGGAGATCCTGGTCTTCTTAGTCGATGGGAACTTTTGTACTCTATGAATTTTTGGTAAAAATAATTTGATTTTATAAATCTTTTGTAGCATAATCTATAATATAAGGATAAAGTCGATATAATTTTAAAAGATTTATATTTCCAGAATGTTATTACGAGTAAAAATACTAGTTATATACTATAAATCATCAGAATTCAGTTAGTAAAAATTCATGATTTGTATACGTACAGTTCCCAAGTTCTAGATGATAGATTCCTAACTAAAATCACAGGTTTTTTATATGTCCCAATTAAATTATGTAAAGGAAAGACATTAAAGTAAAATGCAACCTATATAAACATGTAGAACCACAAGAAATGCAATCTATAGAAATGTTCAATTGAGCCTACTTATTTTTTCCTCTTCTGAAAATTCCATATCCAACCCCTTTGCCATTATTCATCCACTTGGATGTTTCTTTTATCTCAAACTTCTGGATTCTAGGTTGCTTCAATAATCATAGTGCAGTGTACTGTTCACACTTCACAATATCAGAGTGGAAAAAAGAAAATTAAAGGACACTTACCAGATCAATCAAAGCTTTATTTAATTTTGCAAATTGAGGAGCCATCCGTTGATTCAATTCAGACAGCAAAAAGGTAGGCTCTGGATCCAAGAATCTAAGAGAAAAAAAAAAAAAGAATAAATGACTGGATCAGAATTAAAATGACTAAGTGATGAAAATAAAGTTATTAAGAGTACTTACTCTTCAACATCCTTTTTTTCAGTCACAAGGTCCATTTTTGAAGGATATTAACATGTGGTAATTCCAGTTGAACCATTGCAGAGAGGCATGCCATGCACCCGCTAACAAATTTTGTCACATCAGACACAAACTGGAATGATTTTAAAATCACTAGAGAATCAACAAATACAATCAGAATAGCAACCATTGGTAATACAAAGTAATGTTAAAGAATTGATAGCATAACAGGATGGTGAATTCTATGGTGTAGAAAGAAAACGATTTTTACACCAATAGAATACTTGTGGCATAATATAGAATGGACCTGTGGACGTTTAAAACTGACTGATGGTTTAGTAATGGAAAGAAGGACAAACAGATTATAATTTGTTGCAGTGTGTTACCAAAGAAATTAACAGTTTGATTTAAAATGTAATTATAATTTTTAATTTGTTTTTGATGGACCAGGTGAATTTGTTGAGAGAGGTTTTTGTTTGACCAATAATCATGAAGCACAAGACGGGTGGGTTACAGTGTTTTCTATAAGTCTAGTGAGAAAAAAAAAAACCAAAAATTCGAAATTTCTGCCCAAAATAGAAAAAATCTGAACCACATTTTTAATATTTATCTATCTAGTAGATTTTGATAAATATGCCAGTTTTGATTAAGTAATTGGATGACCATAATCTGATGTTTGGGTAACATATATAATTAAAATATTTTGTTTCAAAAGATATTATATTATAAAGTAATTTTACTACAAAAGTTAACATCCAATATTTTAAAGAAAGGTTAGTCGAAAAATAATTTATACACTTAATATCAAAATCTTTAGAATGAAATGAATGATAGTAAACAACAAAAAAGCAATGTGATTGATACTAAAAGACAATATCACTCCTAGAAAATGAATACAAATGAGTAACAAAAGATCGGGAGAATAAATTTTTTGTAGTTTAATTTTTAGCATGGGTTTATTAAAGACTGCAATTTGTAAAAGTGGTATATTTTTTGCTTTTTTAAATATAACGCTGATTTGATAAAATTTTTTAGGGTTGTCTTTGGTGGCCAAGATTATAATGGCTAAGTTTTGACTGACCAATGAATATATGATATGTGAAGAGTTTGGTGAAAGTTATTAGTTAAAGTGATAGGCCTTATTATTAGTGAGTAGCAAGGCAAAAGAGTAAATAAACTGACCAAAATGATTTGTATATCATGTGGACCTTTTTTTAAGAAAAAAAATCCGTTAGTGTTTTTTGAGTGGATAATTTCAAAAGTTTAATAGTTGGGCTTTAGTGTGAAAATCTATTATAATGTTGGATCAATAAAAGATCATAAACTATTAATGATGAAAGTAATCTAAAAAAAATAAGAACTAAATCATATAATATTTATATGAGTTCTTACTATTAATATATTTGCGGCATGAATTATATGAGAGTATAAATTTATAAAGTGTTAAAATTTTATTAAAAAAAATATTTTTATTTTGAATAAAAATAATTATTAAACAGTACTGTTGATATTATCATAGTTATTATTATTTTTGTTCTTGTTATTATTGATATTATTAAAAGAAAAATTTTTGAAAATTAGTAATTTTTAGTAGTTTTGTTTATTTTTTGGTGAATATAAATACTAAATTATGTTTAACAGATAAATTTTATTAATATATGTGTTCAAATTCTAAAAATTTTGAGTGCAAATAGTAATGATTCATGTGTGCACAATTTTAATAAACATAGGTGTAAACTGTATATTTATTGTGTACAAAATCTCTATAAATATGGGTACAATTATTACTGACTAAGTGCCGACAAAAAATGATAATACTTGTTGGTCATATAGCATTGTTCTTATTAAAAATCTTCATAATAGTTTTATTAATAAGATTTACTTTTTTACTTTGTGAATCCACTAAAACTAGCATCCATAAATCTTGAATTCATAATGTGATACCTTCTATAATTTACTTAAATAAACTAGTTAAAAATCAATCATATCAGATTGTCTTAAGACTGAATTTACTATTAAACTTTTTTTTCCTCTCAATATTTATATAAAACATAGTCCTTGTATAAAATTTTAAAGAAACAAATATAAAATCTACAAAATCACCATAATTTGTGAAGTAAATTTGTTAGTTTTTATCAACATTTAAACTTTTTTAAAATATTAATTTTTTAATTTTTATTTAACTAAAATTTTTTTGTTTTTAAATTTGTATATCTATGACTATACATATTATTTGTTAATTCCATGATATAAGTTTTAAAACTAAAGAAGAAATGGTATTGACAAGCACGAAACATAAAAATATAAAACAAAAAGAGTCACTTGTATTTTCTAAGGATATTCATGTAAAATTACGATAAAAGATATTTTAATCATAATAGTATATAAAATATTTTTATATTTAGATTACTAGGGACGGATCTAGGATTTTTAATATGAAAGGGTTGAATTATAGACAAATTTTTTAATTTTTTTTAGATTTTTTTCATTACATAAAAGCAATTTAGGAATAATATATAATTATTGAATTGGTTTTATCTAAATATAAAAAAAATCTTATAAATTATTTTTTGTAATATCATTTTTGATATAACAATTACGTAAAAGAGACAACAATATCGATAATATATTATAAAATTACAATAGACCAAAAATTTATAGTGTATTTAGTTACGAAAGTTATTAATTAAAATTACTTGAAAAAATCATAAATTATAAAACCATGTTATGAAACTACTCATCCTAAATACTTAAGCTGATAAGAGAAGGTAACATTAATGGTTATATTTCTAACAATACGGATATCAAAATAAAATGATAGCTCGAATTAAATAAGTTAAGATAAAAAAAAGTGAGGTAAATTTTTTTCTTTTAAGAATGTAAAATTAAATGAAAAACTGAGTTTTTTTTTTAAAAATAACATCTAAGATACACAATATAATTACCAGAAAATAATTCTATAAGTCATTACTAATATTTTATATAATAATAATATAAATGTAAAAAATATGTTATTACTAAAAGAACAAACAATTTTTTTTTAAATTAGATATAGAGATAAATATATAAAAACTAATTTAATAAGTACAAAAACTTGAGTGTATGATAATAAATTGGTTAAATAAAAAATAGGACAAAATACATATATAAACCAATTGAAAGCCAATATTACACATATCTATCAAAATAAAAAACGTTGTAAAGATCTATCATGTGTTTTCATGTAATTCGAATTATAAAAACCAATACTATTTTAAAATAGTGCAATTCGAATTATGCATGGACGAAATGTTCTAATAATAATAATAATAATAATAATAATAATAATAATAATAATAATAATAATAATATAAATAAAATTATGATTTCTCTTTTAATAATAATAATAATATTATTATTAAGGCGTAGCATTAGTAAAATTATTTTTTTTAATAATAATAATATAAATAATAACAAGAACAAAAATAATAATAACTATGATAATATCAACAATACTGTTTAATAATTATTTTTATTTAAAATAAAAATATTTTGTTATAAAATTTTAACACGTTATATATTTATACTTTCATATAATTTATGCCACATTAAATATATTAATAATAAAAACTCACATAAATATTACCTGATTTAGTTCTTATCTTTTTTAGATTACTTTTATTATTAATAGTTCATGATCTTTTATTGATCCAACATTATAATAGATTTTCATACTAAAGCCCAACCATTAAAGTTTTGAAATTATCCACTCAAAAAATACTAACAAATTTTTTTCCTTAAAAAAAGACCCACATAATATACATATCCATATCATTTTGGTCAATTTATTTATTCTTTTGCTCTACTACTCACTAACAATTTATTTAATCTAACTAACAATTTTCACCTAACTCTTCACATGTCATGTATTCATTGGTCAGTCAAAACTTAGCCACTCTTAGCCACTATAACCTTGACCACTAAAGACCTACCCAACTTTTTAAGTTTAAAAGTAACTTATTAAATTAATTTTTGAAAGAAATTTTTAAAAATTGTAGCACATATATTTAATAAATATAAGTAACAAAAATTATATTCAGTAAAATAATTTTAAAATTTAAAAAATCATAATATAATATAGTTAAATAGTATTTATGTCATCCGTTTTGAATGAATCTTTGAAGTAATATATTAAATTAAATTATTAAATTATGTAATTCAAATAATTCACAAAGTTAGTTTGATTTGTTCAACAATATCACAGTTTTTTTGAGAGAAATATAAACGCCCAAGAAAGGCACATATTCAATAAGTGCTAATAAACTATATTTTTAATTAAATGTAATTATATTTATTTGAATTGTTTTTTCAAAACCAAATAAATTAACAAATCAAATAAATTAACAAATCACATACGACAAACTAAACAACCTGCTACATATCTTTTACATTTTCAGGTTCTAAAATTGCTGGATATAAACCTTGCCCTTAAAATTAAAAAAATACGCTCTTCAAAACAAAGCCCTCAACATTCAGCCCAATTTCTAGGCCCGTAACCATGATATCTTCATTAAGCGCTAATATACATAATTACACAAGGAGACTGTCATAATCCCAACGTGATAAAAACTGGACATGCCCTGCACATCACCGGTCTAGAGCTCCTCAGACACCTGTCTTGAGCTCCATCCGCCACTGCACTTCTACATGTGTAGAAGCCATAAGAGCTTCTACACCAGAGTCGCCGCCTAAGAGGAAACATGATATATGTCTATATTATGAACAACTGCCACAAACCTGTGAATCAAGCAAGTACACAGCACATGCATTAAAATTTGTATGTTTCAAATGCTCCACAAAATTCTTTAGCACTGGGACATGTGAATAAAATTCTATCTGACCTGGAAAAAAAAAATAAAAGAATGGTGAATTGACTTAGAACAATTTTGTTGGGTCAAATTTCAACCAAACAAATTTATAGGTGGAAAAAATAAAAACAATTATAAGAAACATAACAAACTTGCCAAACAACTGTTTTGATCTAAAAAGACATATTTCATTGCTATCTCATGTACTCACGCAACTGCATTTATAACAATATTATCACCTCACAATCAAAGTTTTCCATTAAGTGTAACATTTGCAGACTAAGTACAAAACAGAAAGGTAGTAAGAGATAAGAATGAATACCTGGGCAGTCAAAGACCAGATAATCATCATCTAAATAATTTTCCAGTTGCTCATTAAACCAAAGGTCCAGGTTATCTTCAAGGTGTCTATATATAATTGTTAAGGTAACAAGGGTTTGTTTTATCAAACTTTTGACAATGCAAATAAGCGAAATAAACAAGAAAAGATTGCAACATAAAAACAGGTGTTACTTATACTAGCAAACAAAGTCACTTACCTATCAACACAGCATGAACAACGGCATTGGCTTAAAAGTTAAAACAGAAAAGCTTAAAATCAATACAAAAGAATACTCCATGCTGTATATAGGACTGCCGTTGGGACTTAGCCCAACTTCCTCCATAACATCATCAAGGGAAATAAGTTCCCTTATATCTGCAACAATCTTGAAAGTAAAACTGTTAGGCTCCACAAAACCGAACAACTGAATCTGTAAAAGTAACAAATCATTTTATTTTACCCATTGCAACAGGATACTCAAAATTTTCAGCGGCAGGGTCCAGGTTCATAATATGCATTGTGTGCCGAGCAGCGCAGTGTTCATACAAACTCGAACAATATGTGGACTAATAAGAGAAAACAAAATCATACACTCAGAAGAATCTTAATAGATTCACAGCTACAAGAACCCACTTTTAAAAAAGCAAAATTAAAAGAAAGAAAATTGCAAACAGAGTTTAATCTTGTCCCACTAGGTGTAGTTAACTTACAAAGATTAGACAATACACAAAACAACAAAGACCACAACAACAACAACTAGAGTTAGATACATGGAACAACCAATACTATTGTGCCCGGTCATAAGTCATCTCTGTGTTTATCCATTCATATTTAAATCTCTTCTAATAATTTTTGCTAAAAGTTTTCTTTGTTCTTCCTCTCCTCTACAATACACCATTTGTAACTAACTCTGCTTTAACAAATTTTTTCCTAAGGTCTCCTAAAGATCACATACAAAACACTATTCCATTCACCATATGCACATCAAAGTTGGAGGTCATTGCTTGTTGCTTCTTACATTCACTACATTATTCTAGAAAATGGCTGAAGTGTAATTGTGTAAAGTGCCAAACAGTATAGAGGAAAAATTTTTCTTTTGCTTGACAAAGATCATGCTAGAATTTCTCCATTCATTCAGTGGTGTCCTATCATAAGAAACACACAAATGAGATGATACAGTAAATTACAAGTTGTGCATAACCCATAACGCTTTGGTATAATAGGAATCCCGAGCAATCTCCCCTGACCTCTCTGAAGCTCAGGAAGCTGAAAGACAATTAACGGCACGAAACGAATCAAGAACTGCAACAGCAATGTAAGCAGTGCACCAAACAACAATGGAAATCAACAATTTCAGAAAATCAGAGTAGTCCATAAACCTGAAAATAATTGGAAACATCAAAACCAAAAACAAAATAAAAATAAAAAATGATGCTTCTTAATCATGTAAAAAAGAATAGTAATTTTAGCTCTATCAATGGACAAACTATACTGGCATTAGAAATTGAAGCTCAACTTATACAATATTGCTGAACTAAATTAACAATAAATAATAAACCCTAAAATTAATGGCACAATCAAAGTGTCGTTTTTGTTTTTGTTTTCTTTTACATTTCATGGAGGACGATGGTGAATAAAAGAAGAAGGAAAAGAATGGAGCCTTACTGAGTCAAAATTGTTCAATGATCATAGCAACTGTGTGTGTGTGTGTGTGTGAGAGAGAGAGAGAGAGAGAGAGAGAGAATTTGCAGAGGGCAGACAGGTTATGGTGTTCAACTGAAGGCATTTATGAGAGAAAGAGAGGGTCTATCATTCCACGTAATGGAGTCAAAAAAGTGCTAGTATATTTCTTTCTTTTTTTTTATAAACTCGTGGAAATCATTGATATTATTAATGATAAATTATAATTTTGACCTTTAAAACATTTAATTTTTTACGAGATAAAATGATATTTTGATCATTTTAAATATGATCAAAATTTATTATTTTTCAATTCGTGGTAAAAAGACATCCATATTTTTTTAAACATATAAAAAAATATTTAGAAACTAAGAAAATAAATCAATTTTTTAAAATAATTTGAATTTTTTGTTATTTGCATAAAAAAATACCCAAAAAAATTTTTTTGATCTAGATTTACTCAAATTTAAAAATAAAAAAATATTATTTTTTAAAGTAAGTTTATAAAATATTATATCAAAAGTTATTTTTAGAACCTTTTATACAAATATATCTCCCTCTATTTGGTAGATTTTATCGGATTAATATCACTTTGTTACTGTTAAATTTTATCAAATTTTTTGGAATATTATAAGGATTGATGTGATACAGACAGTGGTTAACTTTTTTTCAAGAGAGTCATTTAATAAGGACTTTTAATCATACCAATATTTATTTGATACTAAAGGTTTATAATGCTTATACTATGAAGTAAATTTGCCCTACTAGTTTGAGCAATATTTTTATAAAATTAAATGTCATGGATAAAATTATTAGCCCAAATCAGACTATATTTAGGGTCGACTTATTAGTGATAATGTGTTAATTGCTCATGAGTTCATACATTTTTTAAAGAATAAGCGGTTTAAAGATAATAAGATGGCTCTTAAACTAGATATAAATAAGGCATATGATATGGTGGAATAGAATTTTGTTTGGGCTATGATAGAAAAGATGGGTTTTTACAAAAAATAGGTGGACTGGATGAAGGAGTATATAATGACAATCTCTTATTCTATTACTGTGAAAAGGATAACTTTATGGTTTATTCAAACCATGTCGAGGATTACGGCAAGATAATCTTCTCTCTCTCCATCTATTTTTTTTTTGTGCATAGAGACTCTTCCATCTGCTCCATAGAGGAGAACAGAGGCAAGAAATTATTGGCTTGAGACTTAATCGCATATGCCCTGCTATTAGCCACCTATTCTTTGTGGACCACTCAATTCTATTTGGTAGAACTACAAAGGAGGATTGTCAACACTTATTGAGTGTATTATAGATCTATTTATAAATTAGTGGTCAAGTCATTAAATTAGAAAAATCATCAGTTTTTTCAGATATAACACACTAGAGATATAAGAAATGAATTGGTAGATGTATTACAAGTTCCTTATATAGGAAATCAGGACAGATATTTAGGTCTTCCTTCCGTGGTTAACAAGTCTAAGAAGGTTACCTTTAATTATATTAAGGATAGAGTTACCACGAAGCTTTAGCAGTGGAAACAATTCTTGATATCAGCCAGTGGCAGAGAAGTGCTCATTAAGGTGGTGACAACTGCTATTCCTATTTATAGTTTGAGCTATTTTAAGTTTTCAGAGACATTAATGGAAGAATTTTACAAAATGATAATGTAGTTTTAGTAGAGATAGAGAAGAACGAAAAAAAGAAAATACACTAGATTAAATTGATTGTAATCTATAGACTAAAGTCTCAAGGAGATTTAAATTTCAAGGATCTTAGGGTCTTTAATATGGCTATGCTCGAAAAACAAGGTTGGAGTGTAAAATCCGAATAATTAATAAATAATTAACTCATAAATTAACATTTATTCAAGAAAATTAGAAAATTAGATTTTATAGTTTAATGAGATAGAACTAATTAAACTAAAAATTTTGACACAAATTTTAAAGAATTTAGCCCAAAATTGGGGTGAACGGACTGAACCGAATGAACCGGACCCATATTGGACCCATGGCCCAATCCACAAAGTCACCCACACTTAAAAAAAAAAACCTTCTTCCTCCTTCATTCAGCAAGAACGCTGAAACAAATTCAAGAGAGGGAAACAAGAGCAAAATCTTTGTCCTCCATTCAACTTGCCATAACTTTCTACTCCGAGCTCCAATTGCCGCACCGTTTGCAGCCACCGCGTCGAGCTTTACGAATCTATTGGAACAATTTTATAGGTAAGCTCTATTTTCTATCCCAACTACTCATCCCCCAGCTTCAAATTTCAATGAGTAATTATGTTAAATTTTGTGTAATTTACACTACAACAAATTCGGGTTGAGGCAACCCTTTAAAAACGTTGCCTGTAATAAGGAAAAGTGTTGCCTTTTATCAAAGGCAACACTTTCCGAAAAAATACAACGTTTTTTGGGGGTCGGCTATACTGCTGTTACCTTTGGTCTAAGGCAACGCTTTTGTGTATCAAAGGGAACCCTTTTTATGGCAACCTTCAAAAAATGTTGCCCTTTTTACAAAAAAAAAAACAACTCCACAAAAGAGTTGCCTTAGAGTACCCAAACACAACGCTTTAGATAAGACTTTATGACAATACTTTTTATGAGTTGTATTTTTTAATACATAAAGCAACACTTATTCAGATTTTTTTAAGATGCCTTTTCATATACCTAAAGCAACACTTACCTAAATTTTTCTGTGTTGCCTTTTCATATATCTAAAGCAATATTTATCTAAATTTATTTGGAATTGTCTTTTTAAAAGGATATATAACACACTTTAATAAAATTTATTTATTTAAACTAAATTTAATAAATAGAAAGAAAAAATAAGCTAATAAGCTAATATATTGCATATATATTTAAATTAAAAAGTTGTTTCAAATCCAACTAAGTAAATTTTAATTACATATACTTGCAATTGCCAATTCAAATAAAAATACACATGACTAAAATAAAAAAATACATGTTTTCTCATGAATTTTAACAAAAAAAAAACAAATAAATGCCTAATTTCATCATCTTCCGTTCTCTTCGTCAGTTCTTTCATAATGTCGATGTATGTCAGGGTTGATCTCCATAGTCTTCTTACTATATATGTAGCCAATCATGATATTATCTCTCAAGGCCTGTGCCTTCATAATCCTCTTCATGTTTGCAGTCCAACCATACTCACCAGTGACCAAACAAGAAGTAACCTATTAAACTAAACATCTTCGTATCATATAAAATACCAATCAAAGAATAAACCAAATTCAAAACTAAAGAAAACAACTATATAGTGTAAATATAATACAATATAACGATCGAAAAAGTTAAAGCATAATCATCATTCTCAATCTGAATAGGTTAATAACATTCATCAACAACTAAATTATCATAAAGATAATAAAAAGATGAATAAAAAATTAAAATATACTTTTTCAGAAATAGCATCTTTTAATATAAGTTTTTTTTTCAATGTAATGTGGTGACTCTCATCATGTGCAATTGTATTTATCTACAAGTAAATAAATTTTTAAGGGCTTCAATATATTAGGAAGCAACCACCACTCTTTTGATTACCTACTTAAGAATCTTACCTTTGATACCCTCAACTGCCATAACGTACACAAACATGGCATTCATACCAATCCATTTCAAAGGCATGAACCATAGTTTCAAGCTCCAAATATCAACATGCAATGCAATAATCCAATGTACAAGATTTATCTATCACTATCATGATACAATGGCAACTAGAACTTTCATAGTATATAATAATATCATTGTATAGAAGGCTGAAAATACTAATGTTGCTGCTCCAGATGTTTATCAAACATAGCTTAGTGTATACTATTTTTTATTCAAAGGAATGGCTATGGCGCACAAAGAAGTAACATGTGAGTGGTTAGAATATATAGTAAAGATATTCCAGCTGAACACTTGGTTAATTAGAGTTTACCATCAGTGAAGTGAAGAATAAGTCCCGAAGTAAGAAGAGATAAACCCAGGAGAATCTAGTCCTTCAGTCTTAAAGGATGATCCCATGGAAAAATTCACATAACTGAAAGAGTAAGCACAAGTTGTAGAGATGTGAAAATCAAAGATTATTAGATAATCGCTTTGATTAAAAGGCTTCATCACCTGCATGTGTATGAGTACATGGCCAAAATGCAATCCAATAATTATGGACAGAATAGCTGATATTGAGCTACAATTGCATATCATAATTATATTACATGTCATCAAAACTCAAACTATGGAAAGACATTTTCAATGACAGACCTTAAAATTTCTTCTGGCTCAAAAGGAGCATAACACCATGAGGGAGCATTTTTTCTAAATGGCCCTTCGAAAGGTGATTTTTCGGTGCAAGCTTAAGAAAAAGGCAATAAGCCTTAGAATTCTCTTCCAAGCTAGATTCTTATACATGTGGTTGATTCCAATCACCTCTCTGTCTATGTATCCCACAGCATTACAAGGGGTATCTAATTTCCCTCTAACTCCACATTTCACCTAAATTTGAAGCGCACCTTAGTGGAGAAGCCAAGGAGAACCTGAAATTCAACAGAAAATCAATTAAGCCAGCCCAAATGAATTGAAATTCCAGGCTTAAGAATCATAATAGCATGCTTAATTACCTATGAACTAAGATAAATGCTCATACGAGAATTCTAATTTTAATCTAAATTAACATAATCAGCAAAAGCTAGTTTGACTAAATAAAATTACTAAGTAAGAATTAAACCCTAAATAAACTGTAATGAATTAAAATGGAGAATATCAAAACGAGATTTTGCAAAAACCTGAAAACTGAAGAATAAAAAAATAAGAAGGCAGGGGAGAGGAGGTTGCAGCTGCGCTATAGTGTCGCCGGAGCAATAGAGCAGTGGTGCACGAATTCCCATACTTTCGTACAGCTGTACCAGCAAGTGCACTGGGTCGTCCAAGTAATACCTGAGCGAGTCAGGGTCGATGTCACGAGGATTGTGGTTTGAAGCAAGCTATGTTTATCTTGCAGGTCTTAGTCAGGCAGATCAGAAGGTTTTTGTGTTTTCCTGAAAAGGGAAACTATTCTTAATTTGTAATTGTGAGTTAGAATAAAGTCTCAAGGAGTAATTATGTTGAATCTATTGGAACAATTTTATAGGTAAGCTCTATTTTCTATCCCAACTACTCATCCCCCAGTTTCGAATTTCAATGAGTAATTATGTTGAATTTTGTGTAATTTACACTACAACAAATTTGGGTTGAGGCAACCCTTTAAAAACATTGCTTGTAATAAGGAAAAGTGTTGCCTTTTATCAAAGGCAACACTTTCCGACAAAATACAACGCTTTTTGGGGGTTGGCTATACCGCCGTTACCTTTGGTCTAAGGCAACGCTTTTGTGTATGATGAGCGGATAATTTATACGCTTTTGGCATTGTTTTTAGGTAGTTTTTAGTAAGTTCAAGCTACTTTTAGGGATGTTTTCATTAGTTTTTATGTTAAATTCACATTTCTGGACTTTACTATGAGTTTGTGTGTTTTTCTGTGATTTCAGGTAAATTCTGACTGAAATTGAGGGATTTGAGCAAAACTCTGAAAAAGGCTGACAAAAGGACTGCTGATGCTGTTGGATTCTGACCTCCCTGCACTCGAAATGGATTTTCTGGAGCTACAGAACTCCAATTGGCGCGCTCTCAACGGCGTTGGAAAGTAGACATCCAGAGCTTTACAGAAATATATAATAGTCCATACTTTATTCGGAAATTGACGACGTAACTTGGCGTTGAACGCCAAGTACATGCTGCTGTCTGGAGTTAAACGCCAGAAAAACGTCATGATCCGGAGTTGAACGCCCAAAACACGTCATAACTCGGAGTTCAACTCCAAGAGAAGCCTCAGCTCGTGGATTGATCAAGCTCAGCCCAAGCATACACCAAGTGGGCCCCGGAAGTGGATTTATGCATCAATTACTTACTCATGTAAACCCTAGGAGCTAGTTTATTATAAATAGGATGATTTACTAATGTATTAGACATCTTTGGTCTCAGTTTTGTTTTATTCTTCATCCTAAGAGGCTATTGATCACGTTTTAGGGGGCTGGCCATTCGGCCATGCCTGAACCTTTTACTTATGTATTTTCAACGGTGGAGTTTCTGCACACCATAGATTAAGGGTGTGGAGCTCTGCTGTACCTCAAGTATTAATGCAATTCTATTTTCTTTTATTCAATTCTATCTTATTCTTATTCCAAGATATTCATTCGCACCCAAGAACATGATGAATGTGATGATTATATGACCCTCATTACCATTCTCACTTATGAACGCGCGTGATTGACAACCACTTCCGTTCTACATGCAACAGAGCTTGAATGTGTATCTCTTAGATTCCCCAACAGAATCTTTGTGGTATAAGCTAGATAGATGGCGGCATTTATAAGGATCCGGAAAGTCTCACCTTGTCTATGGTATTCCGAGTAGGATCCTGGGAATCCGGAAAGTCTAACCTTGTCTGTGGTATTCCGAGTAGGATTCCGGTAATGAATGACTGTGACGTGCTTCAGACTCGCAAGTGCTGGGCGTTAGTGACAAACGCAAAAGAATCAAGGGATTCTATTCCAGTAGGCGCGGGAACCAACCAGTGATTAGCCGTGCTGTGACAGAGCGCGTGAGCGTAGTTTTCACTGCGAGGATGGGATGTAGCCTTCGGCCAGGTGATGCCTCCAGACGATTAGCCATGCGAGTGACAGCCGCAGAGGACCATTTTCCCGAGAGGATTGAAAGTAGCCATCGTCGAACGGTGAACCCCTATACACAGCCTGCCATGGAAAGGAGTAAGAAAGATTGAGTTGAAGCAGTAGGAAAGTAGGCGTTCTTGAGCCATACAGTATCTCCATGCGCTTATCAGAAATTCCCACCAATAAATCTGCATAAGTATTCTATCCCTTTTATTATTTCATCTATTTTATTATTTCTATTTTCGAAACCATAAACAAATTTAATCTGCCTAACTGAGATTTACAAGGTGACCATAGCTTGCTTCATACCAACAATCTCTGTGAGATCGACCCTTACTCACGTAAGGTTTATTACTTGGACGACCCAGTACACTTGCTGGTTAGTTGAACGGAGTTGTGAAAACAACCGATGCCATAATAATGATTTCATACAAGTACAAAAGAACATGGATCACAATTTCGTCCACCAAGTTTTTGGCGCCGTTGCCGGGGATTGTTCGAGTATGAACAACTGACGGTTCATCTTGTTGCTCAGATTAGGTAATTTTCTTTTCAAAATTTTTCTTTTCTTTTTCGTTTTTCTAACTTTATTTTCGAAAAAAATTAATAAAAATCCAAAAAAATTAGAAAATCATGAAAAAAATCAAAAATATTTTGTGTTTCTTGTTTGAGTCTAGAGTCAACTTTTAAGTTTTGTGTCAATTGCATGCTTTAAAAATCTTTTCTTGCATTTTTCGAAAAAAAAAATCCATGCATTCATAGTGTTCTTCATGATCTTCAAGTTGTTCTTGATAAGTCCTCTTGTTTGATCTTGATGATTTCTTGTTTTGTGTCTTATGTTGTTTTTCATGTGCATCTTGGCATTCATATTTTCCATGCATTAAAGATTTCTAAGTTTGGTGTCTTGCATGTTTTCTTTGCATAAAAAATTTTTCAAAATTATGTTCTTGATGTTCATCATGATCTTCAAAGTGTTCTTGGTGTTCATCTTGACATTCATAGCATTCTTGCATGCATTCATTGTTTTGATCTAAAAATTTCATGCATTGAGTGTTTTTGTTGTTTTTCTCTCTCATAATTAAAAATTCAAAAATAAAAAAAAATATCTTTTCCTTATTTCCCTCCAAATTTTCGAAATTTTGGGTTGACTTGGTCAAAAATTTTCAAAATTAGTTGTTTCTTACAAGTCAAGTCAAAATTTCAATTTTAAAAATCTTATCTTTTCAAAATCTTTTTCAAAATCATATCTTTTTCAATTTTTTTTATTATTTTCGAAAATTTCAAAAAATATTTTTCAAATTATTTTCAAAATCTTTTTCTTACCTTTATATCATATTTTCGAAAATTAGCTAACAATTAATGTGATTGGTTCAAAAATTTGAAGTTTGTTACTTTCTTGTTAAGAAAGGTTCAATCTTTAAGTTCTAGAATCTTATCTTGTAGTTTCTTGTTAGTCAAGTCATTTTAAAAATTAAATCTTTTTCAAAATATCTTTTTATTAATTTTTTTTTATCTTATCTTTTATCTTATCTTTTTCAAAAATTTTTTCTTTTTCAAAATTTGATTTCAAAATATCCTATCTAACTTCTTATCTTCTTATCTTTTTCAAATTTTGATTTCAAATCTTTTTCAATCAACTAACTAACTTTTTGTTTGTTTCCTATCTTTTTCAAAACCACCTAACTACTTTTCCCTCTCTAATTTTCGAAAATATCTTACCCCTTTTTCAAAAATTCTTTTTAATTAACTAATTGTTTCATGTTTTAATTTTAATTACATTTTATCTCTAATTTTCGAAAATCACTAACCCCTTTTTAAAATTATTTTCAAAATTCTCTTTCTCTTTTCTTCTTCTATTTAATTATTTAATTACTAACACTTCTCTTCACCTCTCTTCATCCAAAAATCCGAATCTCCTTCTTCATTCTTCTACCCCTTTCTTTTTCTACTAACATAAAGGAATCTCTATACTGTGACATAGAGGATTCCTCTTCTTTTCTTGTTGTCTTCTCTTTCATATGAGCAGGAACAAGGATAAAGGCACTCTTGTTGAAATTGATCCAGAACCTGAAAGGACTCTGAAGAGAAAATTAAGAGAAGCTAAATTACAACAATCCAGAAACAACCTTTCAGAAATTTTCGAACAAGAGAAGGAGATGGCAGCCGAAAATAATAATAATGCAAGGAGAATGCTTGGTGACTTCACAAAGCCAACGTCCAAGTTTGATGGAAGAAGCATCTCCATTCCTGCCATTGGAGCCAATAACTTTGAGCTGAAACCTCAGCTAGTTGCATTAATGCAACAAAACTGCAAGTTTTATGGACTTCCATCTGAAGATCCTTATCAGTTTTTAACTGAGTTCTTGCAGATCTGTGAGACTGTAAAGGCGAATGGAGTTGATCCTGAAGTCTACAGACTCATGCTTTTCCCTTTTGCTGTAAGAGACAGAGCTAGAATATGGTTGGATTCACAACCCAAGGATAGCCTGGACTCATGGGATAAGCTGGTCACTGCCTTCTTGGATAAATTCTTTCCTCCTCAAAAGCTGAGCAAGCTGAGAGTGGATGTTCAAACCTTCAAACAAAAAGATGGTGAATCCCTCTATGAAGCTTGGGAAAGATACAAGCAGCTGACCAAAAGATGTCCATCTGACATGTTTTCAGAATGGACCATATTAGATATATTCTATTATGGTCTCTCTGAATTTTCGAAAATGTCATTGGACCATTCTGCAGGTGGATCTATTCATCTGAAGAAAACGCCTGAAGAGGCTCAAGAACTCATTGACATGGTTGCAAACAACCAATTCATGTACACTTCTGAGAGGAATTCCGTGAACAATGGGATACCGCAAAAGAAAGGAGTTCTTGAAATTGATACTCTGAATGCCATATTGGCTCAGAACAAAGTGTTGACTCAACAGGTCAACATGATCTCTCAAAATCTGAATGGATTGCAACATGTATCCAACAGTACTAGAGAGGCAGCTTCTGAAGAAGCTTATGATCCTGAGAACCCTGCCATGGCAGAGGTTAATTACATGGGTGAACCTTATGGAAATACCTATAACTCATCATGGAGAAATCATCCAAATTTCTCATGGAAGGATCAACAAAAGCCTCAACAAGGCTTTAACAATGGTGGACGCAATAGGCTGGGCAATAGCAAGCCATATCCATCATCTTCTCAGCAACAGACAGAGAATTCTGAACAAAACACTTCTAATTTAGCCAATGTAGTCTCTGATCTGTCAAAGGTCACTTTCAATTTCATGAGTGAAACAAGATCCTCCATTAGAAATCTGGAGGCACAAGTGGGCCAGCTGAGTAAGAAAGTCATTGAAACTCCTCCCAGTATTCTCCCAAGCAATACAGAAGAGAATCCAAAAGGAGAGTGCAAAGCCATTGATATACTCAACATGGCCAAATGCACAAGGGAGGGGGAGGACGAAAATCCTAGTGAGAAAGACCTCCTGGGACGTCCCTCAAGCAAGAAGGAGTTTCCTATTAAGGATCCAGAGGAATCTGAGACTCATACAGAGACCATAGAGATTCCATTGAACCTCCTTCTGCCATTCATGAGCTCTGAAGAATATTCTTCCTCTGAAGAGGATGAAGACGTGACTGGAGAGCAAGTTGCTCAATATTTAGGAGCTATCATGAAGCTGAATGCCAAGTTGTTTGGTAATGAGACCTGGGAAAGTGAACCTCCTTTGCCCATTAATGAACTGGATACTTGGATTCAGAAAATTCTACCTCAAAAGAAACAAGATCCTGGCAAGTTCTTAATACCTTGTACCATAGGCACCATGATCTTTGAAAAAGCTCTGTGTGATCTGGGGTCAGGGATAAATCTAATGCCACTCTCTGTAATGGAGAAGCTGGGGATCATTGAGGTACAACCTGCCTTGTTCTCATTACAACTGGCAGACAAGTCATTGAGACAAGCCTATGGAATAGTAGAGGACGTGCTAGTAAAGGTTGAAGGCCTTTACATCCCTGCTGATTTCATAATCTTAGACACTAGGAAGGAAGAGGATGACTGCATCATCCTTGGAAGACCTTTCCTAGCCACAGCAGGAGCTGTGATAGATGTCAACAGAGGTGAGTTAGTCCTTCAATTGAATGGGGACTACCTTGTGTTTAAGGCACATGGCCATCCCTCAGTGACAGAAGAGAGTAAGTATGAAGAACTTCTCTCAGTTCAGAGTCAAGAAGAGCCCCCACAGTCAAACTCTAAGTTTGGTGTTGTGAGGCCACAACCAAACTCTAAGTTTGGTGTTAAGATCCTATATCCAAACTCTAAGTTTGGTGTGGACAACTATACAACATTGACCTGATCACCTTGTGGCTCCATGAGAGCCACTGTCAAGCTATTGACATTAAAGAAGCGCTTGTTGGGAGGCAACCCAATTTTATTTATCTAATTTTATGTTATTCTATTTTATTGTTATTTTGTGTTTTATTAGGTACATGATCATGAGGAGTCACAAAAAAATCATAAAAATTAAAAACAGAATCAAAAACAGCAGAAAAAAAAATTTCACCCTGGAGGACGCACAGGCTGGCGTTCAACGCCAGTAAGATGCATCTGGCTGGCATTCAACGCCAGAACAGAGCACCATTCTGGCGCTGAACGCCAGAAACAAGCAACATCCTGGCGCTGAACGCCAGGAATGTGCCCAGAGAGGAAAAACTGGCGCTGAACGCCAGTAACAAGCATGAAACTGGCGTTCAACGCCAGAAACATGCTTTACATGGGCGTTGAACGCCCAGAACGTGCACCAATGGGCGTTTAAACGCCAGAATGGTGTGGAAAGGCATTTTACATGCCTATTTGGTACAGGGATGGAATTCCTTGACACCTCAGGATCTGTGGACCTCACAGGATCCCCACCTACCTCGCCCTCTCTCTCCCCATTCATGGTCATCCCTTCTGATCTTCATTCACCACTCACTTCTATCCACTCTTCCCCACTCGCCTTTACAATTCATATTCTCCTTCCCACCCAATCCCACCCATATAGCCGAATCCATCTCCCCTCACTCTCCTCCATTTTCTTCTTCTTCTTCTTCTTCTCTTCTTTCTTCTCTTGCTCGAGGGCGAGCAATATTTTAAGTTTGGTGTGGTAAAAGCATAGCTTTTTGCTTTTCCATTATCATTAATGGCACCTAAGGCCAGAGAAACCTCAAAGGGAAGACAAAAGCTTCCACCTCTGAGTCTTGGGAGATGGAAAGACTCATAATAAGCCGTCATAGCTCAGTGGTAGAACATGTGGCTGCAAATCAAGAGATCCCTGAGATACCTCAGGGGATAAATTGTCCTCCACACAAATATTAGAAGCAACTAAGGGTAGGAACACCAAAATTACTAGGAATCATTCAACAGAAGCAAGGAAGAGACATAGAGGAGCTCAAAGAGCACCATTGGACCTTCAAGAAGGCGCCACCCTCACTCAGGTGGATTCATTCCTTGTTCTTTATTTCTTTCTGTTTTTCGGTTTTTAATATTGTGTTTATCTATGTTTTGTGTCTTTACTTCATGATCATTAGTATGTAGTAACTATGCCTTAAAGCTATGAATAAATTCCATTAGTCCTTCACCTCTCTTAAAAGAAAAATGTTTTAATTCAAAAGAACAAGAAGTACATAAATTTCGAATATATCCTTGAATTTAATTTAATTATATTGATGTGGTGACAATACTTTTTGTTTTCTGAATGAATGCTTGAACAGTGCATATTTTTGATCTTGTTGTTTATGAATGTTAAAACTGTTGGCTCTTGAAAGAATGATGAACAAAGAGAAATGTTATTGAGGATCTGAAAAATCATGAAATTGATTCTTGAAGCAAGAAAAAGCAGTGAAGAAGCAAAAGCTTAAAAAAAAAGGAAGGAGCAGTAGAAAAAGCCAATAGCCCTTAAAACCAAAAGGCAAGGGTAAAAAGGATCCAAGGCTTTGAGCATCAATGGATAGGAGGGCCCAAGGAAATTAAATCCAGGCCTAAGCGGCTAAATCAAAGCTGTCCCTAGCCATGTGCTTGTGTCATGAAGGTCCAAGTGAAAAGCTTGAGACTGAGTGGTTAAAGTCGTGATCCAAAGCAAAAGAGTGTGCTTAAGAGCTCTGGACACCACTAACT
The DNA here is from genome assembly GCF_014773155.1 of Arachis stenosperma. Taxonomy (NCBI): domain Eukaryota; kingdom Viridiplantae; phylum Streptophyta; class Magnoliopsida; order Fabales; family Fabaceae; genus Arachis; species Arachis stenosperma. The sequence continues at coordinate 116,848,110 of NC_080386.1, forward strand.
GGGGACTCTAGCAAAGCTGAGTCACAATCTGAAAAGGTTCACCCAGTTATGTGTCTGTGGCAATTGTGTATCCGGTGGTAACACTGGAAAACAAAGTGCTTAGGGCCACGGCCAAGACTCATTAGTAGCTGTGTTCAAGAATCAACATGCTTAACTAGGAAAGTCAATAACACTATCCGAAATTCTAAGTTCCTAGAGAAGCCAATCATTCTAAACTTCAAAGGAAAAAGTGAGATGCCAAAACTGTTCAGAGGCAAAAAGCTACAAGTCCCGCTCATCTAATTATAATTAATATTCATTGATATTTTGGAATTTATAGTATATTTTCTTCTTTTTATCCTATTTGATTTTCAGTTGCTTGGGGACAAGCAACAATTTAAGTTTGGTGTTGTGATGAGCGGATAATTTATACGCTTTTTTGCATTGTTTTTAGGTAGTTTTTAGTAAGTTCAAGCTACTTTTAGGGATGTTTTCATTAGTTTTTATGTTAAATTCACATTTCTGGACTTTACTATGAGTTTGTGTGTTTTTCTGTGATTTCAGGTAAATTCTGACTGAAATTGAGGGATTTGAGCAAAACTCTGAAAAAGGCTGACAAAAGGACTGCTGATGCTGTTGGATTCTGACCTCCCTGCACTCGAAATGGATTTTCTGGAGCTAAAGAACTCCAATTGGCGCGCTCTCAACGGCGTTGGAAAGTAGACATCCAGAGCTTTCCAGCAATATATAATAGTCCATACTTTATTCGGAAATTGACGACGTAACTTGGCGTTGAACGCCAAGTACATGCTGCTGTCTGGAGTTAAACGCCAGAAAAACGTCATGATCCGGAGTTGAACGCCCAAAACACGTCATAACTCGGAGTTCAACTCCAAGAGAAGCCTCAGCTCGTGGATTGATCAAGCTCAGCCCAAGCATACACCAAGTGGGCCCCGGAAGTGGATTTATGCATCAATTACTTACTCATGTAAACCCTAGGAGCTAGTTTATTATAAATAGGATGATTTACTAATGTATTAGACATCTTTGGTCTCAGTTTTGTTTTATTCTTCATCCTAAGAGGCTATTGATCACGTTTTAGGGGGCTGGCCATTCGGCCATGCCTGAACCTTTTACTTATGTATTTTCAACGGTGGAGTTTCTGCACACCATAGATTAAGGGTGTGGAGCTCTGCTGTACCTCAAGTATTAATGCAATTCTATTTTCTTTTATTCAATTCTATCTTATTCTTATTCCAAGATATTCATTCGCACCCAAGAACATGATGAATGTGATGATTATATGACCCTCATTACCATTCTCACTTATGAACGCGCGTGATTGACAACCACTTCCGTTCTACATGCAACAGAGCTTGAATGTGTATCTCTTAGATTCCCCAACAGAATCTTCGTGGTATAAGCTAGATAGATGGCGGCATTTATGAGGATCCGGAAAGTCTCACCTTGTCTGTGGTATTCCGAGTAGGATCCTGGGAATCCGGAAAGTCTAACCTTGTCTGTGGTATTCCGAGTAGGATTCCGGTAATGAATGAGTGTGACGTGCTTCAGACTCGCAAGTGCTGGGCGTTAGTGACAAACACAAAAGAATCAAGGGATTCTATTCCAGTAGGCGCGGGAACCAACCAGTGATTAGCCGTGCTGTGACAGAGCGCGTGAGCGTAGTTTTCACTGCGAGGATGGGATGTAGCCTTCGGCCAGGTGATGCCTCTAGACGATTAGCCATGCGAGTGACAGCCGCAGAGGACCATTTTCCCGAGAGGATTGAAAGTAGCCATCGTCGAACGGTGAACCCCTATACACAGCTTGCCATGGAAAGGAGTAAGAAGGATTGAGTTGAAGCAGTAGGAAAGTAGGCGTTCTTGAGCCATACAGTATCTCCATGCGCTTATCTGAAATTCCCACCAATGAATCTGCATAAGTATTCTATCCCTTTTATTATTTCATCTATTTTATTATTTCTATTTTCGAAACCATAAACAAATTTAATCTGCCTAACTGAGATTTACAAGGTGACCATAGCTTGCTTCATACCAACAATCTCTGTGGGATCGACCCTTACTCACGTAAGGTTTATTACTTGGACGACCCAGTACACTTGCTGGTTAGTTGAACGGAGTTGTGAAAACAACCGATGCCATAATAATGATTTCATACAAGTACAAAAGAACATGGATCACAATTTCGTCCACCAGTGTATCAAAGGGAACCCTTTTTATGGCAACCTTCAAAAAATGTTGCCTTTTTTACAAAAAAAAAAAAGCAACTCCACGAAAGAGTTGCCTTAGAGTACCCAAACACAACGCTTTAGATAAGACTTTATGACAATACTTTTTACGAGTTGTATTTTCTAATACTTAAAGCAACACTTATTCAGATTTTTTTAAGATGCCTTTTCATATACCTAAAACAATACTTACCTAAATTTTTCTGTGTTGCCTTTTTATATATCTAAAGCAATATTTATCTAAATTTATTTGGAATTGTCTTTTTAAAAGGATATATAACACACTTTAATAAAATTTATTTATTTAAACTAAATTTAATAAATAGAAAGAAAAAATAAGCTAATAAGCTAATATATTGCATATATATTTAAATTAAAAAGTTGTTTCAAATCCAATTAAGTAAATTTTAATTACATATACTTGCAATTGCCAATTCAAATCAAAATACACATGACTAAAATAAAAAAAATACATGTTTTCTCATGAATTTTAACAAAAAAAACAAATAAATGCCTAATTTCATCATCTTCGGTTCTCTTCGTCAGTTCTTCTATAATGCTGATGTATGTCAGGGTTGATCTCCATAGTCTTCTTACTATATATGTAGCCAATCATGCTATTATCTCTCAAGGCCTGTGCCTTCATAATCCTCTCCATGTTTGCAGTCCAACCATACTCACCAGTGACCAAACAAGAAGTAACCTATTAAGCTAAACATCTTCGTATCATATAAAATACCAATCAAAGAATAAACCATATCCAATACTAAAGAAAACAACTATATAGTGTAAATGTAATACAATATAAAGATCGAAAAAGTTAAAGCATAATCATCATTCTCAATCTGAATAGGTTAATAACATTTATCAACAACCAAATTATCATAAAGATAATAAAAAGATGAATAAAAAATTAAAATATACCAGAAAAAGGTCAGAAATAGCATCTTTCAATATAAGTTTTTTTTCAATGTAATGTGGTGACCCTCATCATGTGCAATTGTATTTATCTACAAGTAAATAAATTTTTAAGTGCTTCAATATATTAGGAAGCAACCACCACTCTTTTGATTACCTACTTAAGAATCTTACCTTTGATACTCTCAACTGCCATAACGTACACAAACATGGCATTCATACCAATCCATTTCAAAGGCATGAACCATAGTTTCAAGCTCCAAATATCAACATGCAATGCAATAATCCAATGTACAAGATTTATCTTTCACTATCATGATACAATGGCAACTAGAACTTTCATAGTATATAATAATATCATTGTATAGAAGGCTGAAAATACTAATGTTGCTGCTCCAGATGTTTATCAAACATAGCTTAGTGTATACTATTTCTTATTCAAAGGAATGGCTATGGCGTACAAAGAAGTAACATGTGAGTGGTTAGAATATATAGTAAAGATATTCCAGCTGAACACTTGGTTAATTAGAGTTTACCATCAGTGAAGTGAAGAATAAGTCCTGAAGTAAGAAGAGATAAACCCAGGAGAATTTAGTGCTTCAGTCTTAAAGGATGATCCTATGGAAAAAAATCACATAACTGAAAGAGTAAGCACAAGTTGTAGAGATGTGAAAATCAAAGATTATTAGATAATCGCTTTGATTAAAAGGCTTCATCACCTGCATGTGTATGAGTACATGTCCAAAATGCAATCCAATAATTATGGACAGAATAGTTGATATTGAGCTACAATTGCATATCATAATTATATTACATGTCATCAAAACTCAAACTATGTAAAGACATTTTCAATGACAGACCTTAGAATTCCTTCCGGCTCAAAAGGAGCATAATACCATGAGGGAGCATTTTTCCTAAATGGCCCTTCGAAAGGTGATTTTTCGGTGCAAGCCTAAGAAAAAGGCAATAAGCCTTAGAATTCTCTTCCAAGCTAGATTCTTATACATGTGGTTTATTCCAATCACCTCTCTGTCTATGTATCCCACAGCATTACAAGGGGTATCTAATTTCCCTCTAACTCCACATTTCACCTAAATTTGAAGCGCACCTTAGTGGAGAAGCCAAGGAGAACCTGAAATTCAACAGAAAATCAATCAAGCCAGCCCAAACGAATTGAAATTTCAGGCTTAAGAATCATAATAGCATGCTTAATTACCTATGAACTAAGATAAATGCTCATAAGAGAATTCTAATTTTAATCTAAATTATCCTAATCAGCAAAAGCTAGTTTGACTAAATAAAATTACTAAGTAAGAATTAAACCCTAAATAAACTGTAATGAATTAAAATGGAGAATATCAAAACGAGATTTTGCAAAAACCTGAAAACTTAAGAATAGAAAAATAAGAAGGTAGGGGAGAGGAGGTTGCAGCTGCGCTATAGTGTCGCCGGAGCAATAGAGCAGTGGTGCACGAATTCCCATACTTTCGTACAGCTGTACCAGTAAGTGCACTGGGTCGTCCAAGTAATACCTGAGCGAGTCAGGGTCGATGCCACGAGGATTGTGGTTTGAAGCAAGCTATGTTTATCTTGCATGTCTTAGTCAGGCAGATCAGAAGGTTTATGTGTTTTCCTGAAAAGGGAAACTATTCTTAATTTGTATTTGTGAGTTAGAATAGAGTCAGTAATGGGAATAGAGTTGAGAATCAGAGTTGCTTTGTCTTTCTGAATTAACTCTGGTATTACTGTCTTCTCTACTTGTGAATGATCTCTTCTATGGCAGGCTGTATGTGATCAAAGCCATTACCCGTGGTCATTAATCTCCTCTGCTCCAGATCAGAAGCCATTGCATGTGGTCATCCAATCTGACGGAGGGTGAAGCTCTAGTAGTTCATTCCCTTGGCGATCCTACTCAAAACGCCATAGACAAGGTCGAATCTTCCGGATCAGAGAATGCTGCTTCTTTGGATTCTAGCCTATACCATGGAGACCCTAATCTCCCCAGAAATCGGCTTAACTAATATCTTGAGAAGTCCTCAACGAAGTCGTGGATTAACCGTATGAGAGATGTATAAACATAGTTGTTGGCTCGTGCTTTCCAGTCACGTATTCACACGAACCCAAGTATACGCAGGTGTTTGTCAGGCACGTTCATCTTAGTATGATGAACAGAGCTTATTGTTCGATCATCCTATTAACCATGTTGAAGAGTGAATATACATCTTAGAAGTAAATCAAACACAGATCGAAGAAGAAATAGTAATACTTTTATTAATTCATAGGGCTTGGCAGGGCTCCTCCCCTCAACCTAGGAGGTTTAGAAACTCATGCTGAGAGTAAAATACAATGGAAAACGAAAATAATGTGTGTCCTCCTAGATCTGTTCGAATGATTATGTGAAATACACTTTAAATACTAAACAGATGACTAGTAAAGGTAAAACAGTCTATTTAGTACTAAAATCCACTTCTGGGGCCCACTTTGTGAGTGTTGGGGCTGAGTTTTGATGTGATCTATGTGCTATGAGGCTCCTGAGGCATGAAACACTGGATAGGGGGCTCTCTCTGGGTGTTTGGACGCCAGGTCTCTCCTTTGGGCGCTAGATGCTTGGAAGGGGGCAGGAAGCTGGCGTTGGACACCAGTTTTGGGCCTTTTAATCCAAAGTAAAGTATGAACTATTATACATTTCTGGGAAGCTCTGGAAGTCAGCTTTCCATAGCCGTTGAGAGCGCTCTATTTGAACTTCTGTATCTCCAAAAAAGTTCTTCTGAGTGCAAGGAGGTCAGATCTGGACAACATCTGCAGTGCTTTCTCTGTCTCTGAATCAGACTTTTACTCCAGCTCCTCAATTTCAGCCAGAAAATACCTGAAATTGTAAAAAAATACAAAAACTCATAGTAGAATCCAAAAATGTGAATTTAACAATAAAACGTATAAAAACTTAATAAAAACCAAACAAAATATACTAAAAACTATATGAAAATGATGCCAAAAAGCATATAAAATATCCACTCATCAAGTAGCGGGGGTGGTCACCGGAACGCGTTAGAGCTCGCCAATGGAACAGAGTTTGCTATGGTTCTGTAGTCTCTGGTTCACGAAGAGGAGGAGGCGAGAAAAAAGAAGAAAAGGAACACCATGAATATAGATAGAAAAAAATTGTAGGCTCGCAGAAATATTAGTTTCGAAAAGGTAAGATGCTTGTGATTCCAAATGATAACTTCAAGGAACTAGGACATATGCTTCAATAAATATCGAGAGCTCTAACATCCGAACTACTTTAAAATCCTGCAACCGAAAAGTAACATAATCTAACAAACAAGGACCTGTAGAAAATAATCTCCAAACAATAGTTGCAATATGTTTTAACTTTCAACATGATAAAAAAAACATTATTATTCAGTTTTTTCACCTTTCTCAATTTAAGGTGGAGGAAAACAATCAAATTCATAGAGACAATAAGAGCAACTTTGCTTAATAATGCATCACTAAATACTACTATAAAGTATAGACAAGCTAAAGTGCATGAATTTAATTCTTACTGAAAACCATAGCATGGATTAAGCAGATAACAACAACCAAAATATCATCAAATGGATTCAGTATAACTCAACTAAACAACTGTACCTGAAAGTGAGAACTGTTAATGCAGCATCCAAAGCAAAAATAAGAAGCACATGTCCAGTTTCTGCTTTTAGCTCTCCAACAACCAAAATGTAGTTCTACTGTGCTAGCTGAGCCTCTGGCACCTGCAGTATGGCATAACTTTCAATTAAGACTTTTATTTGGCTAAGAGATTAGTCATAACAAAGTCAACAAATTAAATAGAAGTATATAAAAAAATTTAGCTGTAAAAACTTAGTTGTATTAAGAATTGAAAAAACTTGGTTTCTCAATATTTTGTACACAATAAAACTTAGCTGTAAACATTCCATCAAGCAGTAGATAAAAAAAATGTCAGCATTATTGTCATATCAAATGAATGAAACATTAGATTATAGCCAAAGTATCAATTCAGGAGGATTTCGTCACCTTCTTTTGAATCTTCCTATCTGTTAAATTAGCATCAACATGAAACCCATGATATAACAACTTTATCTATTACTAAAATTCAGTACATTCAGAACATTTTCATGGCAGAAATTCAGAATAAATGCATTCAAAAATTCTATTTTCATACTAAAATTCAGAACATTTCCAATCTTCATTCAGAATCAATGTATTCAGAAATTTCATTTCATAGTAAAAATCAGAAGCTTCTTACCAATATGCAGAGGAGGAGGAAGGGGGTTACAGTTGCATGTAGTGTTGTCAGAGATTGCAAAGAGGAGGAGGCAAAACAGGGGAAGAAGAGGAAGAAGGAGAGGGGTTTCTCGAAAGTGACCGCGTACGTTGAGCCGAGACAGGAGGAGGAGAAGCCGTGGAGCAGCGTGCGTGGAGAAAATGATCGTGAAGGAGAGTACCGTGCCGACGCCCGTGAAGGAGAGCAACGCGCCGATGCCTATGAAAGGAAGCACCGCACCGTTGCCGGTTGGGGTGGACAGCACCGCAAACGAGACCTGTTGTCGTATGCGAATGAGACCTGCTGCCGTTTGTATCGCTGTTTGGGTTGATTTCAAAAGTTAGGGCTTACGGTAGGTGGTAGTGATGAACTGAAGCAATTCAATAGATGGAAAGGATCTGAAGGAACTAAATGGCTTTTCTTTTTTTTCAAGTTATTTGATTGGAAAATAATTATTGGGAGGAAATATGATGAAAAATTTTCCTCTAAAATTTTTAGCTATGAATGATTTTAGGCAACTTTTTATAAAAGTTATTTATTCAATTTTTTTGATAACCCTTATAAAATGTTGTGTTTTTATTTAAAAATGTTGTCTTAAATGTTTAATATTGTAATATTTTTTAAGTGTTGCTTTAGATATCAAAGACAACAATTTTTGTGGGTGGCCAAAAAGTTTGTTATGTTTGCCTCACTCAAAGACAACTCTTAAAAAATGTTGTATTTTTCTATCTAAGGAAACTTTTATTAAATGTTGCTTCGAATAAGGGTTATCTTAGGCCAAAATTGTTGTAGTGTTAGGTGTTTAGATTCGAATTAGCTTGCAGGTATTGTTGGGTCTAGCTCACTTGAGCTATGGGTCAGGTAGGCACCCTCAAAATCTTTGTGTAATATTGAATTAGTGAACTCTATATTGATTATAGTGATAATTGTGGTGTTAGATTATAACTTGATTGTTGGTTGGAATCAAAGTGAGGATTTGGAAGCTAGATATCAAGATTTGGTGGCTAGAGAGATGTTTGGTGAGGTCTTGGAAGCTTGGAAAATGCTGAGTTGTGAGGTGTTCCGGGCGTTAAGAGGAATCGGCTAAGGTATGGTTTCGATTTCTCGTAATTAAAATATAATGTGTCGTGAAAACTTAGGCTGGATGACTTAGGATAGGTTGAATCATGTATTGGTGTATATATTGTGTCAATTATTGTGAAATAGTTGGGTTGATGATTAATGGCATGAGAAAATTGATGGTGGTGGAATAATGTAAGTTTGTGGTGTTTGATGATGTATGTATATATGTATAGAAGTTGATGATTATGTATAATGTTGTTTGGATATGAATTATTGTGTGAAGTGAATATAATTATAAATTGGTGTGTTATGGAGTAAATGAGGGGTGTTGAGGAATGATTGAACTTGGTTGATGCAGATTTGGTAAGTTTAAAGCGGTTGGAGATTTAAATGTTTTGAAAGTTAAGGTTTGGAATTTTAATGAAATCTTTTATTTTTGGCCAACTTTGGCAGGGCATAACATGGCCTACGGACCTCCGATTTTTATCGAACTTATCTAGAATAAAAATTTGGTCCAAGAGGTTTACACCGTTCGAAGGACGGATAAAAAATGTTTTAAAACAAAAAAGTTATGTGCATCGGAAGTTCGGTGTGTAAAACTAAAATTCTGCAACACTTAAACATTTTGCCTCTCCTGCAGAATCCGCGTACGCAGAACCTCGCATGCGACGCGGCCATTTTCTTCGGGTTTGGTGTCTTACGTACGCAAGCAGGTGTACGCGTACGCGAGAACTTGATTTTTGAAGGTTGCGTACGCCAAGGCTAACACGAGATGCGAGACTTCGCTTCGGGTTGCACCCCGCGTACGCGAGAAGGGGGTCGCGTACGCGAACCCTTTGTTTTTCCAAAACATAAATTTTAGTTTCTATAACCATTCTTCCGACTTTCAAAACCCTTGTAACTCTTGTTTAAAGCCTAGTAAGTAGATTTTGGGTAGTGGAGTATAATTAGGTCTGTGAAGAAGATAATCTGTTGATGAAGAAAGAGGTAAAGTGATGATGATGATGGTGGAAGTGATGTACATGTAATGAGCTTGATGGCTATGCTAAATAATGAATTATGGTTGATATTGACTATATGAATACTGATTGATTATGTGATTTGTTGCACTTCCATATATCTGAGATATGGGTTTTCCTGAGTGAAAGCAGTGGCTTGCCACCACGTGCTCCAGGTTGAGACTCAATACTCTGCTGACCCTATGTCTTAAGTGTGGCCGAACACTTGTACCTTTCCGGATGAGCTCGCCCCCGTGGATATACACCGGTGTGTGTTATATGATTATGAATGAGTATGATTTGAGATTTTAGGATGCACGACAGAGGGACAGTCCAATGGTTAGCTACAAGGACTTGTTGAGTTGGCTATATAACCGACAGATGAGACTCATTAATGATGCGTGAGCATCTTCTCTGTCTTTTCCTAGTAAATTTGCACTTGAATTGCTAAGTTTAATCAAGATTTAATATATTTTAACCACTATGAATGTTACTTTGAGTTGTGTGCAATTTTTGTTTATTTCAAGTAACATTCGGATGGATTTGACGGAGTTTTGTAACAGAAAAGGAAGAAAGCAAATGATGCTATCAACCCCGACCTCCTTGCACTCAAATAGAAATAACTTGAGCTACAGAGGTCCCATTGACGTGATCTTAGTAGCATTGGAAAGCTAACTTTCAGAGCTTTCCAACGATATATAAAAGTATACCCTTTTCTTCCATTCAATTTGGCCTCCTCCACGCTGAACTTGGGAATTTTCAAGTTCATCGTGGAGTCAAACACACAGAGGAAGAATCAACTATCATCCCACGCTGAACTTGGGATTTTCCAAGTTCAGCATGGATTCAAAGCACCAAAGGACGCGTATTTCTCCCATCCACGTTGAACTTGAGAATTCTCAAGTTCAGCGTGGACCTTAATACCCGAAGTGGTCCCCAGGCACTCATACAAGGCTGCTGATGAGCGGATAATTTGTACGCTTTTTGGCATTATTTTTAGTATGTTTTTAGTAGTTTTAGTTGAGTTCTTAGTATATTTTTATTAGTTTTTAGTTAAAATTCACTTTTCTGGACTTTACTATGAGTTTTTGTGTTTTTCTGTGATTTCAGGTATTTTCTGGCTGAAATTGAGGGACCTGAGCAAAAATCTGATTCAGAGACTGAAAAGGACTGCAGATGCTGTTGGATTCTGACCTCCCTGCACTCGAAGTGGATCTTCTGGAGCTACAGAAGCCCAATTGGCGCGCTCTTAACGGCGTTGGAAAGTAGACATCCTGGGCTTTCCAGCAATATATGATAGTCCATACTTTGCCCAAGATTTGATGGCCCAAATCGGCGTTCAAAGTCACCCTCAGGAATTCCAGCGTTAAACGCCGGAACTGGCACCAAAATGGGAGTTAAACGCCCAAACTGACATAAAAGCTGGCGTTTAACTCCAAGAAGAGTCTCTACACGAAAATGCTTCATTGCTCAGCCCAAGCACACACCAAGTGGGCTCGGAAGTGGATTTTTATGTCATTTACTCATCTCTGTACACCTGAGGCTACTATATAAGTAGGACCTTTTACTATTGTATTTGACATCTGGGTAGCTATCTTCGTGTTTTATGCTATCTTAGATCATTGGGAGGCTGGCCATTCGGCCATGCCTAGACCTTATGCTTATGTATTTTTAACGGTGGAGTTTCTACACACCATAGATTAAGGTGTGGAGCTCTGCTGTACCTCGAGTATTAATGCAATTACTATTGTTCTTCCATTCAATTCCGCTTGTTCTCGTTCTAAGATATCACTTGTTCTTCAACTTGATGAATGTGATGATCCGTGACACTCATCATCATTCTCACTTATGAACAAGGTGACTGACAACCACTTTTGTTCTACAAGCAACCAAGGCTCTAGTGAATATCTCTTGGATTCCTGATTGCACGATGCATGGTTGATCGCCTGACAACCGAGTGCTCGCCTGACAAACGAGCCAACCATTCCGTGAGATCAGAGTCTTCGTGGTATAGGCGAGAACTGATGGCAGCATTCAAGAGAATCCGGAAGGTCTAAACCTTGTCTGTGGTATTCTGAGTAGGATTCAATGATTGAATGACTGTGACGTGCTTCAAACTCCTAGCAGGCGGGGCGTTAGTGACAGATGCAAAAGTATCAATGGATTCTATTCCGGCCTGACCGAGAACCGACAGCTGAATTCCGCGTGCTGTGATAGAGCATTTGCAAACGTTTTCACTGAGAGGATGGGAGGTAGCCATTGACAACGGTGAAACCCTACACAAGCTTGCCATGGAAAGGAGTAAGAAGGATTGGATGAAGACAGTAGGAAAGCAGAGAGACGGAAGGGAAGGCATCTTCATACGCTTATCTGAAGTTCCTACCAATGAATTACATAAGTACCTCTATCTTTATCTTTATGCTTTATTCGTATACCACTATACCCATTTGAGTCTGCCTGACTGAGATTTACAAGGTGACCATAGCTTGCTTCATACCAACAATCTCCGTGGGATCGACCCTTACTCGCGTAAGGTATTACTTGGACGACCCAGTGCACTTGCTGGTTAGTTGTGCAAAGTTGTGTAGTGATCACAATTTCGCGCACCAAGTTTTTGGCGCCGTTGCCGGGGATTGTTTTGTGTATGGACAACTGACGGTTCATCTTGTTGCTTAGATTAGGTATTTTTCTTCAGAGTTCTTAAGAATGAATTCTAGTGTTTCAAGGTGATGTTCTTATCATCACCAAAGCTGATGGATTATCATCAATTTAGCTCTTAAATGCAATGTCCTGCTGAAGCTTGCCTATTCATGTCTAATTCCTTTAGACTGAAGCTTTAGACTAACATTGCATGATTCCTGGAATTCTCATTAAGAATTTTGATACCTTTATTTTCTTCTTCCACTAAATTTTCGAAAAAGCATAAAAAAATTACAAAATCATAAAAACCAAAAATATTTTATGTTTCTTGTTTGAGTCTAGTGTCTAATCTTAAGTTTGGTGTCTTGCATGCCTTGTTTATTTGATCTTGGTTCTATTTTCAAGTCAATAGTACAGGGAACTGAAGATTCAGAACATGCAGCAGAGGAATTACACAGAAAAAGCTGGGCGTTCAAAACGCCCAGTGAAGAAGGACAGACTGGCGTTTAAACGCCAGCCAGGGTACCTGGTTGGGCGTTTAACGCCCAAAAAGGTAGCATTTTGGGCGTTAAACGCCAGAATGGATACCATTCTGGGCGTTTAACGCCAGGATGGCACAAGGGGAGGATTTTGTTTTCAAAATCAATTTTTTTCAAGTTTTCAAAGTTTTTCAAAATCAAATCTTTTTCAAATCATATCTTTTCAATCAAATGTTTTCAAAATTAATTTCTTTCCTTTTTCAAAGATACTTACTAACAATTAATGATTTGATTGAACATTTTAAGTATGTTGCCTTTTCTGTTGAGAAAGGTTTAATGTTTGAATCATATCTTTTCTTGTTAGGCAAGTCATTAATTTTTAAAATCAAATCTTTTTTTTAAATTGTTTTCAAAATCATATCTTTTCAATCATATCTTTTTAAAACCATAACTTTTCAATCATATCTTTTTAATCACATCTTTTTCAAAATAGTTTTCAAATCATATCTTTTTGATTTCTAATTTCAAAAATCTTTTTCAAAAATTTCTTGATCTCTTTCTCACTCTTGATTTTCGAAAATTAATTAAAGTTTTTCAAAAATGTTTTCAAATTATTTCACTTGATTTTCGAAAATTTCTTCCTCTCTTCCCACATCCTTCTATTTATGGAGTACCACTCCTTCTCAATGCACAATTCGAACTCTATCTAATTAAGTTCGAATTCTTCTACCTCTTCTTTCTATTTTTCTGTTCCTCTGACACCTCAAGGAATCTCTATACTGTGACATAGAGGATTCTACATTTTCTTGTTCTCTTCTCTTTCATATGAGCAGGAACAAAGACAAAGGTATTTTTGTTGAAGCTGACCCTGAACCTGAAAGGACCTTGAAGCGAAAACTAAGAGAAGCTAAGGCACAACTCTCTGTAAAGGACCTAACAGAAATCTTCAAAGAAGAAGAAGACATGGCAGCCGAAAACAACAATAATGCAAGGAAGGTGCTGGGTGACTTTACTGCACCTACTCCCGACTTCTATGGGAGAAGCATCTCTATCCCTGCCATTGGAGCAAACAACTTTGAGCTTAAGCCTCAATTAGTTTCTCTAATGCAACAGAATTGCAAGTTCCATGGACTTCCATTGGAAGATCCTCATCAGTTCTTAGCTGAATTCTTGCAAATCTGTGACACTGTCAAGACTAATGGGGTAGACCCTGAGGTCTACAGACTTATGCTATTCCCTTTTGCTGTAAGAGACAGAGCTAGGACATGGTTGGACTCACAACCTAAAGAAAGCCTGGACTCATGGGAAAAGCTAGTCAATGCCTTCTTGGCAAAGTTCTTTCCACCTCAAAAATTGAGTAAGCTTAGAGTGGAAGTCCAAACCTTCAGACAAAAGGATGGAGAATCCCTCTATGAAGCTTGGGAAAGATACAAACAATTGATCAGAAAATGTCCTTCTGACATGCTTTCTGAATAGAGCATCATAGGTATTTTCTATGATGGTCTCTCTGAACTATCCAAGATGTCTTTGGATAGCTCTGCTGGAGGATCTCTTCATCTGAAGAAGACACCTACAGAAGCTCAAGAGCTAATTGAAATGGTTGCAAATAACCAATTCATGTACACTTCTGAAAGGAATCCTGTGAACAATGGGACAAATCAGAAGAAAGGAGTTCTTGAGATTGATACTCTGAATGCCATATTGGCTCAGAATAAGATATTGACTCAACAAGTCAATTTGATTTCTCAAAGTCTGTCTGGAATGCAAAATGCACCAAGCAGTACTAAGGATGCTTCATCTGAAGAAGAAGCTTATGATCCTGAGAACCCTTCAATGGAAGAGGTGAATTACCTAGGAGAACCCTATGGAAACACCTATAATTCTTCATGGAGAAATCACCCAAATTTCTCATGGAAGAATCAAGAGAGACCTCAACAAGGTTTCAACAACAATAATGGTGGAAGAAACAGGTTTAGCAATGGCAAGCCTTTTCCATCATCTTCTCAGCAACAGACAGAGAATTCTAAGCAAAACCCCTCTGACTTAGCAACCATGGTCTCTGATCTAATCAAAACCACTCAAAGTTTCATGACTGAAACAAGGTCCTCCATTAGAAATTTGGAGGCACAAGTGGGACAGCTGAGCAAGAAAGTTACTGAACTCCCTCCAAGCACTCTTCCAAGCAACACAGAAGAAAATCTAAAAGGAGAATGCAAGGCCATCAACATGGCCGAATTTGGAGAGGAAGGAGAGGAAGTGAACGCCACTGAGGAAGACCTCAATGGGCGTGCACCAACCTCCAATGAGTTCCCTAATGAGGAACCATGGGAATCTGAGGCTCAAAATGAGACTATAGAGATTCCATTGGACTTACTTCTGCCTTTCATGAGCTCTGATGAGTATTCCTCCTCTGAAGAGGATGAGTATGTCACTGAAGAGCAAGTTGCTAAATACCTTGGAGCAATCATGAAGCTAAATGACAAGTTATTTGGAAATGAGACTTGGGAGGATGAACCTCCTTTGCTCACCAAAGAACTGGATGACTTGTCTAGGCAGAAATTACCTCAAAAGAGACAAGATCCTGGGAAGTGCATGGATGAATCTATCATCCTTGGCAGACCCTTCTTAGCCACAGCAAAGGCTGTGATTGATGTTGATGGAGGTGAACTGATCATTCAAGTGAATGAAGAATCCTTTGTGTTTAAGGCTCAAGGATATCCCTCTGTCACCATGGAGAGGAAGCATGAAGAGCTTCTCTCAAATCAGAGTCAAGCAGAGCCCCCACAGTCAAACTCTAAGTTTGGTGTTGGGAGGCCACAACCAAACTCTAAGTTTGGTGTTGAACCCCCACATTCAAACTCTAAGTTTGGTGTTGGGAGGTTCCAACATTGCTCTGAATATCTGTGAGGCTCCATGAGAGCCCTCTGTCAAGCTACTGACATTAAAGAAGTGCTTGTTGGGAGGCAACCCAATGTTATATTTTATCTATTTTCTTTTGTTATTTTTTGTTATTTTGTAGGTTGATGATCATAAGAAGATACAAAATCAATTGAAAAAAACAAAAACAGAATGAAAAACAGGAAGAAAAACAGCACACCCTGGAGGAAGAACCCATTGGCGTTTAAACGCCAGTGAGGCTAGCAGTTGGGCGTTTAACGCCCAGTCTGGCACCATTCTGGGCGTTTAACGCCAGAAAGGGGCACCAGACTGGCGTTAAACGCCAGAAAAGGGCAAGAACCTGGCGTTAAACGCCAGGAATGGGCATCAGCCCGGCGTTTAATGCCAGAAATGGCTCAAAACGTGATTTTGAATGCCATTTGATGCAGGGATGACTTTTCCTTGACACCACAGGATCTGTGGACCCCACAGGATCCCCACCAACCCCACCTACCTCACCATTCAAATTCAAACCACTTTCCCTCCCAAACCCACCCATACATGACCGAACCATGTGCCCCCCTCTCCTATATTAACCCTTCTTCACCACTTCATTTTCACACAACCTAAACACCACTTCTCCCCCTCTTTGGCCGAACACAAAGCCATTCCCTTTTTCCTCATTTCTTCTTCTTCTACTCTCTTCTTTCTTCTTTTGCTCGAGGACGAGCAAACCTTTTAAGTTTGGTGTGGTAAAAGCATTGCTTTTTGTTTTTCCATAACCATTTATGGCATCCAAGGCCGGAGAAACCTCTAGAAAGAGGAAAGGGAAGGCAAAAGCTTCCACCTCCGAGTCATGGGAGATGGATAGATTCATCTCAAGGGTGCATCAAGACCACTTCTATGAAGTTGTGGCCATGAAGAAGGGTCAACTTTGATCAAAAGGTTGGACCAAGTCCTCATAGATATCTGTGAAGAGGACGCCCAATGGAAGAGAAATTCAAGAGGGAAGCCGGTTCAACTGAGAAGGCATGACCTCAAGCCCATCACTAAGAAAAGGATGGAGCAAACAAGAGACCCCTCTCATCATGAGAGAGGAGCAACAAAGACAAGGAAGAGACATTGAGGAGCTCAAGCACTCCATAGGATCTTCAAGAGGAAGAACAAGCCGCCATCACTAAGGTGGACCCGTTCTTTAATTTCCTTGCTCTTTTGTTTTTCGAAATTTTCATGCTTATGTTTGTCTATGTTTGTGTCTTATGATCATTAGTGTCTTAGTGTCTATGCCTTAAAGTTATGAATGTCCTATGAATCCATCACCTTTCTTAAAAGAAAACTGTTTTTATCACAAAAGAACAAGAAGTACAGGATTTTAAATTCATCTTTAAAACTAGCTTAATTAGTTTGATGTGGTGACAATACTCTTTGTTTTCTGAATGTATGCTTGAACAGTGCATATGTCTTTTGAATTTGTTGTTCATGAATGTTAAAATTGTTGGCTCTTGAAAGAATGATGAAAAAGGAGACATGTTACTGAGGATCTGAAAAAATCATAAAAATGATTCTTGAAGCAAGAAAAAGCAGTGAATACAAAAAAAAAAACGAAAAAGAAAGAAATAAAGTGTGATCCAAGGCAAAAAGAGTGTGCTTAAGAACCCTGGACACCTCTAATTGGGGACTCTAGCAAAGCTGAGTCACAATCTGAAAAGGTTCACCCAATTATGTGTCTGTGGCATGTATGTATCCGGTGGTAATACTGGAAGACAGAGTGCTTTGGGCCACGGCCAAGACTCAATAAGTAGCTGCGTTCAAGAATCATCATACTTAACTAGGAGAATCAATAACACTATCTGGATTCTGAGTTCCTAAAGAAGCCAATCATTCTGAATTTCAAAGGATAGAGTGAGATGCCAAAACTGTTCGGAGGCAAAAAGCTACTAGTCCCGCTCATCTAATTTGGAGCTAAGTTTCATTGATAATTTGGAGTCTATAGTATATTCTCTTCTTTTTATCTTATTTGATTTTCAGTTGCTTGGGGACAAGCAACAATTTAAGTTTGGTGTTGTGATGAGCGGATAATTTGTACGCTTTTTGGCATTGTTTTTAGTATGTTTTTAGTAGTTTTAGTTGAGTTCTTAGTATATTTTTATTAGTTTTTAGTTAAAATTCACTTTTCTGGACTTTACTATGAGTTTTTGTGTTTTTCTGTGATTTCAGGTATTTTCTGGCTGAAATTGAGGGACCTGAGCAAAAATCTGATTCAGAGACTGAAAAGGACTGCAGATGCTGTTGGATTCTGACCTCCCTGCACTCGAAGTAGATTTTCTGGAGCTACAGAAGCCCAATTGGCGCGCTCTTAACGGCGTTGGAAAGTAGACATCCTGGGCTTTCCAGCAATATATGATAGTCCATACTTTGCCCAAGATTTGATGGCCCAAATCGGCGTTCAAAGTCACCCTCAGGAATTCCAGCGTTAAACGCCGGAACTGGCACCAAAATGGGAGTTAAACGCCCAAACTGGCATAAAAGCTGGCGTTTAACTCCAAGAAGAGTCTCTACACGAAAATGCTTCATTGCTCAGCCCAAGCACACACCAAGTGGGCCCGGAAGTGGATTTTTATGTCATTTACTCATCTCTGTACACCTGAGGCTACTAGTTTTCTATAAGTAGGACCTTTTACTATTGTATTTGACATCTGGGTAGCTATCTTCGTGTTTTATGCTATCTTAGATCATTGGGAGGCTGGCCATTCGGCCATGCCTAGACCTTATGCTTATGTATTTTCAACGGTGGAGTTTCTACACACCATAGATTAAGGTGTGGAGCTCTGCTGTACCTTGAGTATTAATGCAATTACTATTGTTCTTCCATTCAATTCCGCTTGTTCTTGTTCTAAGATATCACTTGTTCTTCAACTTGATGAATGTGATGATCCGTGACACTCATCATCATTCTCACTTATGAACAAGGTGACTGACAACCACTTTTGTTCTACAAGCAACCAAGGCTCTAGTGAATATCTCTTGGATTCCTGATTGCACGATGCATGGTTGATCGCCTGACAACCGAGTGCTCGCCTGACAAACGAGCCAACCATTCTGTGAGATCAGAGTCTTCGTGGTATAGGCGAGAACTGATGGCAGCATTCAAGAGAATCCGGAAGGTCTAAACCTTGTCTGTGGTATTCTGAGTAGGATTCAATGATTGAATGATTGTGACGTGCTTCAAACTCCTAGCAGGCGGGGCGTTAGTGACAGACGCAAAAGAATCAATGGATTCTATTCCGGCCTGACCGAGAACCGATAGCTGAATTCCGCGTGCTGTGACAGAGCATTTGCAAACGTTTTCACTGAGAGGATGGGAGGTAGCCATTGACAACGGTGAAACCCTACACAAGCTTGCCATGGAAAGGAGTAAGAAGGATTGGATGAAGACAGTAGGAAAGCAGAGAGACGGAAGAGAAGGCATCTTCATACGCTTATCTGAAGTTCCTACCAATGAATTACATAAGTACCTCTATCTTTATCTTTATGCTTTATTCGTATACCACTATACCCATTTGAGTCTGCCTGACTGAGATTTACAAGGTGACCATAGCTTGCTTCATACCAACAATCTCCGTGGGATCGACCCTTACTCGCGTAAGGTATTACTTGGACGACCCAATGCACTTGCTGGTTAGTTGTGCAAAGTTGTGTAGTGATCACAATTTCGCGCACCAGCTGCGCATAAAGTTTAATAAATTTTTATTTAATTTTATTTTATTTATAATTAGAAAAAGATATTATTTTAGTTTTAGAAAATATATTTTATATTAATTAGGATTAGATATAAAAGGGAAAAGAATCAGCCCTTCGGGCTCTTCTCTTCTCTTCTACCTCATTCTGCAATTTACAGTTTTTACGAATCCTAGTTTTCTCTCTAAACAATGAGCAACTAATCCTCCACTGTTAAGGTTAGGAGCTCTGTCTATTGTATGGATTGATACTATTTTTTTTATTTTAATTCATGTACTGATTTATAATTCAAGAATTATTTTTGTTCTTTATCTCATGAATTTGGGTGGAACGGAAGTATGACCTTTGTTCTAATTGAGTTCTTGTATAACTTGGAAAAGCTCTTTACTTGAACAACAACTTGAAAACATATTCTCCTAAATTTATAATTATCTGGACTTAACGGGATACGTGACATATAATCCTCTTATATTTGGGTAATTAGGATTTCTGTAACATTTAAACTAGAATTGAACTTCACCCTCTAATTGGAATTAAGTGACAAAGGAATTGGCGGTTGATGAATTTTAGAGGAGACTAAAAAGGTCTAAGGAATTAGGGTTTAGTCACATACAGTTTGCCATGACTTAAATCTTGCATGATTAAAATAGTTAGTAAGAAAAGTCAATCCGAAAAATAGATAACTCTGAAGCCTTAACTGTTTCTCCATATATTATTCACAACTTGTTTACTGCTTGCTTTCTGATATTCTGAATTTATTGTTCATGCTTTTGAACCTTCAAACACCATTTCGTGCTTGTCTAACTAAGTAAATCACTTGATCATTGTTGCTTAATCCATCAATCCTCGTGGGATTGACCCTCACTCACCTGAGGTATTACTTAATAAGACTTGGTGCACTTGTCGGTTAGTTTGTGGAGGAGCACAGCCAGAGGAATGAGATGGCCACCAGCATAACTGAGGTGGTTGAGTTCCTTTCATTCTATTTCCCCTTCCGTTCTTATTTTATTGTCTTCTGTTTTCTGTTGTTTTGATTACCTGCATGATCTTTAGTACTTTTAGTTCTTAGATTTAGTTTCATTCTGTTATTTGCTTTTAGTAAAAAAAATAATTATCTCATGTACCACTCACTGAGCCTGAATCTAAAAAGAAAAGAAAAGAAGTGATATATTACATGAGAAATTGAGTTTATATTTAAGAGTAGTCTTATTTACTTAAATGTGGTGGTGTTATCTGTGATTTTGAATGCATGATATGAACAGTACATATTTAAATTTGAATCAAAGGATGTTGATGTATGAGGAACAAAAATTTAGAGAACTATTATGAATTCTCTTAATTAAACAAAAACTTAATCCTTGAAGCAAAAGAAATAGCAAAAAGAAAAGTAAAGTCCAAGGCTCTGAGCATCAATGGCTAGGAAGGTCAAATATGATTAAAAGCTCAAAGAGTTATTTTCCTAGCCATATGCTTGTGGTGTAATTGTGTCAAGTAATCCTTGAGACAGAGCACTAAGAGTCGAGATCAAGTGCATTTAACAGAGTATGCCAAAGGCTTTGGGAACCACTGTCTGGGAGTAATTGAAAGAAAAATCAGAACTTAAAGAGATTTCTCCAATTAAGTGCTTGTGGTATTTTTGTGTCAAGTGAAGCTTAAGATAAAACATTTAAAGTCACAGCTAGGCTCAAAGTGCAAAGCACCAAGGAAAAGAGAATAAAAGGAAATTTGTTGTGTTCAAGGATTAATCCGAACTAAACAGATTAGAGAATTCATAATATTATCCGGATTCCAATTCCAAATGACAGTGACATTCCTCTGTTTCAAAAGAGAGTGAGATGCCAAAACCGTTCAGAATTACAATAGATAATCCCCACTTTAAGAAGAGACATGAGCATAACTGAACTCTGGCTTCTCATACAAATTCACATCTTGATCATGTACTAATTTTGGTTGCTTGAGGACAAGCAACAATCCAAGTTTGGTATTGTGATGCGTGAGCATCTTCTCTGTCTTTTCTGAGTAAATTTGCACTTGAATTGCTAAGTTTAATCAAGATTTAATATATTTTAGCCACTATGAATGTTACTTTGAGTTGTGTGCAATTTCTGTTTATTTCAGGTAATATTCAGATGGATTTGATGGAGTTTTGTAGCAGAAAAGGAAGAAAGCAAATGATGCTGTCAACCGCGACCTCCTTGGACTCAAATAAGAATAACTTGAGCTACAGAGATCCCATTAACGTTATTTTAGCGGTATTCGAAAGCTAACTTTCAGAACTTTTCAACGATATATAATAGTATACCCTTTTCTTCCATTCAATTTGGCCTCCTCCACGCTGAACTTGGGAATTTTCAAGTTCGGTGTGGAGTACAACGCACAGAGGAAGAATCACGTATCATCCCACGCTGAACTTGGAATTTTCCAAGTTCAGCGTGGATTCAAAGCACCAAAGGACGCATATTGCTCTCATCCATGCTGAACTTGAGAATTCTCAAGTTCGGTGTGAACCTTAATACCCCAAGTGGTCCCCAGGCACTCACACAAGGCTGCGCATGAAGTTTAATAAATTTTGATTTTATTTTATTTTATTTATAATTAGGAAAAGATATTATTTTAGTTTTAGAAAATATATTTTACATTAATTAAGATTAGATATAAAAGGGAAAAGAATCAGCCCTTCGGGCTCTTTTCTTCTTTTCTACCTCATTCAGCAATTTACAATTTTTACGAATCCTAGTTTTCTTTCTGAACCATGAGCAACTAAACCTCCACTGTTAAGGTTAAGAGCTCTGTCTATTGTATGGATTGATACTATTATTTTTCTATTTTATTCATGTATTGATTTATAATTCAAGAATTGTCTGGACTTAACGGGATACGTGACATATAATCCTCTTATATTTGGGTAATTAAGATTTCTGTGACTTTTAAACTAGAATTGAACTTCACCCTCTAATTGGAATTAAGTGACCAAGGAATTCGCAGTTGATGAATTTTAGAGGAAACTAAAAAGGTCTAAGGAATTATGGTTTAGTCATATATGGTTTGCCAGGAATTAAATCTTGCATGATTAAATAAATTAATAAAAAAAGTCAATCTGGAAAATAGATAACTCTGAAATCTTAACTGTTTTCTCCATATTTTATTCCCAACTTATTTATTGCCTGTCTTCTGATATTTTGAGTTTCCGTTTAATGCTTTTTGAACTCTCAAACACCATTTTTTGTTTGTCTAACTAAGTAAATCACTTAACCATTGTTGCTTAGTCCATCAATCCTCGTGGGATCGACCCTCATTCACTTGAGGTACTACTTGGTATGACCCGGTGCACTTGCCGATTAGTTTGTGGTTGTAAATTTCGCACCAAATTTTTGGCGCCGTTGCCGGGGATTGATTGTGATTGACAACTACTCGTTGTTTGATTTCTTAGATTAGATAATTTTTCTTTTAATTAGTTTTATTTTATTATTATTAATTTTTATTTCTCTATTTGTTTATTTTTTATTCCCGTAAATTTTTTTCTTTTCTTCTTTCTTTCGTTCTTTCGTTCGTGCTCCCCCCTCCTGTTTCGTTTCATTTTTTCTTTTATTATTTGGTTCTCGTAAAAAAATAAAAATAAAAAATAAAAAATAAAATAAAATAAAAAAATAATCTAATACTAATATTTTTCTTAATTTCTGAAATTAAGTTTGGTGTTCCCTAGTTAGTCTTATTTTAATTTTTCTTATTTAATTTGCCTAATAATTTCAAAAAGAAAATTTAGTCTTAATTTTAATAGCAATTTTCGAATTTCAGCGTTTGTTTTATTCAATATTTTTATCTCTTTACACAGGTTACCTCACTGGAAATTCTCTGTACTCTGACGTAGAGAGTTCCATCTTTTCTTGTCTTCTGTTTGTTTATGCGTAGGAACAGAGACAAGAAAACTCTCTTAGACTTTGATCCTGAACCTGAAAGGACTTTCAGGCGGTGTTTGCAACAAACAAGACTTTACAAGGCTGCAGAATCCACTATGGATCATAATAATGCTGCTAATGTCAATGTGGAAAATCTAGTTGGGAATGAGCAACCTAGAAGAGTGCTTGGCTCATACACTGCTCCTACTGCAGATCTTTATGGAAAAAGCATTGTGGTGCCTCCTATAGCTGCAAACAACTTTGAACTGAAGTCACAGCTAGTCACTTTGGTACAACAAAACTGTCAATATCATGGACTACCTTAGGAAGATCCCAATCAGTTTATCTCTAATTTTCTGCAGATTTGTGATATTGTGAAAACTAATGGGATGAATCCTGAGGTGTATAAACTCATGCTCTTCCCATTTGCCTTGAAGGACAGAGCAAAGCTGTGGCTAGATTCTCAACCCAAGGAGAGTTTGGATACTTGGAATAAGGTTGTCACTGGGTTTCTTACTAAATTTTTCCCACCAAAGAAGCTGACTAAGCTTAGGGTGGAGGTTCAGACTTTCAGACAGAAGGATGGTGAGACTCTCTATGAAGCTTGGGAGAGGTACAAGTTACTAACTAGGCAATGCCCTCTAGACATGTTCTCTAAATGGACTTATTTGGATATCTTTTATGAAGGCTTGGGTGAATTGTCCAAGATGTGCTTAGATAATTCTACAGGTAGTTCATTGCACATGAAGAAGACACTAGAGGAGACTACTGAGCATATTGAGTTGGTTGCTAGCAACCAATATCTGTACTCATCTAATAGGAATTCTGTGAACTTTGAGACCTCTCAGAAGAAAGGTGTTATGGAAGTAGAAGCTCTTAATACTATCCTTGCTCAAAATAAAATTTTGAGTCAGCAGATGAATTTAATTACTCAATAGTTTAGTGGAATGCAAGTTTCACCTGTCAACACCCAGAATACACCTCAAGAGGTCCCTTACGACATGACAGATAATTTTATACAAAATGAAAATTATGATTAGGCTCAATCTTCTTCTGAACAGGTAAATTACATGGGGAGTGGTCCTAGAAACCCTAATAATATCCATACTCTAAGATATACAATCAGGGGTGGAGAAATCACCCAAATTTTGGGTGGAGGGACCAACCTCATAGATCTCAGAATTTCAACAATGATTCTCAGGGCAGTTTCCAATAGAACAATCATAATAACCGCCAATTTCAGTCTAATCAACAACAACCACCTCAGCAGGCAAATTCTCAACCCCAACAAGATTCTAATTGGGAGATAATAAAAAGTTTTATACAAGAAACCAGAGTTTCTATTAGAAACTTGAAGGTGCAAATGGGCCAATTAAGCAAGCAAATACCTGAGAGGTCCTCAAATACATTTCCTGGTGATACAGTGGTGAATCCAAGAGAGGAATGCAAGGCTATCACTTTGATAAGTGGACAAGTAGCAAGTATGGAAGCACAAGTTAATGAGGAGCTAGTTGAAAAAGAAGCTCCAGAGGAGAAGAAGGAAGAAGTAAAGCACGCCCCTCCAAAGCGTGCGGACAACCCATTCCCAAACTCTCTTGACACTTATCCTATATTGCCAAAGGCTCCTGAGTACAAGTCTAAAATGTCATATCCTCAGAGACTTCAAAAGGAGACCAAGGACAAGCAGTTTTCAAAGTTCTTGGAAGTCTTCAGAAATTTGCAAATCAATATTCCTTTTGCTGAGGTTTTAGAGCAAATGCCTCTCTATATCAAATTCATGAAGGAGTTGTTGTCAAAGAAGAAGCCTTTAAAGGGAGATGAGACAGTGGTCCTGACTAAAGAATGCAGTGCCATAATTCAGAATAACTTGTAAAGGAATATTTCAGATCCAGGGAGCTTTCAAATTCCATGCACCATTAGGAGCACAACCTTTGAGAAAGCGTTATGTGATCTGGGAGCAAGCATCAACTTAATGCCCATGTCTGTGATGAAGAAGTTACAAATCCAAGAGGCACAACCCACAAGGATAGCATTACAAATGGCAGACAAATCTATAAAGCTTGCATATGGATTAGTGGAGAATATCTTGTTCAAAGTGGGTAGGTTCTTCCTCCTAGCAGATTTTGTGATTCTGGATACAGGGGAGGATGAGAATGCCTCTATAATTCTAGGAAGACCATTCCTAGCCACTGGAAGAGCTCTAATTGATGTAAAAGTAGGTGAACTAGTGCTTAGAGTACATAATGAGCAACTAGTCTTTCATGTCTTTAAAGATATACATTCAGCAGGTGAAGAAGAGAGGTGCATGCAGACTGAGCTTATTAATCCAAACCTTCAAGAATCCCCTGATGATACACAGCAGAATCTGCAGCTCAAACCTCCTTTGGTGACAATCAATAAAATTCCTCCTGACATCAAACCTAAGTTTGGTGTCGGGAATGCATCATCCACCAAGGAGGAGGTTCTCAAAAAGAAGAAAGTATCCAGGGGATGGAAAAACAAAACGATTCCCACTGAAGACTTCTCCCCAGGAATGAAGGTGGTGTTGACTACCAATCCAGTGTGGATTTATACAGTAAACAGAATCCTCTCTCAGGAGCATATTGAGCTACTTTATGGAGACACATGAAAGAAGTTCAAAGTAAGGGGTGAAGAGCTGAGCCCCTATAATCCTCCTCCTTAGAGGAGCTGACCGTCAAGCTAGTGACGGTAAAGTAGCACTTGTCGGAAGACAACCCGATAATTTTGTATCCTTAGTTATTTTTCGTAGTAGTGATTTTCTTATTTATTTTATTTTTATTGAGTTTTTACTGTTTTTCTTTCGTTTTACGTGTATTTTGATTATGCAGCTATTTTAGAATAGGAACCGAACACTTCGAACAAATTTTTGCTCACTCTAAAAAAGGTTAATTCTACTAGGTCCATGCTGAACTTAGAAATAGAATTTGCGTACAAAAGTGGAATTGGTCACTGTATATGGTCCACGCTGAACTTGGAAAATCCTAAGTTCAGCGTGGAGAACGACCTAAAAAATGCAAACTTCAGAAGAATTGGCGCTGAACTTGCCTATCTCCAAATTCAGCGTGAGAGAATTGAAAAAAAAAAACATGCAAGTTGGTCTCCACAACACCCTTCTTCATCCCTTTATTCCTTTTTCCCTTATTCCCGTGATCACCCTACCTACCCCCTCATTCATTCCTTATTTAAACCAACACCTCTCCCCGACCCTCTCCTATTAATTAACCACACCCCCTTCTATATATATATATATATACACACACACACGCCCACCCTCCCCTATTAATTAACCACACCCTATATATATATTACACGCCCCCCCGCCCCCCATTATATAACATATATATTTATACTTATATTACTACCCCGTCTTTTATATATATATATATACCCCTCCCATACCATACATTTTTATACTTATATAATCCGCCCCTCCCCCCAATATATACATATAAATAACTACAAAAAAAAAACAAAAAAAAATACAAAATATATATATATATTTTAATTATTCTACCCTCTCTTGTTCTTTTATCGTTTTATTTTTCTTTTACAATAATATTTATTTTTACTCCTCCATAAGTCTTTTTATGTCTCTCCTGTTCTTAGATTTTCTTTGCTTAAGGACAAGCAAACTTTTAAGTTTGGTATTATTGCTTGTTTGTTGCTTTTCTGTTTATTTTAATGGCACCAAAGGGAGACAAATCATCTTCACGGAAAAGCACATCTTGAAGAATGAAACGGCCACTAGAATAACTGAGGTGGTTGAGTTCCTTTTATTCTATATTTCCTCCCGTTTTTATTATATTATATTTTTGTTTTCTACTGTTTTACTTGATTTCTGCATGATCCTTTGTTATTTCGATTCCTAGGTTCCAGTTTATTTTGCTATTTTTTATTCTGTTATTTGCTTTTAATGCTGGAAACTGTCTCATGTATTACCCACTAAGCTTGAAATAAAAAAAAAGATGTAGTGCATGAGAAATTGAGTTTAATTTTAAGAATAGTCTCATTTATCCAAATGTGGTGGTATTTTCTGTGACTCTGAATGCATGACATGAACAGTGCATATTTAAATTTGAATCAAAGAATGTTGATGTACAAGGAACAGGAATTTAGAGAACTATTATGAATTCTCTGCAATAAGTGAAAGTTTAATTCTTGAAGCAGAAGAAACAACAAAAGAAAAATAAAGACAAGGTCCAAGGCTCTGAACATCAATGACTAGGGAGGTCAGACATGATTAAAAGCTCAAAGAGTTATTTCCCTAGTCATATGCTTGTGGTGTGATTGTGTCAAGTAATCCTTGAGACAAAACACTAAAAGTCGAGATCAAATGCATTTAACAAAGTATGCTAAAAGCAATACACAATACACAAAGAATAATTTTTAGTGTTTCTGTTATATTGTCTCTATCTTAGTGTTTGTTCTGTCTCTATAAACAAACGCACCCTATGTGCCTCAACAAATTAGCTGATCATTCCAATAAGTAAAGAACAAAATGAATTGATCAATATTCAATGTTATACTTTTCCTTTGCACATATCTAACAATTCAACCTCATAGACATGCACGAGGGTCAACTTCCTACGGCAATGCTATTACAACTAAGAAATGACAGAGAACAGCATACCAACATAACTAACGAACTTCGGGACCCTCGGTCATCCTGTTTCTTCGTCTTCTTTTATGCTTGAACTCTTGGGACCAGCTAGACGAGTAGAAGATGAATTCATCTCCTCTAGAAGCTCTTTTGCCAACTCAACCTTTCCTCATTTGTTTAAATTATTGATTAGCGATCGATAGATGTATATTGAAAGGAGGATCCCCTTCAGTTTCATCTCCCTGAAGCATTTCAAAGATTCCTCAACATTTCCTGATCTGCCGAAACTCTCAATTAATGCAGTATATGTAAGCAAATCCGGTTCGATGCCATTCTCACTCATTTCCTTAAAATACACAATGCACATGTCTGTTCTTCCAGCCTTCCGCAAGCCATTCAATACAGTATTATAAGAAACAGTATCCGGGACAAAACCAGCTTCCTTCATGGTTGCAAACACAACAAGCATTTCATCCACACGACCTGTACGGCCCAATATATCTAGAACAATATTATATGTGACCAAGTCAAGACTATAGTTACGACTCTTAAGATAATCAAATATCACAAAGGCCTTAACCTTTTGTCCACTTTTGGCAAGGGCATAAATGATCTTGTTTACAAATGATGTACTCGAACAAGTTATTTCTGATACTTCTTCAATGAATCTAAGTAGCTCAATACAACCATTGGCTTTTGTGAAAGCCTGGGCAAAACTAAGACATGAAGCTGCACTTGGGGATTTACAGGATAGCAATAATTTCTTGAAGGCTTGACACGAAAGGTCTATGTCATTCTTCTGACTTGCCTCTGCTAACAAGACAATATACACATTAGGGGGAATAGAAATGTTCCTGTCTTGTAAAGCTTGCAGCATTTGACTCACAGCGGAAAGATTTTTAATCTTGCACATCTTATCAATATATGCAGCATAACCTTTGACACTTGATGCTGCCGCATTTTCAATTGTGGCATGAAATTTCTTCAAGACTTTCTCCGCTGCTATCTCTTTGTGGAGATGCCGCTGTTGAAAAAAACTAAAAATTCCAATGAATTAACTTTTGCTGATTAAAATCAGACAAATTCAAAAGAGATTGATTGAGAATTGAGATATATAACTACATTGTGGAAGGTGGAGGGTGAGGGTGGAGTGAAAACGAGACACAGAAAGAACAAGTTGTTGCTGCTGTAGAGAATAACAAAGGAACCTTGAAGTTGTTATATTTGAAGCAATCGATAACATCATCAATTAGCAAAGATTCAAACATGTAGAGTGTAATTTTTGGTACAAGTATGAGAACAACCATTTGGGGGTTCCCACGCTATATGTGCTCTGCTACCATACTGAGGTTTTTGCCTTCTCCCTTCTCCCTTCTCACTTCACATTCCCATACCCTCGCACTCAAAATTAATATGTTTTACCTTTTTTGTTAAATCCTTACTTATTTAGAATAAGAGTAAGGTGACAAATTACTTTTAAAAGATTTATATTTTAGATAAATTAATTTTTAAAAATAAAATATTAATAAAGCTTTTAGAATAAAAAATATAAACATATTATTTTTAAATTAATTTTTATGATTAGAATAAAAAATTTTAATTTAAATTAATTTATTTATATTTATTATTGTAGAAAGTTTTATTAACTTTTTTTCAAAAAGTTAACTTGTAAAAAATATAAATTTTTAAGAATTTATTTGTTACTTGACTTATTGAATAATTTTAGTTATTCTTACAAATTCATACATTATTCATGATTTTTTTTTTGGGCTAGATGATACATTGATGATACGTCATTATTGAATAATTTTAGTTATTCTTACAAATTCATACATTATTCATGATTTTTTTTTGGCTAGATGATACATTGATACATCATTTGGGATAACTTTTATTTACTTATGGAGATAAACTTGTCAAAAGGTCATTTTCATTGTTCAAGTATAATAAATCACCAAATCAAATTCAATTCTATAATAAGTTGATTTGTCTAAATATTGTAATTTTTTAAAAATGAATAGAAAATATTTTTCAAAACAAATAAAAAAAATTATTGTTTAAATTAGATTTATTTTTTGAGAGAGGACCAAAATCGGATGGGTCAAATCCAATATCAATAATATTATATATTAAATAGAGTAATTTACGTTAATAAAATAAATAAAAATTAAAATTATTTAGATATTCTAAATAGAAATAATTACACGATTGTCCTAAACAGATCTAAATAAATTAAATTAGACAGATTCGATTTATACAAATATACATAAATCGAATTAACTCAATTTAATTTATTTGTAAATTATCCTATTATATATTTTAGCTTTGTAAATATTCTATTAATTAATGAAATATTTAAATTTTAATATAAATTAAATACTATATAAAAATATAATTAAACTTAGGATTTTTTAATATATGTTCCTAAGAGATTTGTTAAAAATAATATTAAATAAAATTTTGATAAAAAATATACGGTAAATTTTTTTTATAATTTTTATACATTCAATATCTTAAAAAACTTTAAAAATGTGTTATAGTCATAAAATAATTTAATTATTTTATTTATCAATATATGTAATTTATAGTTTATTTATCAATTTACATCACATGACATATCTCGTTTACATTATAAACGAGATATATTCAATATCAATTCATTTACAATGTAAATAAGATAAGTCTAATAAGATATATTCAATATCAATTCATTCACTTCTATAAGGAAGTCGTTTAAAGTGTGAAGAATGTCATTTTCATTCTCTCTTACACTTTCTTTCTCTCTTTTTTGGACATTTTTCTTGTTATTCTTGAGGTACTTGGACATGATGACGCACGTAGATGCACGAGATAACGACATGAACTACCTGAACACGATGTAACATATTATTGGAGCGATCGACTTTTAAGTTAGTATTCTTATTTTTTTTCTTTTAAATAAATAAGCATATAGCTATAGTTTGGGTACTTTTATAAATTTAGTATTGTTATATATGACTATAAATCTATAATAAATGTTGTTTTAGTAACATAAAATAGGTTAGTTATCAGATTAGCCTTTATTAGGTAGTGAAATATATTGTTAGTATCTGCTGAATATTAGTTACAATGTTATTAAATAAAATTTTTAAATATTTGATTTAGAAATTAATTTTCCTAGATAGATTTATTAATTAATTTAATTTAATTTTAAAGAATAATAAATTATGAAATGTGAAATAAAATACATTTTTATTTTTCTATTTTAAATTTTATATTTTTTAATTTTAATTTTGAATATACTAGATAATTTGTTTTGATGAATATTTGTTGTAATGTTCTTAAATAGATTTTTTAAATGTTTGATTTACAAATTTAATTTTGAATAGTTATTATGGATTTAGTTAATTTAATTTTAAATATAATTAAATTATGAAATGTGAAATAATTATTTATTATAATTTTATCTCTTTGTTTCGAATTTTATATTTTTTAATTTCGATTTCAAATATGTCATGTATTAAAAGATTTTTATTAAAATATTTTATATTGAAGTAAATATTAAATTGGTATTTGAAAGATTTTGGCTTTCACAAAATAGTACCTGACTTTTATTATTGACAAAATAGTTCTTGAAAGATTTTAAAATTTGACAAAATCACCTAACCGTGAAATGATGATGTCACAATGAACGAAAAATGCTAATGTGGTTGTCAGAAGAGAGCTTCGATGATGACAGAGAGCTCCAACGACGTTTCCAGCGATCTCCTTCTTCTTCTTCTTCGTGTTCACTGCTTCTTCTTCTTCAACACGGCGCTGCATCCGCTTCCACCATGGCAGCTGAAGAAGAAGACCGCCATGGCACGTTGTTGCACCTCGCCGCGTTCTTTGTATTCACTGCTTTTTCTTCTTCAACACGCCTCTGCGTCCCCTTCCACCATGGCAGTACCTCACCACATTCTCGGGTTCACCGCTTCTTCTTCTTCAACATGTCGTTGTGTCCTTCCATGTCTCCTTCCGCCATGGCAAAGAAGAAGAAGAAGAAGAAGAAGAAGAAGAAGAAAAAAATGTTTCCTCTGCCATGGCAGTACCCCGCCGCTCTGTCCCTTTCCACCATGGCAAAGAAGAAGAAGAAGAAGCGTCCCCTCCGCCATGGTAGCACCTCGCCATTACATCTCCTTCCGCTATGGCAAAGAACACCAAAAACCGTCATCAGAACTCTTTGCCATCATCAGAGCTCTCTTCTGATGGCCACATCAGCATTTTTTGTTCACTGTGAAGTCATCCTTTTACAGTTGGGTGATTTTGTCAAATTTTAAAATCTTGCAGGGGCTATTTTGTTAATAATAAAAGTCAGGTATTATGTTGTCAGTGCCAGAATTTTTCGGGTACCGATTTGGTATTTACCTCTTTTATATTTTAACAGAGGCCTCACTTACTACTCTCTGGGTGAGTTAGCCACATTGTCGTACCATCGGACGCCATTCTCCCTTACTTGTGGGAGGCTGGGTTTGGTGAACAGTGCAACTCAGGAACTTTGTGTTCGACAACACCCTAATTACTATATTCGTAGAGCATTGGCGTCTAGAGACCCACATTTTCCACCTGTCTTGGAGGTGAGTGCACTATCATCTTGCAGGATGTTGCGTATCACCTTGGGTTACACACCGACGAAGAGCCAGTGGGTGGGTGCTTACGTAACTTCTAGACATGGTACTAGCACCTAACGTGGGATTGGATAGAGGAGCTCGACATACTCAAAAGTAGGGACGCAGCGAAAGGAGTCGTTTTCCATTAAGCTGACATAGCTTAAAGACAGAGTACATCATATCCCTTTTGGTACATCATATCAAGAGGTGTTACATCCTGTTGCTAATCGGGAGTTACCTGATAACAAATAAGTCAAACAACCAGGTCCATATCAGGTGTCTTCTATTGTTGGCCGACTTCGAGAGGAGTCGCAGTATGTATTGGGGATCCACTGTGCTTGCATGGGCGTACCACTCATTATGCTCTATAGCACATCAATCCACCATTGATAGTGCTGGATGCATGCCACTACTGGTGTTATGGATATATCATCGATTTTAAGAGTGGTGCCCATCTGAGAGGTAGATTCCAAGGTTTCCAACGACCGTGAGATATATCATTTTATATATGATTTTTCTCTTGTCATTCATAGTAATTTATTTTTATTTTGGGTGAATATCCATCTCAATCCTTGATAAGTTCTTCGAAGGACTACGTGTCTCCCAAGAAAAAAAATATCCATTTCGGTCATTGATAATTAACTTTATAAGACTAGTTAGTCCTTCTATCAATGATCTTTCTTCAGAACATGCTTATGTGACACGTTAACTACTAATATATCCTCTATTTAATTTTTATAAGTAAAAATCATTTAAAAATCACTAATATTTCTTAATTTTACACAGTAAATTTAGTCAATGTATTTGAAAAAAGTAACAAAACTAACAATTACCCCGAAAAGATAACGAGACTCCCAACAAAAAAGAATTTGCTAATCTTAGTTGGCTTTTAATGGATAAATCAACAATTTAATATGTTATGTAGACTTATTCCGTTAATATAAAGAAAAAAATTGACAGTAGGGCTAATCAGTCTCACAGAAATAAAGTTCAAGGGCCAAAAAAGATATTTTTTATTGAGAGTCTTGTTGTCTTTCAAGATAACTATCAGGAACCGTTTGATTTTTTTTCTCTTTTATTTTGCATCAAGTGATGCATTGCTTGTTATTATTGCATATGTCCACAGGTTGATAGGTATGGCTGACACAGCCAATAGATAAGACCCTACAACTACAATAATGAAATACATGACACAACTATGTATCCTTTGTGGGCTTATTGGGGCACCCTTTTCGAGTATGGCCTGTTTGTTTGCATAGTCCACATCTTTTCTCTACACGTTCGACCTCATCTATCTCATTATGAAATCTTGTAGAAATTGGTCTCCCAGTTGCTTTCTTATGCATGGCGGGATTAGGACGCAAACATGTCCCATACCACTCCGGCCATAGCTTCTCATTTTGTATCGGCGGGAACTCTACATCATATACCTTGAACACTACCTCTTTTATATACACTGGATGAACATATCTCTCCCACTCGATACTTGCAGTGGCACAAGCAGTAAGCGCATGACGACACAGAAAATGAAGTGATTGGAAAGGACCACAGCCACTGTGCCCACACTCAAACACTGAGTTCCTCCTATTGCGATGTGTTACCCACATCTTTGGGATTTTTTCCCTATTTTTCTCAATACCAGCTAGCAGCCACTGAGAAAACTGATTACCGGCGGTCAATTAAGCCTGTGCCTCCCTATCCTTCATGACAAACAAATGTTGTAGCCTTTCATAGGTACATCTAACAATGGATGAAATCGGTAAATACCGCGTACCCTTCAAAGCTGCATTCATGCACTCGGAAAGCTTTCTTGTATGCTTGACCGCAAGGAGAGAAGCGAGCCACCGCGAAGCACAGACTGGCGACAAACAACACAGGAGTTGGCAGATGTAGTGGACCCTGCAAGGAGATGCACGACCACACGGTGTTAGCGACAGCGACTCTGTGAGAGTGGAAAGGTTGAGACGCCGTTTTGGTTCATTTTAAAGTGAGAAAATGTGAGAATGCGTTGGGGAAGGAGATTAAGGTTAGGATGGATGGATTGTTCAGATAGAATTTGATTAATTAATTAAAAATTCTACCTATATATGTACATTAATAAGATTATCATAACAGCAAAACACAACGGCCACTTTAGCATTATTTTCATTAGAATTGCACTCTGATGAATTTATGGATATGATTGTCAAATTTTAAAATCATTCAAAGACTATTTTGTCAATAACAAAAATTAATTTGACCAGAATTAGAATATGTGGAGCACCGATGTGATATTTTCCTTTTTATATGTATTTACAATAGACCATAATTTTAACCTCTATGTTGCTAAGGTTACCATATCAGACCAGCGGTCGAATCGGTTCAACCGAACCGACAGAGAAAAGGTCCGGTCTAATGTGTAAAACCGCACATCTAAAACCGTTCGAGAACCGTTGAACCGGCCGGTACTGGTCGGTCGGACTGAACCTGAAGCCGGCCGGTTTACAAAAACGACGTCGTTTCCTTGCTTGAAAGGGAAAAGATTGCACGCGTTATCCACTTATCCCCCTTCTCCAACTCCTTCCTTCGGCAAATGCCCTAGCCTCCACCATAGAAAGCAAACCCTAGCAGCCTCCACCAATCGTTGTCGCCGTCTGTCGGAGTGAGAGACTGCTGCCGCCGTCCGACGCACTCAAGAACTACCGTCTTCGTGGTCTCGGGCCTCTCTCCGGATCCTCCGCGTCGTGTGCTCGCATCTCGCCTCTCTCCTCTGTGCTCGGCTGCTCGCGCCTCCCTCCGCCAGTGAGTGCTCGAGCTGTGCGCGTTGGTTGCTGCACGTTGTACGTGGTTGTCTCTGCTCGATTCTGCCTCCGAGTGTCACTCGAGTCTCGTCTCGGTCACTGGCATCTCGTGGTTCGTCTGTCTCGTCGCCGGCGGCAGAAGCAACTCGTGGGGTTGTCTCTTGCTTCGTCGCCTTCTGTGGGTGGTTGCCGACTCGCCGTCAACCGTTGGTGAGTCCCTGAACCATCGCTTCCCTGTTCTCTCTTTTCCAAATTTCCCTTCTCCCTGTATTTGTGCATGTTGCTGAATTGCTAATCAATAAATTTGCCTTGTTGCTGATCTAAATGTTGCTGTAAATCGGGACTTTACTAAGATTTGTTAAATATGTTGCTGTAACTTGAATTTGTTGCTTCCCAATAACAGAATCATAACAGAATGCTCAGTCAGTGCTTGGTTGATTGGCTTTGCTCACTGATTGTATTTGATGATAGATTTTAAATTGATAACTTTTAAATTTTAAATTTGCACTGCCCATGTTACTGATTCACTGTTCCTAAAGTGTTTTTTTTTTTGTTGTTAATAATTGTGGTGAGCTTTGTTAAAATTGGGTTGAAAAATGTTAATCTTTCTTCATTTTTCATTGTTCTTAACTTCTGTTCTTATTAAAAAATTGCAATTGGTGATCTTTTGATTTATTATATGCTTCATGTTTTTAATTTCACTCTGCTTCTAGGCTTTGAAATCAGTTTATGATAACTGTGATGCAATTATTTAGTTGGATAACTGATGTAATTATTGAGTTCAAGAGATTGAGTTTTTCTGTTCTCATTATTAGTAAGACATGGATAGTTTAGAATTTTCTATTTCTTTCCCTTACTTCTGAAGTCCGTTATTTCAAAAGGTTCAGTGTTGGCTTCAACTTTCAAATGGGAATTGGGAGCTGGTGAAGATAATAACATCTTCTGGAACTGAGTCTGATCTAGAATTATGCTAGTACACAGTGATGTTTGTTCCATTTGGCTGGACTCAGTGAGACAACTGGGAAATGTTCTTTTTTGGTCTGATTAACTACAATACTTAACCTTGTTAATCATATCTTGTACAATTCAGACAAAAGCAGGGCCTATTTTGGTTGCCATAAATAAATTCCTTCAAGAAAGTTTCTCTGTATGGTAATGATTGTATTGAAGCCTACAAGCATAAAAGAATTAAAAGGGCCTGTTTTGTTTTACTTTTTGACTCAATTACTTTAAGGAAATATTGTCTATCTTTAACTTGTGCACTGCAATTCAATCCAGTTATTTTTAATGGAAGTATAATGATGTTAATTTTGCATATTTTGATGATTAATTAATTACATTTAGTTGGTGATAGACTGATAGTTTGTGTAGGGTTTTAAATTTGAAAGATATTTTATGATGTTTATTTATAATTTATTTATTATTTTATCATGGAATGGTTTTTCCGGTTGAACCACGATTAGCCCGGTTGGACCAGTAAACCAGTGAACCAGTGACTAGAACGGTTTGATAACCGGTCCGGTTTTCAGAACCTTGCTCATAACTCATGTGAGCCACAGAGCCAGTGACCAGTGCTTGTTTGTTTTTTAGTTAGTTGCGATGTCTATCGACCTCAAACTCTCGCGCTTCAATCGTATTTATCGCCCTTCGGTAACACTCTCTCTCTCTCTCTCTCTCTCTCTCTCTCTCTCTCTCTCAAATGTTCTTAATCGATTATTGATTGGGAATTTGACTTCAGGAAGCACTGGAAGGCAAAATCATCATCAAAACGCAGTCTTCAATTTCCCACTATGGAATTCGCCTTACTCTCAAAGGATCCGTCAACATGCAGGTTCACCCTTCTCTTTCGTTACACCAAAAAGACGCAAACCTTATAGTTAGTATTTTATTGAAGCTTTAATTCATGGTTTTGTTGGCCTTATTGTTGTGTATGGTGAAGGTTCGTGGAGGATCAGCTGGGGTTGTTGAGTCACTCTATGGAGTTATTAAGCCAATCCCTATTTTGTAAGTTTGTTTCTTGTTCTCTTACTGTGTAATTTGACAAGCAGAGTGTGAATTTTATTGATGTTGATTTTCTTTTCCTTTCAAAATATGGCAAATAGTGTTATTGATTTCTTGCTTCCTTGTCTAAACAAAATAACAAATTGTAAATGATTTCTACCTTATTCATTTTTGCATATATGATCTTTCTCGATGAGCCAACCGTAATGCATAACCTTGTAATTATAGATTTGCAGATCAGTATGCTTATTTGGGATTTGATTCAGTTTCTATGTGACTGTGATTAACTTATCGGTCTTTGATTAGGTAAATCTTCATGAGAGATGATACTTTATATATATATATATATAAAACAAGAAGATAGTAATGATAAGAGGAATTCGTGAGAGTACATTGTATCATCTATTGTTTTCTGTTTGATGGTGAAAGTGGGTGGCATTTCTGTTGGTCCCAGATTTATTTGGGGCTAACATTAGTCCTCTAAGTTTGCTTTTAATTTTAGCTGTTAGGTTGTTTACTTTTAGATCCAGCAGTGTGTAACTCAACTTGTATTTATGCTTTTAAAATTGGCAAATTATCCCTGTAATTTGTTAATTTTGCGAGTAAACACCCAATTTGGTCCGTGTATATCTTCCTAGAGGAAAATGCAACGCATGGCAAAAAAAAAAAGGATAATTTGGCCCTTGATCCTGTTTGTCGTGAGACAACATAGCCCTTTTTGTGAAATCCACCGTGAACTGATAACAAAACTTTCCTAGCTGGCTTGTTATTGTGATGAAATGACCATTTAAGTGCCGTGCTAGAGGAGAATTAGGATTGGTCGGGACCAATTTGTCCCTCATGACCCCACTACCACCACCCTCCACCTCCACCTAAACCCCTCGCCCTCACCACGGCAGAACCCCACCGCCTCTGCCTCCGATGTGTCTTAAACTGTCATCGCTGCCTCTGCTGAAATTTGTGATCTCCAAAATTCTGATAGACTTAATGTTTGATTTGATTTTCAAATTATTATTAAACTTAAATGGCACAATAAAACATTGAGTTTATAATTGTAAATAACAACATCATTGGGATATATTGTAATTGAAAAGAGTTACATTCAATATTGCAATAATGAGTTAATGTGTTTTTTTTTTTTTTTTTTTTGCAAATAAAAAAGTTTAAATGCTTTAGATAAAAACTAGGAAATGAATATTGCCACTCCAATTTTGATAATCCCACTTCTTTTTTCCACAAATTCATAAAAATATACAATGCAAAAGAATCATGTGTGGAGTGGTATTATCAAAAATGGAAGTGGCATTATCATTTCCCTAAAAACTAGTTGGGATCAACATAAACGCCATCGTGAAGTTGGTTGATAACAATTATGCTTTGCATGATCACTTTCATTCAAGCTGATACTTTGCTAATAGCACTCATAAGGAATATCTGGTGTTACAGAGAGGAAAATATGAAACTTGTTATGACTAACTTGTAAACAGGAATAGGACCATTGAGGTTAAACCTTCTGGAAAGATTGCTTCGGGCACAACAGAGGTAATATATCATTAGTGAATGAATAGAAGTTTCTATTTATTACAGTTTTGTCCAAAGAGGTGGGCCTGGTGCATGAGGTTCTTGTTTTGGGGATAGAGGAATTTAACTTGATAAAAAGATAAGCATAACCATATGTGATTCTGCAGAGGTTTTCTCATAATTATGGTGAAGTTCAGTTAAATATCTGATTTCTAGACTTGCAACCATCTGGAAGATTAAGCTTTTAAGAAGCTGTTTTGTTATATGATTTTACCCCTTAATGAGTGTCTTGTCTCATCTGGATTTACTTTCTCATTTTTGCCAAAAATATGATACTGTCCTACGAAACAAATCTGATCTCACTGTTCGAATAACATAGTTGGATTTGTTCTTGCAGTTCCTGTCTTAAGTTGGCTTTTCTGAACAAAATAATATTTGAAATACTATAATGTTCTTTTGAGTGAAAATTTAGTACCATATTTGACAGGTTTTCCTATTAATTTGATTTAACCTAGTTCACTGTGTTCATATTCATTTAAAGGTTTGCAATCTTGTGGCAGATACCATTTTCGGTGACCCTTAGACAGCAAGGTGAAAATTTGGAAAAGTTTTATGAGACTTTCCATGGGGCAAATATAAGTATCCAGGTAATGTAATGGAAGATGCTTTCTTAGCCAACTGATCTACATGATTAAATTTTCACCACCATTCCTACTATTGATTATTATCTCTCTTTTTGACATTTGGTAAAGAAGTTGGCTTTGATCTTAATCAAGGTTGAATATTTTTACACTAATAAGGTTTGGTGATGCCATATGGTTCACTGATGGTGTAAATTCTTAGAATTGAAAATTGATCAAAATTAACTCATTTTACTCGTGTAAGTCTCTGTTTTGTTTATTTAACTTATCAACTAATTTCGACAGTTGGTGATTGATAGCCTTTATAGTATTTGGTGAATGTAGATGTGACGCGCGGATACTTACATAAATCTTTATCAACAACAATGGAGTTCATTGTTGAAAGTGATAAAGGTATAAGTTCGTTGCAATCAAATGTTCTGTTTTTATACATTTATTCACGTAATCATGATTAAACTACTAGTATTTCTTTTGTTTGTGGATTTTTTTAGCTGATCTTCTACAACGGCCAATTCCTCCAGAAATGGTCATCTTCTACATAACCCAGGACACTCAACGACACTCTCTGCTTCCTGAATTAAAATCTGGTGTGTTGTTCTTTTATTTAAGGGTATATTTTCTACTCAGGCTTCGTTAAAACCATTTATCTTATTGCTTTCACATTTCTCATTTACTGTAGCAGATATTAACTTGCTTGTGTTTGTTGGTAATGAACTTGAATAATAGTATTTGCAAACATTTTAATGGAAAAAATCATGAGGTTAATGCTGATGTATTGTTAGATAGGTGGATTTCGGGTGATGGGGAAGATCTCTTCTCAGTGTTCTTTGGCTGGTCCTATTAGTGGTGAGTTAACTGTAGAAACATCTGCAGTTCCGATTCACTCAATTGACATTCAGTTGTTTCGTGTTGAGTCCATTCTTCTTGGGGAGAAAATTGCAACTGAAACATCTTTGATACAAACGACCCAGGCAAGTGATACAAATTTAAAAGCATTTGAAATTAAAACAATGTTTTAACTCCCTTTCCGTTTATCAGATAGCAGATGGAGATGTATGCCATAATTTGACTATACCTATCTATGTAATACTTCCGCGGCTTCTGACGTGTCCAACAACTTTTGCTGGGTAAGTGTCTTGTTCTTGATAATTTCCATTCAGTGTATTGCACAATAGTAATTGTTGCAACTTTTTCCATGTGATGTTCTCAAGGATACTCGGTAAACTATATTTCCATTTCATAAATAACCTTATAATAAATTGTTTCATATTTGCTTGCGAAAATTCTTGGATCCTACACTCCAAATCTTGATGGCTCGATGTCTATTGTTTTATTTTACTCTTTCTCTATTTCCATGCAGTCCCTTCTCAATTGAGTTCAAAGTTGCCATTGTCATAAGTTTTCAGTCAGAGCTATCTCAACTGCATAAGAAGACTGACTCCGGAACTCCAAAACTTTGGGTAAATTCAGTTCCATTTTCTCCAAATGGCAGTTCATTTATCATTTATTGTTCTTCACTTTATTAAGGATCCTTTTGTTTTCCAATTTCCTTTATGAAATTTCAGCTAGCAATGGAAACATTGCCGCTCGAGTTGGTTCGGACAAAGTAAGGTTGTGTTTAAGAATGCACCAAGCTATAGCAGGCAGGAAGTGGATATATTGTTTGATATAACATTTGAGTTGGTTTCAAGTGAATTGCCTTTCCATTTCATGTAATGTAACTTCCCAAGATTTGGAACAGTGATACTTGAAAAGTCTCATGTAGACTTTACAAGTGTTGATTACAACCATATAAACTAGATTAAGACTCACGGGATATGCGGAGAGCTAAATTAATTATATCATATAGTATAAATTTAAAATGCTATATATATTGCTTAGGGATATATTAAATAATATGTAAATTAATATTAAACTTAGAAATTAATTTGTAAAAAATATTGTACAATACATTTATATAATTTGATAATTTATATATGATTTAATAATGCTATTATTATTCAACAAAAAGATATAAAAAAATATACCGTTTTGAAATAGATAATAATTGTGTTTAACTGATATTTTGTAATTTAATTGAATAATAATATAAATTAGATTTAGAGAAAAGGATAAATAGGTTTATGACTTTTTTCTCTATGGATATTTTTGT
Organism: Arachis stenosperma; assembly: GCF_014773155.1. Taxonomy (NCBI): domain Eukaryota; kingdom Viridiplantae; phylum Streptophyta; class Magnoliopsida; order Fabales; family Fabaceae; genus Arachis; species Arachis stenosperma. Next base: position 116,889,571 of record NC_080386.1, read on the forward strand.
CTCCGACGATTGAAAAATACATTCATGTTCCTGACTTTTTAAAAATGTCGACAAATCTACCCTGTTCCCCCTCTCCTCGGGGCTAAACTCAGTCTGTTAGCCCCTGTCGAAATACGTTGATGTGTCTCTTGTGTGGCTGATCTGGCCGTTATGGGATGACACGTGGGCTAGATCTTCTGAAAATAGGACGTATTAGTCCCTAGGTTCCAAAACGATGCCGTTTATCCCCCACCTTTCCAAACATAGTTTAATTCCGATATGCAATATCCATAACACCCATGTTTGCTCTTCTGAATAATTGAAAATCTAAGAAGACAAACGATCAAAGTTCTTCCTCCCTGTTTCTCTCTCCAAAAATTACACTACATGGAAGAGCAATCGGTGCGTGGTGAAGTTGATGCGGGAGGCCCAAAAGGAGGTTTTTGTTGATGTCGTAGTTGCTGTTTTCGTCAGAAGGTAAGATCGTGATGCTTAGCGTTTAATGTTCGGTTATTGTGGTGTGAACAAAGGGTGAAGGTAGTATGTGTGCATGCGCGTAGGATTAGAAGGAGAGATTGTGTTCGGGGAAAGGGATTTCGTTCATATTTTTTTGTAACTATTTTTGGACTGACACGTTGTTGGTGATTGGTTAATTTCAGATAGTTGATGTTTTTGTGGTGCCGGTTTTTCACCATGGAGGTAACTTTGTCCGAGAAAGTGATGGAACCCTGGTTTATCAAAATGGGAAGGAAGAGAGGTTTCCTGAGATGGACCTGAATTTTGTGAACTTCGGAGACCTTGTAACGTTATTTAAGGGTTTGGGATACCAGTCATACAAGGAAGTATACTGGTATGATCCCACAAGTAGCGACATTGAGTCTGGACTGAACATGTTAATTGGGGATGCAGGGATAAATGCAATGCGAGAGAACATATTGAAGAACCAAAAGACTTCTGAGCTCCATATATACTTTGATCACAGAGTCGATGTTCCTAAGGTCGTTGAAGATGCTAGCAAGAATAGTGATGGGGCAGTGGATGTGGATGTGGATGGGATTTTAGAGGAACTGAAGACATCCTCTTCATCAGATGACGGGTACGAAAGCACGGAAGATGTGCTGTACAAACCTCCACCAGCTGGAGTGGAGACCTATAGTACTGAAAGTGACAGTAATGGAGGGGTCGCTGGTTCCAAGAGAAAAAGAAGTATCAAGGGTGAAGAAAATGTAGTGACTCTGAAGAAGCCAGTTGCAAGGAGGCAAGGGTCAAAGAAAAAGTCTAAGGTTGGAAAGAAGATGGTTCAGCATGGGACAAGGGTGAATGTAAGAGGAGAAAATAGTGCAAGCGCTAATGCTGGTGGTCAGGGGACTGATGGGCCAAATGATCAAGGAGGTGGTGGTAATAATCCTGGTGTGCAGCCGGATAATGCAGGGGTAAGGAAATTCTATGTCAGTGAAGTGCCAACAGAAATGAAGGAAATCATATTTGAGTATGAGTCCGAGGCGTTGTATACACCCATTTCATCCGATGATGAAGGTAACAGCAGGAAATTTCCTGAGGGATCAAAACAATACTTATCCCTAAATAAAATGTCTAAGAATGATTGTGAAACTATTTTGTGTAAGTAATAAAAAAAATTTAATTAAAGTTTATTCATCTAATTTTATATAATTATTTTTTATTTTTATTTTTAAATAGTTAGTTTTGTTTATTTTTGTTTATCTTTCTAGGTTATATTTACATATTATAGTACAATGATAAAATTATTAGATAAAATATCAGTATGAATATTATTAATATTTTGATAGTTAAAAATGATATTTAATTTTTTAATTTTATTTTTCATGAATTATGACATGTATTTTCAACGATATTACTACAACTAAATGATATTAAAAAAATATAAATGGTTGAAAGGAAAAAGAAATGATATATAGGCGATAAAGACAATATATAACTCATGAATACAATTACACAAAGAAATAGAAAAACTAATGGATATACTCACTTAATACATACGTTTAACAAATTAAAAAAAATAAAAATAAAACTATAACTATCTACCAAAATTCTAATTGTGCAAAAAATTAGCAAGAATTGAGAGAGAAGCAAAAAAAAAAAAGAAAAAGGTATGAGATTCTGTGAGAGGAGATAAAGAAAATGTATGAAATGAATGTTGATTTATATAGTAAAAAAAAAATATAAGAGTGAGTAATAAATATGAAAGAAGAAGAGAATGAATTAGTTTTTAATTAAATTTATATATATTTTAAAAAAATTAACATTAACATTAAAAGTAATAGTGTAACCTACATAAGAATAAAGGATAAAAGAATATGAAAAGTTAAGGTTAAAAAGAATCCTATAACAATATATAAAGATATGTTATTATAAAAAAATAAAAATACAATAAAAATCTTAGAGCATAATACAAAGATAGAAGATTGTGCTCAAATTGTGTGAATTAGCCACTTAAACTAGGATTTTTTATTTTTATAAATTAAATAAATGTAATAATTATCAAAATAAATAATTTTAAAAATATTTGTCGAAATAAATACCCTTCTCTTATCTCATTTACAGTGTAAACAAGATAATTTTGTATGTATCTCGTTTATAGTGTAAACGAGATAAGACGAATGTATGCGACACGTGTTTATCTCTGTAAACAGATATATATCTTGTTTACAGTATATCTCGTTTACACTGTAAAGGAGATATATGTATTTTTTTTAATTAATAAGAAATATTAATAATATCAATAATCTAATCTTTTTTCATGCAATTAGTACATAAAAAGATTGGTAGAAGAGATTAAAATAGATATGTTTGATCAATTTTAGTCCATTTTAAATGATAGGGATTAACATATTTACTCGGAAATCATTAAACTGCCCACTATTAACACGGTTATCTCTTTTCTAACTACCCACTGTTTAAAAATTTAAAATACAATTTAAATACACGTAATTTATTTAATGACCCAATTAATAATGTCACTACTCTATTGGTATATAATATGAAATCTTTTTTACTTAAATTATATTTCAAATTTTTATGTACTCCCATACAACAAAAAAATTTATACATACTCTCGTACAACAAACGAAAAAAGTAGGTGAATATGAAAGAAACAAAGTTGACCAACAGAAATAAGATTAAAGTTTAATTTGGGAATATAATAAGTATCAGGAAGATTAAGAGTTGTCTGGGATATAGAACCCTTGTGTGTTGCGTGCAAGAGGGAGCCATTTGCAGTATTGACAGAAGGCCCATTTGTAGTGGTAGACAGGGACGAGAAAATATTACGCAACGGAGATATGTGATTAAAGTAACCTGAGTCAAAGTACCATTTAGAATTACCTGGAGGGGTCAAAAAAGCAGCAGGGGTATTACGAGAAATGGAGAGAAGACGCTGAAGAAGAGATGCACGATCAGATAGAGAGATAGAAGACGGGTTGAGTGGATGAAGACGTGGTGGGCGAGTAGGGGAAGCGGTAATTAAATGTCCCGAAAGCTTGCAGTAACGGCAGAACAGCTGGAAACAATGGTAGCTAATATGACCTTTTTGGTGGCATGTGCGACATTCAACAGAAGGACAGTCGGAGAAGAGGTGTCCAGAACAGTTACAGTTTTGATAGAATTTACCCTTTCTGTCGGTGGCAGCAAAAACATCTGGCTTTTTTATGATAGTAGGCACAAAGATCAAAGAGAGGAGAGAAAATGGCAATTTTGGAGCAGAAAATGAGAAATCGAAGTGCAGAATCGGAAAGAACTCACCAAAAAACCTTAGGGAGGGTCCCACTGTCTGACATGTCAGCTGCCACATCATATTTCACATCAGCAGCCACGTTAGTAGGAAGGTAACACATGGCAACGTCTGAGTGGAGAAGAGAAGCCTCGTCAGCACTGAGTCAGCGAGGGCGGGTGCGGGTCGCGAAGCGGTCCAGGTCGGGTCGGTACGCGCGCGGGTTACTAGAGATGCTGATTCCACGACATGTGGCGCTCATTGGACCCGTGGATCGTTGCTGAAGATCGAACGGTGCTGGGTGGGCGCTGATGCTGGGGGCGTGGCTTCGTGACACGTGGGTCAATCCTAGGCGTGGATGTGGAGATCAGACAGTCTTGGAAGCGTCTGGAAAAAGGAAAGAAGCAAAACGGACGGTGACTTTCAGACGGCGTGTGGCGGTGCGTGCGGCAGTTTCCGGCGACGGGGTTGGTCTCGTTGAACTCACAATGACAAGTCGAAGACGGTGGTAGGGGCGGTGACGAACCAAAACGTCAAGAAAGGGTCAAAAATTGAGGCCAAAGAACACTGCCGGAAGAGGAAAAACAAGGAACTATGAACAAATGTTCATTCAAAAAAAAACCTATGCTCTTGATACCATATTAGAATATAATTAGGATCAATTAGGATAATTAGTATTATTTAGTTATCTGAATATTTATTATAAGAGATTACATCTTTATTATTACGATTCTCTTAGTACCTATAAATACCCTTTTATATTGTATCATTCTAGACAACTTGAACACACAACTTGAATAGACAACTTGAATACACTCAATAATACACAAATCCTTTCTCCAGTTTAATCTCTTGTTTCTAACATGGTATCAGAGCTATGGTATCCTCCTTGAAGAGGATATGTTGTTTTTCTTGTGGTGAAATCAACGTAGTTTTGCATTTTTTTCTATGCCATTCTTTTTTCCCTTTTGTCATTCTCTCGTGGCAGTTCCGTCTGCTTTTTCTTGTGGCAGTTCTGTCTGCGGTTTCTTCAGACAAGCAGCAGTTCCGTTTGCGCTTCCTTCAGATAGCGGCAGTTTCGTCTGCACTTCCTTTAGAATAGTGGCAATTCCGTCTGCGCTTCCTTCAAACTAGCGGCAGTTCCATCTGCATTTCCTTCAGACAAGCGGCAATTCCATCTGCGCTTCCTTTCGGCAGTTCCGTCTGCACCGTTTTATCAGTTTATGCAGTTTTTGTTTTCTCTTTATTTCGTTGTTTTAAATAAGTTTCAAACTCAAGTTGTCACTTGAGTTTGAGGGGGAATGTTAGAATATAATTAGGATTAATTAGGATCAATTAGTATTATTTAGTACATCTGAATATTTATTATAAGAGATTACGTCTTTATTATTACAATTCTCTTAGTACTTATAAATATTCTCTTATATTGTATCATTCTAGACAACTTGAACACACAACTTGAATACACTCAATAATACACAAATCCTTCCTCCAGTTTAATCTCTTGTTTCTAACAAGCTCGAAGATCTCAGGTTTCTGGTCCTGATTGGCCATTGTAAGGGATGGTGATTGAATCGCCGGTCTCACTCACTGAGTCACTGAGTTGCTAGGTGGATACGCTTTTTGTTTTTGATGTTCTACTCATGAATTGAGATTATGAGGTGTCAGGTTATGAATTTATGATTTCGTTTGGATAATCATTTCTCTATCAACAAGGGCGTATGCTGTTTGACTGTTGAAAGGATCAATAACAATTTTTTATTCTTTTGGGTAAAGTATTTTTTTTTAAATTTGATAAAATTTTAAAAATATTTTTAAATTTTAGTTTGTTTTAATTTTATTTTAAAAATCTTCGATTTAGAATTTGAATTTTCTAAATTTTGAATTTTTACTTTAAAGAGTAAAGTACGATCTTATTTACTTTAAATAGTTTCTCTCATAATTTTTTTTGTCTCATTTATAAAATAAATTGTGAGAGATCACATTTTATCTTTTAAAATAAAATTCAAAATTTAGAGGATCTATATCTTTCAATTTGTATCAAATACATTTTTGATAGCTAAAATTTTAAAAAAATTTAAGACCAACCAACATTAATGCATGACAATTATGTGTGATTTACTTGTGTTACTGTTCTATGTAATTGTTGTTGGAGTAATTCTAAATTTTTCGAAAAATTAGTAGGAATATATTTGATACAAATTAAAAATTTTGGAACAAAATTAAAACAAAATAAAATTTAAATTTTTTTTAAATTTAGATATATTTTAAAAAAAATTTGAACTTTAAAAACAAAAAAATATACTTTTAATTTTGGGATTAATCACACGCCTTCGCACATTCATTCATAGCTTGTTTCTTGAAGTAGAGAGGTTTTTTATTATACAATTTTATTTTTTATTTTTGTGTTGTAAATTTTGATGTTATTTTAAAATTGTTTTTTAATTGAAAATTGAGTTGAAACTATTTTTTGTTTTTGAAAGTAATTTAAAAATAGACATTTTGGTAAATAATTTTATTAATTTTAAAAAGGGTAAAATACTAAATTGGTCTTCTACGTTTGGGCATAATCCTGTGAAGGTTGTAAAAGGTTTAGAGAAAGGGGGGTTGAATTTATGACCTTCTTTTACTTTAATAAATTAACCCTTTAAAACAAACTTTCAATCGGAACCTGTTTGAACTTAGCAGTGGAAAATTTATGAGACAATTTTATTTTTTCTCATAAATATCAGAAAACAGAACAGAGTAGGGAAGAGAGAAGCTGACACCATTATGTATCCTGGTTCGGTTGCCTTGTGCTATGCAACCTACATCCAGTCTCCATCACAATAGTGGTGGAATTTTCACTATAGTTAAAGTATTACATACACCAATTCACAGGATTGACACAATCCTTTCACACTCAAGTTCTAACCTAACTTGACTTGGTTATGCTAATACCTAACTCTTCACTTTTAGTGCTCTCACCCAACTAAAAAAGAGGTACCTTACAGGTACAAAATACAAGACACTTAATCAACCTAAAAAAATCTAAAATAACTCTAGGCTTTTCACTCATGTGTATCTCTCTGTCTTTTTCCACTCTTAGGCTCTTTTAATGGCTCTCTCATTCAGCCTTTTACCTCAAAAAATTACAGAAAGATAAACATTAAAAAGAAAATTACAATCTGTAAAACATGAAGAGATTAATGCTTCAATAGCCTCTTTGCTATGTGATGAACCAGATTTGCTATAGCCTCTGATTTAGTTCCTCATTCTGGTGGAATGCTCCTTTGACTAGGAAGCATTGTCCAAGTTGATGAACTTCTTCAGAAAACTCTTCTCAGAATATAAACCTCAAAACACTGGTTATCTCTCATTGGCTTCTGAATGATAAAAAATCTTCTTTTGTATCTCCTTGCATGTTGCTGAGTTGCTCTCTCCTAGGTCAACCCTCGAGCTGTGTGCTTCACCAACTCAGTCTTTCACTTTCTTCCATTTATCTCCAAAAATGGAATGCTGGAACAGACCCTTTTTTGCTTGACTGAAAGCCTTAGATCAGCAAAGATACAAGTTTTAAAGGTAAACTTGAATCTGAACCATTGATGATGTGCTTTGGCTCCAAGAAACTTTGTGAACCCTTGATTTACAACAGCAGAGATCAAAGACTTCTTTCTTCATTTAACCAAAAATGGTATCTGATAAACTACTATTTTATGATTTATCTTGTGCTCAATTGAGTGGTTTTTATCAAGTCTTTGCCCACTTATTCATATGATTTGTATGTTTTACAATTTCTTCCCAGAATTTGTTCTATGATTGAAAACATGCTTCTTTGGCTTTTATTTTCTTTTATTTAATCCTCTCTTATTACCATTAGATGCCTTGATATGTGTGTTAAGTGATTTCAGAGATTACAGGGCAGGAATGGCTCAGAGGATGGAAAGGAAGCATGCAAAAGTGGAAGGAATACAAGAACTTGAAGAAACTGCAAAGCTGTCAGCCTGACCCTCTCACACTCAAACGGTCATAACTTGAGCTACAGAGGTTCAAACGAGGCGGTTTTACTTGCGTTGGAAAGCTAACGTCCGGGGCTTCGATTTGATATATAATTTTCCATAGTGGCCGTACAGGTAGGCGACGCGAACGCACGCTCTACGCGGACGCGTCGCATCTGCGAAAATCAGCGTGACAGATTTCATAACCAGCGAATTCTGGGCTGTTTCCGGCCCAGTTTCAAGTTCAGAAAACACAGATTAAATGTTACAAAGTGGAGGAATGAAGGGGATAATAGAGATTAGACTCATAATTCACTTTTCATAATTTAGATGTAGTTTTTAGAGAGAGAGATGTTCTCTCCTCTCTCTTAGGAATTTAGGATTAGGATTTTTAGAAATTAGGAATGTTACTTCTTCATCACAGGTTCAATGTTCTTTAATTTATGTTTCTCTTCTACTTTTAGATATTCTAATACTTTTATCTGTTAATTACTTATGTTGCCCATTTGACTTATAAATCTTTCCATGTTAGATTTAAATTTATATTTAAATATAATTTGAGGTATTTTCAGACCTATGATTTTTATCTAGCTTTTTATATTCTTGGCTTTAATTGATTAATTGGTAACTCTTAAGTTGTCAAACTCATTGTTGACCGAAAATTAGAATTCTTCAAGAATTAACTCGAGTTCCAATAACTCTAGCCTTTTCCAAGGAAAGACTAAGACCTGAGGGACCAAACTTATTCCATCCACTTAACTTACCTTCATAGTTAGAGGTTAACTTAGTGGGAGAAAAATCCAATTCTCATCACAATTGATAAGGATAACTGGGACAGGACTTCTAGTTTTCATACATTGCCAAGAGTTTTATTAGTTATTAATTTATTAATTCTTGCAATCTATTTCTCTTGCCCAAAACCTTTTACAAACCCCAAACATTGTTTTTCCATAACCAATAATAAATCATACTCCCCGCAATTCCTTGAGAAGACGACCCGAGGTTTGAATACTTCAGTTTATAAATTTATTGGGTTTTGTTACTTGTGACAACCAAAACGTTTGTACGAAGAGATTTTCTGTTGGTTTAGAATCTATACTCACAACGCGACTATATTTTTATAAATTCTTTACTAGCAAAAATCCTAACGTCAGTATCGTAGCAGTAGGAAGAAGAAGTGAAGAAATGAAATTGCATGTAAATGGAAATAGATCACCTTTCTTCTGACTTAGCCTATTGGTGGACGAAATTGTGATAACATCAATGTAGTATTCTTTGTTGTTGTATGGAATCATTATTATGGCACCTATGTGTGGACACAACTCCGTTCAACTTAACCAGCAAGTGTACTGGGTCATCCAAGTAATACCTTACGTGAGTAAGGGTCGATCCCACAGAGATTGTTGGTATGAAGCAAGCTATGGTCACCTTGTAAATCTCAGTTAGGCAGATTAAATGGTTATGGGTTTCGAAAATTAATAATAAATAGAAAATAAAAAGGGATAGAAATACTTATGTAAATCAATAGTTGGAATTTCAGATAGGCGTGTGAAGATGCTAGAATCCTTTCGAATCTCTACTTTCTTATTGCTTTCATCCAATCCTTCTTACTCCTTTCCATGGCAAGCTGTATGTAGGGCATCACCATCATCAACGGCTACTTTTAATCCTCTCGGAAAAATGGTCCTATGCGCTGTCACTACACGGCTAATCGTCTGGAGGCATCACCCTTGTTGATAGCTACATCCCATCCTCTCAGTGAAAATGGTCCAAATGCTCTGTCACAGCACGGCTAATCATCTGTCGGTTCTCAATCAGGTTGGAATAGAATCCATTGATTCTTTTGCGTTTGTCATCACGCCCAGCCTTCAGGAGTTTGAAGCTCGTTACAGTCATTCAATACCGGAATCCTACTCGGAATAACACAGACAAGGTTAGACTTTCCGGATCTCCATGAATGCCGCCATCTATCTAGCTTATACCACGGAGATTCTGTTGGGGAATCTAAGAGATATAAGCCCGGCCTAAGGTAGAACGGAAGTGGTTGTCAGTCACGCACGTTCATAGGTGAGAATGATGATGAGTGTCACGGATCATCACATTCATCAAAGTGTTGTGCAACGTATATCTTGGAATAAGAATAAAAGAGAATTGAATAGAAAGTAATAGTGATTGTATTGAAACTTGAGGTACAGCAGAGCTCCACACCCTTAATCTATGGTGTGCAGAAACTCCACCGTTGAAAATACATAAGTGAAAGGTTCAGGCATGGCCGAATGGCCAGCCCCATGATCTGAGGACTATGCGCCCCCAGATGTTCCTTAGATCTAAAGTGATCAAAAGATGACTAATACATTAGTAAAAAGTCTTATTTATACTAAACTAGCTACTAGGGTTTACATGAGTAAGTAATTGATGCATAAATCCACTTCCGGGGCCCACTTGGCGTATGTTTGGGCTGAGCTTGATCTATCCACGAGCTGAGGCTTTTCTTGGAGTTGAACTCCAAGTTATAACGTGTTTTGGGTGTTCAACTCCGGATCATGACGTGTTTCTGGCGTTTAACTCTAGACAGCAGCATGTACTTGGCGTTCAACGCCAAGTTATGTCGTCAATTTCCGAATAAAGTATGGACTATTATATATTGCTGGAAAGCTCTGGATGTGTATTTTCCAACGCCGTTGAGAGCGCGCCATTTGGAGTTCTGTAGATCCAGAAAATTCATTTTGAGTTCAGGGAGGTCAGATTCCAACAGCATCAGCAGTCCTTTTGTCAGCCTTTTTCAGAGTTTTACTCAAGTCTCTCAATTTCAGCCAGAAATTACCTGAAATCACAGAAAAACACACAAACTCATAGTAAAGTATAGAAATGTGAATTTAACATAAAAACTAATGAAAACATCCCTAAAAGTAGCTTGAACTTACTAAAAACTACCTAAAAACAATGCCAAAAAGCGTATAAATTATCCGCTCATCACCTATCCTGCTTTGATTTGAACGATTAGACCTTTGCCTTTATGATTAAGCTTTGTCTTTCTTTCTTCTCTGATGAAATGTATAAGGAAGAAAGCTTTCTCTCTCTCTCTCTCTCTTTTTGAGTGATGTGCCTTGGGCTTGGATTCCATTCACTTACTTCTCAGCCCATGTGATTTTTTTGCTTAATTTATTCCTTTGGGCCTTAAGTGTTTCTTATATTCGGGTTGCTGCATCTTGGATTTTGGCCAATTCAAATTGATTGAATGAACTTGGATCTTTTCTTGGGCTTCTTGTGTAAGTGTAGCACACTATGAAAGCTTTAGATTTTTGTTCCATTTATTTGGGCTGTTGCATTATTGAAATTTAGCCTGCATCAGTTAAAACAAAATCATCAAAACTAATTGGGTAGTTGGCCCAATAAAATTAATGTTTGTCATCATCAATTATGTTAGTTAATTTCTTAACTCAACAATTTTTCCCTTGATGACAAACATAATTAAAACAATGATCAAAAGAAATTGAAATTTAATAAAGTTTAGAGACTTCCCTTTGATTTTGTGGCTTGCTTTTGTGTTGCTCCCCCTTTCCTTTTCAAGAGTAGCTCCCCCTAAATTTATCCTCTTTTCTTTCTTCCTGTTTATTATTCTTATAGAGGATACAATAAAGAGCTACACACAATTCAACTTGTCTGAGAAATTTTACACAACCAACAACACAAATCCTGCCCAATAATTCAAAGAAAATGACCACAACAGCAGTAAAATAACCTGATTCATAAAGATAAATCAAATTCATATACTACTACTCCCCCTTTTGTCATCAAGGGTGGAACAAAAATGAACTAAAACCTGCAACAAAATATTAGTTCAAAGTCCAAAACAAGTAAGTAACTAAAAGTGAATAAAAGGCTGCAGCAACATGAGACAAATTCAGGCATCCGAAATAGACAAAGAGTAGTTCAAAAGAAAACAACAATAGTGGCATCCGAACCATTCTCATCAGAACCAGCATCTTTTTTAGGATCAGTGGTAGCATTGTCATCCTCTTGGAGATTGGCAATGAATTTAATGAAAATAGCCACTCTATCTCTTAATTTTTTGAGGAAGTTCTCATGTTTGGTGACTAGTTTTCTTTGCTCTTTACTCAAAGCAATAAGATGGTTTGATTGAGAAACAAATTCCTGCATTACATCCTTAACAATCCCATATAGAGCATGTTTGTGAACAGTGGATGCTGAGGTACCCTTGGTAGAAGGTGGAGGAGAGTCTTCTGGTTCATAGTCATCATCATCATCATCAAGAAACACCCTTTCAGAACGAGTGGGTCCCTTTTTCTGCTGTTTCACTGAACCACCTCCTTTTAGATAAGAGTGTCTATTTTCATATGACTTATTTGATAAGTCAACACCAAAATATTCAAAAATACAGGTTAAGAACATCCCATACGGAAAGGCTTATCTTTCTCACTTCTAACAGAACCAAACATATATCTTACCATTAAATAAGCAAAAGAGATTTCTGTTTTTGTGAGAATAGCATACAAAATAATAGTTTCAGTGTAAGATACCCTTTAGTATGAGCCACTCTGAAAAAGGATGATAGGGTTCACTATGCGGTGCAACTGAGCACGTTCATAACCCAAGGCTTTGTGAGTAGGGGTGATGTCATCAATCAAAGAAACATGTTCACAAATATGAGTTAAAGCATCATTGAAAGAGATACTAACTCCTTCATCCCACTTAACAGAATTTTTTATTTTAAAAAGTGGTTCCAGTCTAGAAAAATGAGGTTATCAACAAACTCAAAACCTTTCTTTTTTAGATTTTGTAAATCAACCAAAAAGACTTGACATCATGAAAAAGTGTTTTGATTTGAGAAAAATAAATATTTTAAAAGAATAAAAACTGATTTAAATAAAACCTTTTCACTAAAGATAAAATACACAAAATCACAAGAATTTACGGAAGCACATTGGACCATCATATGTAATACTCATTGGTCCCAGAGGTGGTTTGGTTTGAGAAAATATATTAGACCACCCAAATTCTGAATTTTAAGATTGGCCCAGATGATTCAGCATGTGCAGTAAAGTTCAGAGAACGCTATTCAGAAAAGGTTCTTCATATGCCCAGAATTGTCTCATACCTAGGGGTGTAAGTTATCGAACCGGACCGAAAATTATCGTAAATCGAATTGAAAATTACAACAACTGATTTGAAAACCGAAAAAATTGTTTTTTTTTTTATTTTTTTTCTGACAAAACCGATCGGTTTGGTTCGGTTTTTGGTTGGCTCGATGGAAACCGAACCGAACTAAACCGAACCGAACATATGCATCCATTTCAATGTTTTAACCATTTTAATCTTTAACCTAACAACAAAAATCTCCAACCCCTAACCATTTTAATTTTTTACTCTTATTATTTTAGTTTATTGACTATTTTGAACCTCTAATTATTGTGATTCATATTTTTCTCATTAGAAATTAAAAACCGAAAAATTCAACCGAACCAAACTGCTGTTAGTTCGGTTCGATTCGGTTCGGTTCGGATTTTGTAAAAGCAGCAAATCGAACAGTTGTTTGTCTGTAGGAACCGAACATATCGCTTCGGTTGGTTTTTGGTCCAAAATCAAACCAAACCAAACCGATAACACCCCTACTCATACCTGTTTATGAGACAAAAACTCCAACAAACTCATCAGCAACTTTCAAACAATGAGTCATAACTTAAAATCTCTAGACTGGTCCTAAGCATACAAAATCTGTCCTCAACTAGTGGTTTAGTGAAAATATCAGCTAATTGCTCCTCTGATTTAACAAATTGAATGTTAATATCCCCCTTTTGAACATGTTCTCTTATTGAGCGAAATCTCACTTCAATATATTTTGTCCTAGAGTGAAAAACTGGATTTTTAGAAATATTACTGGCACTCATATTATCACACAACAAGGGAATATTTATAGCATTTAATTTATAATCAGCAAGCTATGTTTTTAACAACAAGAAGAAACAGCTATATACTCAGCCTCTGCAGTGGATAAAGCCACTATTGGCTGCTTCTTACTTGACCAAACATTCAAGGACTTTCCAAGGAAGCAACATAAGCCTGAAGTGCTCCTTCTATCAACTCTATCACCGGCAAAATCTGCATCACAATAACCAACTGCAGAAAAATCATCAATCTTAGGATACCAAAGATCAAAATTTGATGTGCCATGAACATATCTAATGATCCTCTCAACTGCAAAAAGATGAGACTCTTTAGGTTTGGATTGGAATCTTGAACACATTCCAACACTTTGCACAATATCGGGTCTAGAGGAAGTTAAGTACATAAGAGAGCCAATCATTCCTCTATATCTAGTCTCATCTACATCTTTCTCAGTTTCTCCCTTATCTAATTGAATTAGGGTGCATGGGGGTTCCCATGGGTTTGGCATTTTCCATACCAAATTTCTTAACTAGTTCATTGGCATACTTTCTTGATGAATGAAAATACCATTTTCAGTTTGTTTAATTTGTAGCCCAAGAAAAAAATTAAGTTCACCCATCATACTCATGTCAAATTCGCTTGTCATGAGTTTTCCAAATCCAGTACAAAGGATTCAATGGCTGATCCAAAAATAATGTCATCAACATATATTTGGACTAGAATGAAAGAATCATTAAAATTCTTGATAAATAGAGTAGTGTCTGTAGTGTCTCTTTGAAAACAATTTTTCAAAAAAAAAAAAGAGCTAAGTCTCTCATACTAAACTCTAGGAGCTTGTCTTAAACCATAGAGAGATTTTGATAATTTGAAAACATGGTTAGAAAGCTCTTTATTTTCAAAATCAGGTGGCTGCTCCACATACACTTCTTTATCTATCATACCATTCAAAAATGCGCATTTCACATCCATTTGATATAATTTAAAATCACAAAAAGCAGCATAAGCTAAGAAAAGTCTTATGGCTTCTATTCGGGCAACAGGGGCAAAGGATTCATTAAAGTCTATTCCTTCTTCTTGGTCATATCCTTGTGCTACTAGCCTTGCTTTGTTTCTTGCAATGCTACCATCCTCTCCTAGTTTGTTCCGAAATATCCACTTGGTGCAGGTCACTTTCTTTCCATTTGGCCTTGGAACCAATGTCCACACTTGGTTCTTCTCACATTCAAGAAGCTCATCTTCCATCGCCTTTACCCAAGAAGGGTCATCAAGGGCTTCTTTGACATTTTGAGGCTCCATTTGTGAGAGAAGGGCAATGTTTGTTCCTTTATTTGCCTTTCTAGTTGAAGACCGAGTTTTAACCCCATGAGAGACGTCCCCAATGACAAATTCCTCAGGATAATTCTTCAAGAATCTCCATTCATAAGGTCTGGTGGACTTGGAGGCAAATTCAATTACCAAGGGATTCTAGGTACTGCTGGCTTCAGGATCTCCTTCATATTCATGAGACAAAATGGAATTATCTCTTAAATTTTCAGTAGCTGCAGTTTCTGGTTCAGCTTGTTCAGAAATTTTATTTTCATGATTTTGTGCAGTCTCATCGTCCTTTTGAGCTTGATTTCCTGTATCACAATCTTCCAAAACACTTTGCACCAAGTTAGTATCACAAAATGTAACATGTATGGATTTTTCAATAATCCTAGCATCTTGATGATAAACTCTATATGCTTTACTAGTTGTGGAATATCCTATAAATAAGCACTCATACGCCTTTGGATCAAATTTCTCCAAATTATCTTTGTTATTTAGAACAAAACATTTGCATCCAAAGATGTGCAAGTAGTCCAAGTTTGGTGGGTAACCTTTCCAAAGTTCATAAGGTGTTTTCTTAAAAAATTTCCTTATGATAGTTCTATTCAAAATGTGGCAAGCTGTGTTAACCGCTTCAACCCAAAGAAATTTTGAAACATTGCTCTCACTAAGCATAGCTCTTGTAATTTCTTGAATGCTTCTATTTCTTCTTTCCACAACACCATTTTTTGTGGTGTCCTTGGACAAGAGAAACTGTGAGATATTCCGAATTCCTCACAAAAGGATTCAAATAAATGGTTTTCAAATTCGGTTCCATGATCACTTCTTATAGAAGAGATCTTTAAATCCTTTTCATTTTGAATTTTCTTGCAAAAGATTTCAAAGGTCGAAAAGGCTTCATTTTTGTGTGCAAGAAATAAAACCCAACCAAACCTAGAATAGTCATCCACAATCATTAAACCATAATGTTTACCGCCTAGGCTTTGAGTTCTTGTTTGACCAAACAAATCAATATGTAGCAATTCAAGTGACTTTTTAGTAGAGATGTCTTCCTTTGGTTTAAATGAACTTTTTGTTTGTTTTTCCATTTGGCAAGCATCACAAGTGATGTCTTTGTCAAACCTTATCAAAGGAAGACCTCTTACTAACCCTTTCTTTAAAAGTTTGTTTATTTGAAACATACTTGCATGGCCCAATCTCTTGTGCCATAGCCACTTTTCAGATTCTTTAGAATAAAAACAAGCTACATTTTGATCCTTTAGTTCATCAAGGATAAGTCCATACACATTATTACAACGCTTGGCAATAAAAAGTACTTCATTGGTGTTTTCATTTACAACACAACATTCAAGTCTTTTGAAAGTCACTAAATATCCTAAGTCACACAGCTTACTTATACTTAAAAGATTATGCTTCAAGCCACTTACCAAAAAAACATCATCAATGAAAGTAGAGTGATTATTACCTACTTTTCCAACAGTTACTATTTTACCTTTTCCATTATCTCCAAAGATCACGAAACCTCCATCATACTTGTTTAGTTTGATGAAGTAAGTTGACCTTCCAATCATGTGCCTTAAACATCCACTATCCAAGTACCACATATCCCTTTTGTTCTTGGATGCTAGGCAAATCTGCATTAAAAAATTCAAGTAACCTTAGGTATCCAAATTAATTTGGATCCTTTGAAGTTAATCCATCTTGGTTGCCCAAGAGCATTGAAATCACAAACAACATTGGAAATTTGGTTTCCCACAATTCTCTTTTCTATGAAACATTGTGAATATGAGTGACCAAATTTCAAGCAGTTAACACAATGATTTTCTCGTGCATATTGCTGAAATTGAAGTGATTTGTTGTGCTGAAAATGATTAAAGGGCTGAAATTTTCTGGTTTTTGGAAGAGGTCATTTCTTTTGACAAACTGATTTTTGTTATAATTGTTTCTCTTTGCAAAAGCATTTCCACCAGAATTTTTGAAAACCTTTGGACTTTTCGAAGATGAGGTTTTGTTGTAAAATGGTGGTTTCTTGAAGGCAACCTCATTTTTCGAAATATATCCCAGATCTAACCTATTTAAAGTAGGTTCGGTTCTTGGTGAAGGCTCAGTTTCACTTGTATAAACTTCATCAAATTTCTCCTCAAGTGTGGGAACATATCCAATACCAGATTTGTTAGATGTGGATTTAGTATTCGATGAAAAAGCCACAAATTTCATAGAGGAATTATTAAAAGCTGTACTTTCCTTGGTTACATAACCTAGACTAGATTTTTCAAACAATGGTCTTTGACTTGCAAGTAATTTGTCCAAGTTACTAGAACTTTAAGCAAATTTTGCTAAGTCACCATTCAACCTTTTAATCATATCATTTAATCTTTCATTTTTAGTAATTAGCTCTTGAGAAGGATCCACAATGTGCTTTCCTTTTAGTTTTTCAAGTTCAGATTTTAGAAATATATTTTCTTCAATAATTTCCTAAGCACATTCAGTTTCTTTCACCTTTTCTCTCAAAAAATTATTTTTTGCTTTTAACACATCCTTTTCAGATTTGCATTTAGTGTACTTATCCAACAATTTTGAGGTGTTTAGTGTAAGATCATCAATTATCGCATGTAAATCATCTATAGACAAGTCATAGTAATTTACCTCATCTAGATGATTATTACCAGCTATGAAGCAGATTTTATCTTCACCTTCAGAATCTTCTTCCTCATTGGAGTCATTCTCGAGATCCTCCCAAGCTGCCATGAGCACTCTCTTCTTTTCTTTCTTCCTTTTGTCCTCCTTCTTGAGCTTCGGACGGTTTAGCTTGAAATGTCTAGCCTCCTTGCAATGATGACAAGTCACTTTGCTCAAGTCCATCTTGTGTTCCTTTGAGCTTGAACCCTTGTACTTGTCCTTGTTCTTCATCATCTTTCTAAATCTCCTGACAAAAAACATAAGCTCATCATCTGAAATACCATCACTAGACTCACTCTCTTTTGATTCTATTTTTGACTTGAGGGTTATTCCCTTTTTTGAGTCCGGGTTTGTGTGTGTGGTTTCATAGGCAAGGAGTTTTCCTCTCAGCTCATCATAGGTTATAGGGCTTAGGTTATTGCTCTAAGCTAGAACAGTGGTAGTGGTTTCCCATTCCTTTGTGAGGCTTCTAAGGAGTTTTCTCACTAAGGTTTGTTTTGAGTAGTTTGTACCCATAGCATCAAGGTTGTTGATTATGATTGAGAATCTCTCAAACACTTCATCAATGCCTTCTCCATCCTTCATATTAAACATCTCGTACTCTTTTTGCAGCATATCAATCCTGGTTTCTTTGACATGTTTAGTGCCTTCGTGTGTAACCTGGAGTTTTTTCCAGATTTCTTTGGCTGTCTTGTATCTAGACACCTTTCGATACTCTTCAAAGTTGATAGCACAGTGAAGAAGGTTGATGGCTTTAGCATTCAACTCCATCTTCTTCTTATCGTCTTCATTCCACTCAGCTTCTTCTTTTGAGTCACCACTCTATCAGCACTTATTTTTGTTGGAATCTTGGGACCGCTCACAACAGTCTTCCAAATGTTGTAGTCAATGGATTGGATGAAGATCCTCATCCTCTCTTTCTAGTAGGCATAGTTCTTCCCGTTGAAGAAGGGTGGCCTATTGTTTGACTGGCCTTCAATTAGAGTGTAGGAAATTGTGGTTGAGACCAAGTTGTTTGCCATTGGACCTTTGCTCCAAGTGATGAAGCTTGATTCTTGAGACCAACGTTCTTGATACCAATTGAAGGTTGTAGAAGGCTTAAAAAATGTTGATACCAATTGAAGGTTGTGCCTTGGGCTTGAATTCTATTCACTTACTTCTCAGCACATGTGATTTCTTTGCTCAGTTTATTCCTTTGGGCCTTAAGTGTTTCTTATATTCGGGATGCTGCATCTTTGATTTTGGCAAATTCAAATTGATTGAATGAACTTGGATCTTTTCTTGGGCTTGTTGTGTAAGTGTAGCACACTATGAAAGCTTCAGATTTTTGTTCCATTTATTTGGGCTGTTGCATTATTGAAATTTAGCCTGGATCACTTAAAACAAAATCATCAAAACTAATTGGGTTGTTGGCCCAATAAAATTAATGTTTGTCATCATCAATTATGTTAGTTAATTTCTTAACTCAACATCCTGTTTTGGTTCTTAAGGTTTAAAGTATTCTATTTAAATCCAAAAATAAGTTTTATTTAGCTTTAATTTAGTCCCACCGTGAGGTCAAAGTTAAATAATTAATGGAATATCTTATATGACAGCAATACAAGAACAAGGTCGATAATCTAGAAAATAAGTACAAGCTCCAAAGGTACAAAATTAACCGTGGATGCATCAATACATTTATTTATCATTCTCCTTAATTTTATAGAAAATATTTCATTTAAATTGTAAGAAAAATGATAAATAAATGTATTGATACAATTTTGTGCGTTTGGAGTTTGTACTTGTTCTCCATATCATCGATCTTGTTCTTATACCGCTGTCATGTAGGATATTCCGTTAATTATTTAACTTTGACCTCGTGGTGGGACT
This sequence comes from Arachis stenosperma, assembly GCF_014773155.1. NCBI lineage: Eukaryota > Viridiplantae > Streptophyta > Magnoliopsida > Fabales > Fabaceae > Arachis > Arachis stenosperma. The sequence continues at coordinate 116,909,038 of NC_080386.1, forward strand.
ACATTGAAGCTAAATGAAACTTTTGGATTCAAATATGACGCTTTAAACCTTAAGGATTAAAACAGAATTACGCCCAGACGTAGAAGACTAATTTAGTACTTTATCCTTTTAAAAATTTAATAATTATATTATAAATTGATTTTTTTATTTATGTTTAAATTTGATTATATTTTTTGTTTATTAATTTTTATTAAATTAATTTTAATTTTAATTTTTGTTTGGGAGCTATTATTGAAAAAGATCTTTTACAAAAGTAAAAGTGATTTTATGTTTGGATATCTCATGTAAAAAGATTTTTTTATTTATTAATTTATATCTGGATAAAATAAGATAAAAGTACTTTTTTGTTCATATATTATGTGAAAAATATCTTATTTTTTAAAAAAGATTTAAATTGTAACTTCTCAAAAAGATTTTTTTATTTTTTTAGCGCTTTTACTTTACTACTAGAAATTTGTCAAACACATTAAAAAATAAAAAAAATTCATTGAAAAAAATATTTTTTTATATCAAAATAATGGCACCCAAACAAACATATAATTATTTATATTATTTTTTTTATCAATTTAAACTTTTGAGAGTAATAGTATCATAATATGATAAAAGATCTAAAATTCAATTTAGTAAATTCCAAAAATAAAGAAAATAGCACAAAATAAATAAAAAAAACTTGTGTAAAAATTAAGTAAACCTACTAAAAGAAACTCTTATTTAATAAAAAAAACTTGTGTAAAAAAAACTTTTACGAGTAGCATCATAAGTTTCATAAGAGAAAAGACTTGCTTCGTTTTTGGATGAATATTGAGCAGGCAAGATTAATATCTATCATTTACCACCCTTATAGTTAAGATGTGAATATGTCTTTATATCATAACTAGAAGGTGATTCCTTTCATACCCCAACATTTATAATAAAATTCATATTTTGTATATGTGGATCAATACAATATAGATATGTGACATCATTAATCCTAATCAATTAATAATTAAATAATTTAAAAAACTTAAAATTTAATGTATTTTAAAAGTATATTAAAAATTATTTATATACAAATACGAATACGTATATACTTTAATTATATATGATTAACTATGATTAAGTATTTTTGTTTATAAAAATTAATACAAAATTAAAATGAAAAACCTCTTCCCTTTTCCATCAGTGTTCTCTTCCCAAAACACCCACTAGTTATTGTTTTTTGTTTTTAGTCAGACTCTTAATCACCTAATCCTTCAGATCTAAACTTCTCCCACCATCGCCGTTCACTGCCGCCGTTCACCACCTCTCACTGACACTGCCAGATCCCTTCTATCTCTCACGCCTTCGTCTATCTCCATCTCCATCACCCGTCATTAGCCTCCGTGACCACGATTACAGTGCCCTCTGTTTCCACCCCATTAGTGGTGTCGTCACCGTCTCTCACGTCCTGAGCCTTCGTGACGCTTGTGTTTGACGCCTCCGATCCACCAGCGTAGCGGCATTCTCCATCACCATCTCTGACGTCCACACCCCTGACATTAGGTTAGGTGTTCATCCTCTGTTCAAACAATGAATTTCATTTTTTTTGTTATATGGACTTGTTTCGATGCTTGCCTGTTTAAACCGTGAGTTTCATTTTGTTGATTTCTTTATGGATCAAATTTACTACCATGGATACAATTTTTTGAGCTATATATTTACTATATAGATTTATCAATTAGATTAATTGCACTATATGTTATGATTGACTCTAGAATCTAAAGTAATTACTCGCCTAATTGAAATTATCTTTTCAGTTGTTGAGCCTGTACAAGTTCACTGTTTAATCCTAAAATTGCTATTTGAATTTCTTTATTTATCCCTCCAAATGACAGAAGAAACAAATAAATGATTGGTTGTGTGTATACCAATTCCATGAAAAGCATTTGCATTAGTCAAACAGGTTGCTGATTACTTTGCGTTTTTTGAAGTAGTCTTCCTATTTTTCATCCATTTATATTTTAAGATTCTGGTTAACAATGAGAATTAAAACATTATCCACAATAAATTATTGTCAATTTAGTAGATTAAAGTTTTAGGAAGAAAAGAATGAAAAAAAGGAAGAGAAGAAAAGTTTAAAGAGTGAATTTAATATTTAATTTTCTCTTGAATGCAGTTGAGTTATGTTTGAAGTTTTGGAATTGGATCTATCATGAAGCTCAGTTAAGCATTTTTTCATTTTTGTTTGGAATTTTGGAACTTGACAAATCATGGATGTCTTAATTTAGGTTTTTTTTTTTTTTTATTTGAAGGCAGCTTCATCATTTCCATTCTTAATTTTTTTTTATCTAATTTAATTTGGTTGTATTTGTCTTCCATCTCTCATTTCTATAGGCATGTAAAATGTTTCATGTTCAGTTTAATTGGTATCTCTTCTCTGATTATCATGAGTTGTGCAGAGATGTTATTGGTTTCAATCCATCACATTTCCATTGCCAATCTACAAACTACACCCAAATAAAATGGAAAAAGAGTTAGCAAAATTGATTTTTTTTTTTGGTACTGGATAGAAGAATGTGTAACACCCTACCATACGGAGTCTTATGCTTAAGTCATAATTCAGATATGGCAAGGTATTACGACCTCTAAATAAAAATTTAGTACGAATAGTATTGTGAAAAATGATTATAACTAGGAGCCTTTTTAAGAAAAAGGGGTAAACAAAAATCGTAACTCAAAATGTGCAACACTCCGATCGATAACGTAACGAACAAGGATAAATGGTGCACGAAATTGTAATGCCAATATCAAAATCAAGATTTCTTACAACTTCGCACAACTAACCAGCAAGTGCACTGGGTCGTCCAAGTAATACCTTACGTGAGTAAGGGTCGAATCCCACGGAGATTGTTGGCTTGAAGCAAGCTATGGTTATTTTATTATTCTTAGTCAGGATATCAATTATAATTATCAGTTTGAATTACGAAAAATAAAAGAGCATAAAATAAATAATTGTTACTTAATAATGGAGAATATGTTGGAGTTTTGGAGATGCTTTGTCCTTTGAATCTCTGTAACATACTGCTTTCTTACTTTCAGAATTTGCAAGGCTCCTTCCATGGCAAGCTATATGTAGGGTGTCACCGTTGTCAATGGCTACTTCCTATCCTCTCAGTGAAAACAGTCCAAATGCTCTGTCACAGCACGGCTAATCAGCTGTTGGTTCTCGATCATGTCGGAATAGAATCCATTGATTCTTTTGCGTTTGTCATCACGCTCAACACTTGCAAGTTTGAAGCTCGTCACAGTCATCCAATCCCAGAATCCTACTCGGAATACCACAGACAAGGTTTAGACTTTCCGGATTCTCATGAATGCCGCCATCAGTTCCAGCTTATACCACGAAGATTCTGATTAAGGAATCTAAGAGATACTCATTCAATCTGATGTAGAACGGAGGTGGTTGTCAGGCACACGTTCATGGGGTAAGGAAGGTGATGAATGTCACGGATCATCACCTCCTTCATAGTGAAGCGCGAATGAACATCTTAGATAGGAACAAGCATATTTGAATGAGAAACAGAAATAATTGCATTAATTCATCGAGACGCTGCAGAGCTCCTCACCCCAACAATGGAGTTTAGAGACTCATGCCGTCAAAGAGTATAAAATTCAGATCTAAAAATATCATGAGATCCAAAATAAGTCTCTAAAAGTTGTTTAAATACTAAACTAGTAACCTAGGTTTACAGAAAATGAGTAAACTAAGATAATTGGTGCAGAAATCCACTTCTGGGGCCCACTTGGTGTGTGCTGGGGCTGAGGCTTAAGCTTCTCACGTGCCTGGTCTGTTTCTGGAGTTGAACGTCAGGTTGTAACGTATTTTTGGCATTGAACTCCAACTTGTAACCTGTTTCTGGCGCTGGACGCCAGACTGCAACATGAAACTGGCATTGAACGCCAGTTTACGTCGTCTATCTTCGCCCAAAGTATGGACTATTATATATTTCTGGAAAGCCCTAGATGTCTACTTTCCAACCCAATTGAGAGCGCGCCAATTGGACTCCTGTAGCTCCAAAAAATCCATTCCGAGAGCAGAGAGGTCAGAATCCAACAGCATCAGCAGTCTTTTTTCAGTCTAAATCAGATTTTTGCTCAGCTCCCTCAATTTCAGCTAGAAAATATCTGAAATCACAGAAAAACACAAAAACTCATAGTAAAGTCCAGAAATATGATTTTTGCTTAAAAACTAATAAAATTCTATTTAAAACTAATAAAAACATGCTAAAATCTATATGAAATTACCCCCAAAAAGCATATAAAATATCCGCTCATCAATAAAGCAGCGCGAGATTATATATATACAAAAGAGTGTCAAAAACGGGAATATCAAAACTCAAAAGCCAGTTGCGAAGATAACCGGTCCGAGCATAGCAACACATATATATACAAGTAAATAAAATAGGAAACCCCAAGGAAAACCCAGAAGGACACAAAACTGAGAACCTATTCTCCAAAATTTCCTATAAGAGGAGTTATCACAGTTTGTATTATTCAATGGAGATAAAGTATCTAAGAGAAATCATAAAATCAAAACAGAGTTCCGAGAACAAAGGATCTTCGCTAATCGAGAAGTCTCCAGCATGCTTCAGCGAGAAGCCTCACGTCCTGCATCTGAAAACCACAAAATCCGGATGGGTGAGAACCAGAGGTTCCCAGCATGGTAACAGCTTCCACATATATAATATATAATAATAGAGAAAAGGCGAAGGCAATCCTAGAACTTCCTCCAGATAATTCAAAGCTTATAAACAAGCTAAACCATAAAGGGCATCTGACTAAAGATCCTTCAGTCTAATCAATACTTCCCTTTTCAATTCTTTCAGACCTCCCAACCACAAGTAGGAGTATAATATAGCAAACACAGTTATATCAGACAAGAAATATACGAATAGGAACAAGTAAGGCATTTAGACAAATAGCAAGTAATATGCAGTCAAATAGGCAATCTCAATCAATTCACATAGTATCATATGATGAATGCCTGTCCCTAATGGCTGATGATATCATCTGTCGGTTATAGAGCCAACCTGACAAGTCCTGGTAGCTAACAATTGGACTGTCCCTCTGTCGCGCATCCCCAACTCGAGTTATACTCATCATAAACTTGATCATAATCATGATCTATATCCATCACCTTCACTGGTGAATATTTACGGGGGCGAGCTCATCAGGGGCTTTCACAGTGCCCGGCCACCCTTACGACATAGGGTCAAAAGAGCTTCGAGTCTCAACCTGGGGCACGTGGTGGCTAGCCACTGCTTCCTTCCAGGAAAAGTCTCATCTCTAACAGTGGAAGTGCAACATTCACAATTCATTCAACAGCATATATGCATTTATACATAGCCATAATCATGGCTCCGCCGTAACACGGCAATAATCTAGCCATCCGACTCACGGTTAAATCCATAACAAGCCAATTCATCAACAATTACAGCCCTTCGGCCCATGGCATAACAAGCACTTCCACCGCCATCCTCCGCATCTCACATAATCATCTTTGATCCTCATTGATCATTCATTTTTCCCTTGCTTCACTCACAAGTTACCACATTCACTAGCTTTCTTTCTCATAGCTAGGCATATCATAATGATTTAAGACATAAGTGGTGAGATCGGAGACTTAGAAGTATGAAATTTGGCTTTAAAAATTCAAAAATCAACTTTGGGATGAAAACAGATCCACGCGCACGCGTACTCCATGCCCACGCGTGGATGGCCACACAACTCATCGGCGCGTATGCACCCTTCACGCGGACGCGTGGATTGAAAAATAGCCAACGACGCATACGCGTCAGCCACGCGTACGTGTGGGTGCTCTTGCGCCCCAGACACAAAACTGGCACAATTCTGGCACAACATTCAGGAAAATAGCTGGGCATTGGGTGCAGCTCATCGGCGCGCCCACGCACACCATGCGCATGCGTGCATGGCGTTTTCTAGAAGAACGGCGCGTACGTGCCAAGTGCACCTACGCGCGGGGGGTTATTCTGCTAAAAGTTTTCTAAGTTAAAAGCTGCAGAATTCACAGATTTAACCCCCAATCTTCCGACGGACATAACTTTCTCATTTTAAATCGTTTTTCACCCGTTCTTCGAACATCATGAACATCCTGGATCCAATTTCATTTCTAAATAAATTTGGCATAAAACAGTGATCCGTAGTCCAAGTTATGTCCCATCAAAGTATGCCCAAAACCATGTTTTCATACAAAACCACAAAGTGCCATTTTCAAAACAAGCCACTTTCAACTCTTTTCAAAATCAATCAAAACATGCCAATTTCATCCCTTGTCTTTAAAATCAATTAAAACATATCAAAATTAACATCAATTCTCCTCAACTCACACATTGACACTTTACCACAATTCACAAAGCATCATCCCACTAATTTCACACTTCTCAATCAAATGGCTAAGGGACAACACATAAACATGTCATACATACTTTCTCATCCCAATTTCCAATAATACCATTTCCAATTAACCATCATTATACATACTCAATATCATATTCACCATCAACATGGTGTCACCCATAATCCAACCTCAATTATTCATCAAGCATATATCACAACATGCATATTTCTCATACATCATACCATCAATGTATCAATAATCATCATCACATATATGATCACATCATATATCTCAACCATTCAACAACATCAACCATTCAATGCCTATTTTAGAGCCTCTAGCCTAAGTATGTTCTACCACATTACATATTAGATACGGGAAACCGAGACCAAACCTTAGCCGATTTACCAAGATCAACCGGAGCACTTCCAAACCACTTTTTCTCAAGCTCTCAAGGCCTCAACACTTTCAAGAACAGATTTTTCACCACCAAATCCCTTTTTAAGCTTTTTAAAGTCACCAATCAAGCTCCAATATTCACACATACACAACCTAAGCCACAATCATCATACCCATACACAACATCTCAATACCCAAACATCATGGAACAACAAATTACACTAGGGTTGAGAATCTTACCATACCCAAGTTCCAAGGAGACAAGATTAACCTTTTTCTTCAAGAGAGTTGAGTCCTATAACATCAAAGAGCCCAAAATCTCAACATTTTTGCTCATAAAACTCGAAATCAAAGCTGGAAATTCGAAGAGTAAAATGTGGCTTACCTCAAGATTGATTGTATGGGTTTTGTAGAGCTCTCCGCGGTGAACGCATGGCTGTAAATGGTGCGGCAATCGGATCTCTAGATCAAAAGTTATGGTGGTTTGAAGATCAACCAAGGGAGAGAACTTGAGAGAGTGTTCTTCCCTTGCTCTCCTTCATTTTCAGCGTGAATTTGAGTGTTGTGAGGAGAGAGAGTGCTGAAAACTAGGGTTTTGGTTTAGTTTAGTTGGGCCAAGGGCCCACTTTGGGTTCGGTTGTCCCGGTTTGGCCTGTTCGGTCCAATCTTGGTCCGATTTCTATAAAATTGGTACCGAAATTCTCGTCTCAATCTCCTCTATCATATTAAGCCATAAAAATTACATTCTTGGCTTTCTAGAATAAATTCTTATTTATAGGTTAATTAGCCATTAATTAACCGGGTCTTACAGAATGCTGGTTTCACTTTCAGTCGGCCAAAATTGCCTTATTTTTGTGAATTAGCTTGTATGTAAGACAAAATGAGCATTGTGAGCTACGACTTAGATTTGGAAAAAGAGAAGAAGTTAGAGATCAATTATTTTTTTTGTAACGTATTTAAATGAGCAAGTATTTGAAGTTATTCACTTTTAAAATTGATTAGTAACGTATTATTTATTTATTGTCCATCATTATTATTAAGCACAATGGTAAAACAAAATATTATCTCAGGTAAGAGTTTTTTCAAACAAGATTGGAAAGTTAAATTGTATATTATTTACTTAAATAATAATACTAGTAGTCAACAAATAATTTTAATATACGCGTAATTACTAACAAATATTTTTTATGTATTTATATTATTTTTTATATTTAATAAAAGAAATTATCACAATCTTATCAATATTACTTTTTTGAAATCATTCTTTTAAAAAAGTATTCTAAAAACAAATAAATAATTTATGTTTTAAAATTTGACTTGAACTTGATTAATATAAGATTAATTGCTGATTGTCATCATTCAAGTATAAAGACAATAAATTAAAGTAATGTAGTAATGTATTAATAATCATACAAATAAATAATTATTATTTAACATTTATTCTCACCATTCAAGTATAAAGTAGTAACGTATTAATAATTTAATAAGGTATGTTTAAAGACAATAAATTAAATTAATGTATCTTTAAATGAAAATATCGAAATAGTTATTTTTTAAAATAAAAAAAATTATAAAGACATTAATTTGGGGGCATAGAAGCAATGGCTTCAATTGTATTATGTCACTAAATATGCATGGATCGTAATTTGAGAAAGGTGTGGGTAGATTTAAAAATTTCTAATATTTGTATGTTTATCTAACGCATCATGGAATTGAATCTATACACATATTAATAAGTCATTAATTCAATTGAATGCATTCGCGCATGAATCCATCATGATTTTGAGCCATTAATTGAATTGAATTCATTCACATGCATGACTCCATCATAAAATTAAAATCATACATGTATTAACAAGTCATGACTCATAAAAAGTAATACTCAAATTAAGCATTTAATTTCTAAAAAAATATTTATTAAAAACTTTCAAAATATAAGAGTAAGGAAACTTGTATTTCGGACTCCAAAAATAGATATTAAAAACTACACATAACGATCTCAACAATTCTACCACATTGTTTCCAAAAAAATTAAATTTAAATAAAATTATTTTTTAACTAAATTTTTATTTTTCTCTTCAATCTGCTTGTAGTTATTTTCTGTAACTTTTAAAATGATTCCTTATTTTGTATTGTATGGTTTGATAACCAAATAAAAAGCAATACGCATTCTTGTTGTGTCATTAATTTTAAATTAAAATATAAAATAATAAGTAACAAGTCATAAATTTAAAACTAATTAATAATTATTTAATAATATTAAAGTGTGCGTACCTTAATGGAATAATTGTCATTTTTAGCACAATCTTTCATCCAAGTTGCTATCCAAATTTCACAATCATTACTATTTTAATGGTGTAGAAAAAAATCACATATAAAAAAGCATACAATATAATATTAAGAGAAATAAAATAGAGATAAGATTAGTTCGTTACGAGCTAATTTTTTGTTCTCCTATTTCTATATACTTTGGATCAGCGAAACGAGAAACTTTAGGCCTAACAGTGGTTTCAAGATCATAAAATGAGTCATCTTGAAGCATCTTTTCAATGTACATAGCCTGTTAATTGGTTAAGTTAAATTAGTTAAACACTATTCCTGTAACATAATAGAGTTTATTTTTTTGTATAGCTGTCAAGTTGGTTAGTTTGTTAGACATAATTATAGCACTATTAGTTAGTAATTTATTTTTTCTTTTGCTATATATATTGTAATTGGTACTCAGTACTCTGTGGTGGTTCTTTTAATCAATTATTCTCTCTTTTCACTTCTTTTCAATTCTTCTTCCATTACTTTAAATTTCAATGACCTGAGAGTACATCACCAACCTTCTTCTTTTCTTATAATTATTTTTGTAATTCACTTGAATTTTAAGCTTGGTATCATTTTACATGGTATCAGAGCGAGAAGATCCAACTATGGCAGATAATTTAGCTAATCCGAATGCAAGCCCTTCATCAAATTCCACTGTAGATTTTGAGAATTTCACCGCTTTCATGCGTCGATTCTCTCAGTTCCAGGCACATCTTGGCAGATCTAGTTCCTCTTCTGCAATTTCTGATCCGATTAGCCCTTATTTTCTTCATCCAGGAGAAAGTCCTGGTTTGGCTCCAATTCCGCTTAAGTTGACACCTCAAAATTATTATCAGTGGTCGCACGATATGTGGAGAGCACTCAGATCAAAGAACAAGGTGAAATTCCTCGATGGATCCATTCTAAAACCAGGTGAAGGTGATCCTAATTTTGAAGCATGGGATAGGTGTAACAATTTTCTCCTCTCCTGAATCAACCTCTCTCTCAGCCCTGAAATCGCTAAGAGCGTGATGTGGATTAGCTCAGCTCCAGACTTGTGGAATGATTTAAAACGTCGTTACTCACAGGGAGATGTCTTTCGAGTTGGTGCGTTAAAAGAAGAATTTTATGCACTCAAACAAGGTGATCTTACTGTTACCTCTTACTTTGCTATGTTGAAAGCTATTTGGGAAGAATTAGAAAATTTACGTGTTATTCCTAGTTGTGTTGCTTGTGTTAATGGATGTTCATGTGGATTACGAATTGTTCGAGACTATGCTTCTGAGGAATATGTTGTCAAATTCTTAAAAGGATTGAATGAGCAATATTCAAATGTTAAATCACAAATCATGCTTGATGCAATTGCATATTTGTTATATTAGCTAGTTAGTTTAGTTGGTTTTAGCTTAATCTCACTCATTTTCTCTAAATAAACAAGTCCTTTTTATGAGTTTTATCTTCATGCATGAAAACACCAAGGAACATGTTGATTCTAGCCAAATTCATACAAATGATTTAAAGAATACATATATGAATGAGTATGAATGAATCTCATGAAATTTATTGCATGAATTGGTAAAACTTTGAAGCCATTTCCTTTGTTGATGATAGGTGATGAAACAAGGAAGCATGGAGGCAAGAAGTTGGCGTTGCCAACTTGGGAAAAAGGGGCGTTTTTATGGACAACGCCAGGCAACCAAGAAGAAGAAGTTGGCGTTGCCAACTTGGGAATGTGGTGCGTTGTTGGAGGCAACGCCAGGCAACCTTGAAGAACAAAAGTTGGCGTTGCCAACTTGGGAATTGCGTTATTGAGGACAACGCCAGGCAACCAAGAAGAAGAAGTTGGTGTTGCCAACTTGGGAATGTGGTGCGTTGTTGGAGGCAACGCCAGGCAACCTTGAAGAACAAAAGTTGGCGTTGCCAACTTGGGAATAGGGTGCGTTATTGAGGACAACGCCAGGAACCATTGGCGTGTTTCTAGGCAACGCCAAGCAACAAGAATGAAGCATTGAAGAGGAGCTCGAGGGCGTTGCCAACGCCAGGAACCATTGGCGTGTTTCAAGGCAACGCCAGAAATGGTTGCTTGGCTAGGCACCAAGTCTTGGGTGCCAGCCAAGTTGCCAACGCCAGGGACATGCACCATTCACGTTGCCAACGCCAGGGACATGCACCATTCAAGTTGCCAACGCCAGGGACATGCACCATTCACGTTGCCAACGCCAGAGACATGCATCATTCACGTTGCCAACGCCAAGACATGGCACCATCCAAGTTGCTAACGCCAGGGAGGAGTGCCAACCACGTTGCCAACGCCAGCCTCTATAGGCGTGTTCAAGGCCAACGTGGGAAGCAATATTTGGAGCTAGGAAAGAGCATCGAGCACGTTGCCAACTCAATAAAGCATTGGCGTGTTTGGTAACAACGCCAGGAAGCTTTGGATGGTGAAGAGCACGTTGCTAACTTGGAATATAGGGGCGTTATCCACAACAACTCCAACAAGGCAGCCTGACCTTACCTCCTTCAATGGAAGATATCTTGAGCTACAGAGATCCAAATTGAATGCTTCCAGTTGCGTTGGAAAGCTAACATTCAGAGCTTTCCAACCATATATAATAGTATATGGTGGAGCACAAAATTGAAGCCAAACCAGAGTCACCTTTAGACCCTAAACACAAGAACATGAAGTTGAATTCAAGAAGGCTAGAGATGAGCCTTGGAGGTGGGCACGAGCACGTTGCCAACGTGCTAGCAAGGGGGCGTGTTTTGCAACAACGCCAGCCCCAAATCCCTGCCTTGGGAGGCTAGGCACGGGCACGTTGCCAACTTGGGAGTGAAGGTGCGTTTTTGGCAACAACTTGGCAGCTTAACCTTACCTTCTTTGAGGAACCATAACTTGAGCTAGGAAGGTCCAATTGAGGTGATTCCAGTGGCATTGGAAAATAGACATCAAGAGCTTTCCAATGATGTATAGTAGTCCATATTGAAGCAGAAGGTTGACACTCAAATTCTGGGCTACATTTAGCATGAAAGTAGAGCCAAGAAGAGGAGAAGCAAGTTGTTAGCAACAACTTGGGCTAGCAACGCCCAAGCCTCAAAGCTAACTCCCAGAAAATTGTGATGCACATTGCCAACGTGCATTAAGGCCAGCGTTATTGACAAAAACGCCAAGCCAATGGGCCAGAAGCATGATGAATGAACTCTTCCTTTCCAAGTCTAGCAACACTTCTTCCAATTGAGCCAAGAATTCAACAAAGAGGAAGCCCATATTTCCAACCCAATTCAAGATCTTTGAAAGAGTTTTGGGACTAGTATAAATAGAGATTGAGTTTGTACTTTTAGGGGACTTTTTCAACACTTTTGACACTTAGAATTTTAGACTCTTAGCACTTTATTTTGAGAACTCTTTTAGCACTTCCGGGAGGATACCCGGAGAGCATTTTTTGGTTCATCTTGGAACTTCTCTTCTTCAGTTCTTAAGCTTTAACATTTCCTTATTCTTCTTCATCTTTCTTTTCAATTTAGTTTAATTTTGATTTATGGCAATTGTTGTTGAAATTGGAGCAATGACTCACTAAACCCCACTTTCATTAGGGGGAAGAGCTCTGCTTGTTGGAATGAATTGGTGAACTCATCTTCTCCTCCTCAATTCTAGTGGTTGATCTAAAGAGGGAACTCTTGATCTTCAAAGATTCAACCACCATCGAGAGAGGGGTTAATCTATATGAACTATGTGGTGAATTTGAGGAATGAGCCACATAATTCAGTTTAGAGTTCATCCTTTCATGATTTCTTTGATCAATATACCTTGGTTAGTATGTGAGATGTAACTCTCCTTGGTTGAGATTATGGGAATTGTGTGGCTGGATTAGATTTGAGCTTCATCTCTTCCCATGAACAATTAGATCACGAGAGTGGCAATTGGCTATGTTGAGAGAGATTGAATCACCAAGAGATTGGGATTCAATCACCCACTTGCCATGGATCTATACCCATGATTGAGAAGAATTTGACTAACATTAATTCATGAAAACTTGCATCTCTGATCCCTAATGATCCTCTCTATCATTAATTCTCATTTCTTTTGTTCTTAGTGTTTGAAAACCCATTACCCAATCCCCTTCTACATTCTTGCAATTTATTATTCTTGTCATTTACATTCTGTTTCTTTATTTCTTACTCTTTTGCTCTTTAGAATTCAGCACTCTATTTCTTGCAATTTACTTTTGATGTCATTTAAGTTTCTTGCAATTTAAGTTTCCGTTATTTACTTTCACTTTATTTCTATCCTCTAGTTCTTTACATTCTGTGTTATTTAAATTCTTGCAATTATGTTCAAAAATCAAAATGCTCATGAAATCAAAACTATGTTTGCTAGACTAAATCTACCATTTAACTAAAGTTGCTTAATCTACCAATCTCCGTGGGATCGACCTCACTCTTTGTGAGTTTTATTACTTGATACGACCCGGTATACTTGCCGGTTATACGTGAAATCTAATTTTTACGTATCAAGTTTTTGGCGCCGTTGCCGGGGATTGGAAAAGATTAACAATGATTAAGTGAAAGGTGGTTTAGATTGAGTATTTTTTTGTGTTTTTGTTAAGCCTACTAACTGTTTGATACTTTGTTTCACTAACCCCAATTCCACTCTAGTTCTAGAATATTTCACTTGTGATTTTGGTTTTGTTTGTGTATGTCAGGAGCTAATAGACATAATATTGAGGACGAGAGAACCCACCGAAGGATAAGGAGAGCAGAAAGAGGAAAGGGAATAGTTGGTGAAGAGGATTCAGAGGGAGAAGATCAAGTCATGGAGGATGAGATGCACAATCCTGGAGGGGTCAACAACAATGATGGACCACCTAGAAGGGTGCTATCTTCCTACACCATCCCTGATCCAAGACATTGTGGGAGTAGTATTGCCACTCCTCCAGTTCAGGCCAATAACTTTGAGTTGAAACCTCAGCTCATCACTTTGGTACAGAACAACTGCTCTTATGGAGGGGGACCTCTTGAAGACCCAAATCAACATCTATCTGTTTTTCTGAGGATATGCAATACAGTGAAGACAAACGGAGTGCATCCAGATGTCTACAAGTTGTTACTATTTCCATTCTCTTTGAGGGATAAAGCCACTCAATGGCTAGAATCATTCCCCAAGGAAAGCCTCAATGATTGGAATGACCTGATGGGCAGATTTCTAGCAAAGTTCTACCCACCTCAAAGAATCATTAAGTTGAAGACAGAGGTTCAAACTTTCAGGCAAATGGAGGGGGAGTCATTGTATGAAGCCTGGGAAAGGTATAAGGCACTCATGAGAAGATGTCCACCTGACATGTTTAGTGACTGGGTCAAGCTCCAAAACTTCTATGAAGGTTTAAACTTAGAAGCAAGGAAGGGACTAGACTACTCATCAGGAGGATCACTCAACATGATGAAAACTGCCGAAGAGGCTCAAGACCTCATTGAGATTGTGGCGAACAATCAATATTATTACTCATCAGAGAGGCAGCATAATCCGACCCCAAAGAAAGGTGTAATGGAGCTTGAAGGTGTTGATACTATCTTGGCACAAAACAAGTTAATGCACCAACAAATCCAACAACAAATGGAGATGATAACAAAGAGAATGGATGGTTTGCAACTTGCAGCAGTGAACACAACAAATCAATCATCACTTGAATGGGGCCAAGGTGAAGGGACCACTGTTGAACAACCACAAGAACAAGTTCAATACATGCAGAATACTTCAAATTCTCAGGATGAATTTCATGGTGATACATACAACTCATCTTGGAGAAATCATCCCAATCTAAAGTGGGGTGAAAACCATTGGCAAAAGAACAACAACCACAATCACTCCCGCAACACAAATAACCAAAATCACCATGCCAACAACACTAACCAATATAGAAAAGCACAAAACACATATCAACACCCTCATAATAACTCACAAACTCACCAAAATAACTTCTCTGCACCAACATCCAACTCACAAAATTACCACACTAATCCACCCAACAACTTCCAACAACAATCAACCCCCATCATACCCCCAATTGACCACCATGAGACCAGAATTGCAAGTCTTGAAGCAACCTTGCAAGCACTTGCTCAAACCACTCAAGCCTTAGCCAAGGGACACAAGAAACATGAGGTCATCATGAAGAATATTGAGAGACAAGTGGGACAATTAGCCAAACAAGTCGAGCGACCAACCAATGTTCTCCCAAGTGACACAATACCCAACCCAAGAGAAGAATGTAAGGCTCTGCAGTTAAGGAGTGGCAAGGTAGTTGGTGAAAGTTCGAATAAAGAAGCAATAAAACCCAAAGAGCAAGACACAGTGGAAGTACATGTGGAAAGGCAAGATGAAGAAAAGGGTTCAACATCTAACAAAGGCAAAGAGGTTGTCAAGCCACAAGGCAAACCTCCCACTCAAGGAAGCAACCATGCTAGCAAGGAGAGTGTGAATCCACAACAAGAAAACAAGAATGAAGGAGTAAAAGCCTATGTACCCAAGCTTCCATACCCAACTAGGATACACAAAGGAGCAAAGGACCAACAATTCCCACGGTTCTTAGAAATCTTCAAGAAACTTGAAATCAACATCCCATTGGCAGAAGCTCTGGAACAGATGCCACTATATGCAAAGTTTCTTAAGGAATTGATCACCAAGAAGAGAAGTTGGCAAGAAAAAGAAACGGTGGTTCTCAATCAAGAGTGCAGTGCCATCATTCAAAAAGGGCTACCTCCAAAACTCAAAGATCCTGGCAGTTTCCTCATACCTTGCACGATTGGGAGCATGGCCGTTGACAAATCACTTTGTGATCTGGGAGCAAGCATTAACCTAATGCCCCTTACCATGATGAAGAAAATGATGATTGAAGAGCTTAAACCCACAAGGATGTCACTCCAACTTGCTGACAGATCCATCAAAATACCAAATGGAGTAGTTGAGAACCTCTTGGTGAAGGTGGGAAACTTCATATTCCCAGCTGATTTTGTGGTCCTAGACATGGATGAAGAGGGAAACAATTCAGTCATTCTTGGTAGACCCTTTTTGGCTACAGCTAGAACAATCATTGATGTGGAAAAGGGAGAGATGATTTTCAGAGTGTATGATGAGCAAATGACCATAAATGTCTTCAAAGCAATGCAACACCCTGTTGAGAAAGAAAATTGCATGAGGATTGATGTAGTAGACTCTTTGGTTGAAGAAGTGCTTGACACAAACCATCAAATGAAACAAGAGGAAGTCCATGACATCAAGGGACAAGAAGGGAACAAATTGGAAGCATCAAAGGAACCAAGTGAAGCTACGAAAGAAGAGGCACCACAACAAGAGTTGAAACCACTACCCCCTCATCTTAAATATGCATTCCTTGGTGAGAAGGACAGCTTCCCTGTGATCATCAATTCTACATTGAGTGCAGAAGAAGAAGAAAAGCTCCTTGTAGTATTGAAAGCTCACAAAGAGGCATTGGGATGGACCATTGATGACTTGAAAGGCATAAGCCCTGCCGTATGCATGCACAAGATACTCTTAGAGGAGGGTTCCAAACCGGTGGTACAACCCCAAAGAAGATTGAATCCTACAATGAAGGAGGTTGTTCAAAAGGAGGTCCTGAAGTTGTGTAAAGCTGGGATCATCTACCCTATATCTGACAGCCCTTGGGTCAGTCCAGTGCAAGTAGTGCCTAAGAAAGGGGGGATGACTGTCATTGTTAATGAGAAGAATGAGCTTATTCCAACACGAACAGTGACAGGGTGGAGGATGTGCATAGACTATAGGAGGCTGAATGATGCCACACGAAAAGATCACTTTCCTCTACCTTTCATTGACCAGATGCTTGAAAGGTTAGCTGGCCATGCCTATTACTGTTTTCTTGATGGATATTCTGGATATAATCAGATAGTGGTTGACCCCATGGATCAAGAGAAGACTTCCTTTACTTGTCCCTTTGGAGTCTTTGCATATAGGAGAATGCCATTTGGACTGTGTAATGCCCCAGCTACCTTTCAAAGGTGCATGCTATCAATCTTCTCAGACATGGTAGAAAAATTTATTGAAGTCTTTATGGATGATTTCTCTGTCTTTGGTGATTCCTTCAATACTTGCTTGCATCATCTCACCCTAGTCTTGAAAAGGTGCCAAGAAACCAATTTAGTTTTGAATTGGGAGAAGTGCCATTTCATGGTACCCGAAGGCATTGTTCTTGGTCACAAAATTTCAAGAAAGGGGATAGAAGTTGACAAGGCAAAAGTAGAAATTATAGAAAAACTTCCTTTGCCAACTAGTGTGAAAGCCGTTAGAAGTTTCTTGGGGCATGCTGGATTTTATAGGAGATTCATCAAAGATTTTTCCAAAATAGCAAAACCACTAAGCAATTTGCTGGTGGCAGATAATCCTTTTATCTTTGATGATGAATGCAAACATGCTTTTGAAACTCTAAAAGCTAAGCTCACCACAGCACCAATCATCACACCCCCAAGTTGGGGACTACCTTTTGAACTCATGTGTGATGCAAGCAACCTTGCAATCGGTGCTGTGTTGGGGCAAAGGAAGGAAAAGAAGCTTCATGTTATCTACTATGCAAGCAAGGTATTGAATGAAGCTCAAAGAAACTACACCACAACAGAGAAAGAGCTACTAGCTGTGGTATATGCCTTTGATAAGTTTAGACAATATTTGATTGGATCCAAAGTCTTAGTGTATACTGACCATGCTGCTATTAAGTATCTTATGTCAAAACAGGATGCCAAACCAAGGCTAATCAGATGGGTGCTACTCCTACAAGAGTTTGACATTGAGATATAAGATAGAAAGGGCAATGAAAATCAAGTTGCTGATCACTTATCAAGGGTACCACAAGATGCATGCCAAGACAACCTTCTATCAATAAATGAAGAATTTCCAGATGAGCACCTCTTGCAAATTCAACATGTCCCTTGGTTTGCAGACATGGCCAACTACAAGGCCGGAAGAATCATTCCACAAGAGTACACAAAACAACAAGTCAAGAAGCTGCTGCATGAGGCTAAGTTCTTCTTCTGGGATGAGCCATTCTTGTTCAAAAGATGCCCGGATGGAATGATAAGAAGATGTGTGTCAGAAGGAGAGATGAAGGACATACTATGGCACTGTCACAACTCTAGTTATGGTGGTCATTTTGGAGCTGAAAGAACAGCTGCAAAGGTCCTTCAAAGTGGTTTCTACTGGCCCTCAATCTTCAAGGATGCTAGAGAGTTTGTGAGTCATTGTAATGAATGTCAAAGAACAGGGGGTTTGTCAAAGAAAAATGAGATGCCTCAGAAGTTCATTTTAGAAGTGGAACTCTTTGATCTGTGGGGAATGGATTTCATGGGACCCTTTCCTCCATCTTACACATTCAAATACATTTTGGTAGCAGTAGAGTATGTCTCCAAATGGGTAGAAGCCATAGCCACCACCACATGTGATACCAATGTGGTCTTGCAATTCCTCAAGAAGAACATCTTCACTAGATTTGGAGTGCCCAAAGGACTCATAAGTGATGGGGGAAGCCACTTCTGCAACAAATAACTAAACTCTCTACTCCACAAATATGGTGTTACCCACAAAGTTGCCACACCATATCACCCACAAACCAATGGGCAAGCTGAACTTGCCAACAGAGAGCTAAAAAGGATCTTGGAGAAAACTGTGGGAACAACAAGAAAAGATTGGGTTAGGAAGCTGGATGATGCACTTTGGGCATATAGGACAGCCTTCAAGACACCCATAGGAAAATCTCCATTTCAGCTGGTGTATGGAAAGGCATGCCACCTCCCTGTGGAGCTTGAACATAAGGCCTTTTGGGCCACCAAACTTCTGAATTTAGATGCTCAAGCAGCAGGAGAGAAGAGGTTGCTACAACTCAATGAACTTGAGGAGTTCAGATTGGAGGCATATGAAAATGCCAAAATATACAAGGAGAGAGCAAAGAAATGGCATGATAAGAGGATCTCTCAAAGAACATTCGAACCAGGCCAAAGGGTGTTGTTATTCAATTCAAGATTGAAGATCTTTCCTGGGAAGCTGAGGTCTAGATGGACTGGTCCATACACCATCACCAAAGTATCACCTCATGGCTATGTCGAATTACTTGATGAAGCCTCAAAACAAACCTTCACAGCTAATGGACATAGGGTGAAGCACTACTTTGGTGGCCCTTGGAGCAAGGAAGAGAGTGTGCAACTCTTAACATGAGCAAAGAAGTTGCAGTGTCAAGCTAAGGACAATAAACAAAGCGCTTCATGGGAGGCAACCCATGCACAGGGAGTCTTTTATTTTCATACTTTAGTAGTCAATAATGATTAAGTAGACTAGTACATGGTGTATGCAAGGCACTAAGTTTGGTGTGGCCAATCTTGAAGTAATGGCAAAAGTGTGTTCTACAACACTTAGCCACAAACTAAGTTTGGTGTCCATACATACACGAAAATACTAGACTATGAAAGTATAGTCATCTATTTTAGTTAAAAAAAAAAAAACGTGAAATAGCATATAATGTAGGTAAAATACTAAGTTTGATGTGGCTATCTTTGGAATTAATTCCATAGAACACTTAGTCACAAACTAAGTTTGGTGTCTTTACTTACATTACTAATGCTAGAAAAAATAGATTAGGGAATCAATTCATAAATTTTAATTTTAGTTTAGTCAATTTTGCATAGGAATATCATTATAAGTTGTTAGCTAGTAATGTCACTTTAAGAATCTCAAGCTCTTGGAATTTTGTTGCAGGTAAGAAAGAAAGAAGTGATGGGGAATCTTGGAAGCATATAATGAAAGAAAGAAGTGATGGGGAATCTTGGAGAGTGAGGTCACGGATACACAAGGAAGGGAAGTCACATGAGTTTTGAACTTTGTGCATGGGGAAAAACAACTCAACATGCATTGGGCACAAGGAAGCATGCTCCCCATGCTATGACCGAACCCTTAAAGCCATGCATAGCACCACGGAAATCACTAGAATCATGCATCCCCACCAAAGTTCACTTTAAATACTTCAACCATATTCATCAAACCTCACTTTTCCTCACTCATCCTTCTACCCCCATAACCCCATCTCATCACCCGAAGTTACATATTTCCCATATTCTAACCTCCAACTCATTCCATGTTTCCCATATTCTCACCTTAGGCCTAATCTTTACCCAACAAAACTCATGAAGCATTACATCTCTCCACATAACCGAAACACTCAACCTCCCTTCACCATCATTTTCTATCTTCTCTAAGTCACCGTGCTCATCATATACCTCTCCCATTCACAACCATTTTTCTTATGCTTGAGGACAAGCATTCATCTAAGTTTGGTGTGGAAGATTCAACCCTTGCAAGTGAATTTCAATGGCCTCATCATCAAGGGATAGGAGAGGAGATGAAGGACAAGACACCTTTGATGAAAGAAGATTCAAATCCAAACACAATGAGCGGATCTTTAGTTGGATGTCAAGCAAAGATGTTGTTCCGGAGTTACCTTTCAAGCTAAGAAAAGATGAATACCCTGAGATACAAAAAATAATCAGAAAAAGGGGATGGGAGCTTCTCTGTGACCAACCTCAAGAAGTGAGCATGCTTCTCATCCATGAGTTCTACACTAATGTGATAAGAGAATATGATGATGAAGAACCATACATGAGTTATGTAAGAGGTGTGACTGTTGATTTTAGCCCGGACACCATCAACAGGGTGCTAAAGGTCAAGGCAAAACAGTTCAAATGAGCTAGCTATGAAGAAAGGGTTGAAAATGACCCAAGATATGTGGATGTGGTGAGTGACTTATGCAGAATAGGCACGGATTGGGTGTTGGATTCACATGGACAACCACTCAAACTTCGGAGAGGTGATCTCATACCTCAAGCAAAAGGATGGCATGACATAGTGAGGAGATCATTGATGTCCACTTCAAATAATTCTGAGGTAACGGTGAATAGAGCAATAATAATCCATTGTATAATGAAAGGAGGGGAGATCAATGTTGGAGACATTATAGCCAAGAACATCATTGACATAGCTCAAAAAGTCAAACAGGACAGCTGGCTAGGATATCCTAGTACTATTCTGCGCCTATGTGAAGAAGCTGGAGTGCCTCTGGAAGAATTTGGAGAAACTGATGTGGTCTCTGTTGGAAAACCTCTTACTCGAGAAAGGTTGGAATTCATCACCACAACCCAATTGGAAAGGCAACCTTTAGCAAGAAGGAAGAAAAGGAAAGAAGCAAGACAAGAGGAGGAGCCTCAAGAAATGGAAGAGCCTCATACCTTGAACATGAATCAACTCCAAGCCGCTCTAGAAGGAATTTCTGGGCAATATTCACAAATTCAAAGAAGCCAAGAGGAACAAGCTCAACAACAAAGGGACCTTTGGCAATTGATGGATCAACAAAGAGGGGTTCAAGTTCAATGGATGAACCAACAAAATGAATACCAAGCACACATGATGGAACTGCAACAAGAACAATATGCCAAGATGCATGAAGCCATCAACAATTCAACTGTTGAATATGGAAAAGCCATGGAGAAAGTAATACAAGAACAAGCTCAACTAAGGAAAGAGCAAGCTCAGCAAAGGGAGCTTCTCCATAGGTTGGATGCTAGACATGATACATTTCACAAAGATTTCAATGAAAGCAGAATGTTCAGGGAAGCCAGGCACAAGGACAGACTTGACTATGATATATGCACCCAAGAAAAGCTCAGTTACCTCTGTTCCACACCCCCATTACTCAACCCACAAATTAAAACCTTCAATGAAGCTCGCAAGATATTTGAAGAGCAGGAACTTGCAAGGGTAAGATTCAATCAACAGATGCTACAGGAGACAATGATAAGCTCAGGAATTTGGCAAAAAGAAGATCCAAAGGGGGATTCAACAACAAAGCAACAAGGAGAGTTAAGAAGTAAAAAGAAAGAAGATCCAAAGGGGGATTCAACAACAAAACAACAAGGAGAGTTGAGGAAGAAAAAGAAAGAAGATCCAAAGGGCAAAGGAAAGCAAGGAGAACCAAGCAAAGGAAAAGGGACATGAAGACTAAAGGTGGTGAAGTTCCTTTGTTTTTCTTTATGTTTCTTTATGTTTTATTAAATAAAGAAGATGTATGTCTGAAATATGGTATACCTTCTAGGATGCATTTTTCTTTTTGAAGCATTGTCTTTTATGTTGCCCATTCCATGCATCACCACTCACAGATTTGGAATGGTTGCTTGTCTTAAGTACTTTTACTTGTCAATGGAATAAAAGATGTAGTTTGAGCAAGAACAGAGAGAATTCTAGCTTAAAAAGAATCATGTTGTCCCATGAGAAAAGTGCTAGCATACATGCATTTATTGTGAAAGAATCAAGGCTCAATGAACTCAAAAGAATGCTTGCCTATACAAGACTAGTTTGGTTAGAGATCACAAAGACTTTATCAGTAATAGCACAAATAACCTTGACAATAAAGAAAATAGAGGACAAAGAATGAAAGGCTAGGCATCAATGACAGAGTTTGGATATGTGTCTGTGGTGATTGATGTTAGGAGACATACTTGGGCTAGTAAATCCGAGGGGTGCTTCATCACCCGATAACTTGAGTTAACTAACTCGGGATTATCGATTGAAAACCCACAATCAAGAGTAGCTCTATAACAGAACATTTAGCAACCCAAAGAGGTGCTGGACACCACTATCCAAACAAAATTTCAATGTTATATGCCTGTGATTGAATGTGTTAAGGAGAGAGGCTTGAGTTAGTAAATCTTTAAGAGTGTCTCAACACTTAACAACTTGAACCAACTGGTTTGGGATTGTTGATTGAAAACTTATGCTAAAGAGCCGCCTTAAGACAAGATTTCGAGCTTATTTGAAATGAAAAAAAAAAAGGGGGAATATAAAAAAAAAGAAGAGAAGCATCAAGGAAAGAATGGTTCAAGGGTCATGTGCTAAGGTATAGAAGAAGTCTAGTGAAGTTAACCAATTTAGTATTGAAGCAAGCATTTTAATTGAAAAAGTTGAATAGTTGTGTTCAATTACAATAAATTAATGACCACACAAGTGAGGATGACATGCTCAATGAAAAATTACTCTCTGGAAGAACATTCAAGTCTTACATCTTAGATTCTTGTGACAAAGTTTTTATATTTTGCTTGAGGACAAGCAACACTTTAAGTTTGGTGTTGTGATGCAATTGCATATTTGTTATATTAGCTAGTTAGTTTAGTTGGTTTTAGCTTAATCTCACTCATTTTCTCTAAATAAACAAGTCCTTTTATGAGTTTTATCTTCATGCATGAAAACACCAAGGAACATGTTGATTCTAGCCAAATTCATACAAATGATTTAAAGAATACATATATGAATGAGTATGAATGAATCTCATGAAATTTATTGCATGAATTGGTAAAACTTTGAAGCCATTTCCTTTGTTGATGATAGGTGATGAAACAAGGAAGCATGGAGGCAAGAAGTTGGCGTTGCCAACTTGGGAAAAAGGGGCGTTTTTATGGACAACGCCAGGCAACCAAGAAGAAGAAGTTGGCGTTGCCAACTTGGGAATGTGGTGCGTTGTTGGAGGCAACGCCAGGCAACCTTGAAGAACAAAAGTTGGCGTTGCCAACTTGGGAATAGGGTGCGTTATTGAGGACAACGCCAGGCAACCAAGAAGAAGAAGTTGGCGTTGCCAACTTGGGAATGTGGTGCGTTGTTGGAGGCAACGCCAGGCAACCTTGAAGAACAAAAGTTGGCGTTGCCAACTTGGGAATAGGGTGCGTTATTGAGGACAACGCCAGGAACCATTGGCGTGTTTCTAGGCAACGCCAAGCAACAAGAATGAAGCATTGAAGAGGAGCTCGAGGGCGTTGCCAACGCCAGGAACCATTGGCGTGTTTCAAGGCAACGCCAGAAATGGTTGCTTGGCTAGGCACCAAGTCTTGGGTGCCAGCCAAGTTGCCAACGCCAGGGACATGCACCATTCAAGTTGCCAACGCCAGGGACATGCACCATTCACGTTGCCAACGCCAGGGACATGCACCATTCAAGTTGCCAACGCCAGGGACATGCATCATTCACGTTGCCAACGCCAAGACATGGCACCATCCAAGTTGCTAACGCCAGGGAGGAGTGCCAACCACGTTGCCAACGCCAGCCTCTATAGGCGTGTTCAAGGCCAACGTGGGAAGCAATATTTGGAGCTAGGAAAGAGCATCGAGCACGTTGCCAACTCAAGAAAGCATTGGCGTGTTTGGTAACAACGCCAGGAAGCTTTGGATGGTGAAGAGCACGTTGCTAACTTGGAATATAGGGGCGTTATCCACAACAACTCCAACAAGGCAGCCTGACCTTACCTCCTTCAATGGAAGATATCTTGAGCTACAGAGATCCAAATTGAATGCTTCCAGTTGCGTTGGAAAGCTAACATTCAGAGCTTTCCAACCATATATAATAGTCTATGGTGGAGCACAAAATTGAAGCCAAACCAGAGTCACCTTTAGGCCCTAAACACAAGAACATGAAGTTGAATTCAAGAAGGCTAGAGATGAGCCTTGGAGGTGGGCACGAGCACGTTGCCAACGTGCTAGCAAGGGGGCGTGTTTTGCAACAACGCCAGCCCCAAATCCCTGCCTTGGGAGGCTAGGCACGGGCACGTTGCCAACTTGGGAGTGAAGGTGCGTTTTTGGCAACAACTTGGCAGCTTAACCTTACCTTCTTTGAGGAACCATAACTTGAGCTAGGAAGGTCCAATTGAGGTGATTCCAGTGGCATTGGAAAATAGACATCAAGAGCTTTCCAATGATGTATAGTAGTCCATATTGAAGCAGAAGGTTGACACTCAAATTCTGGGCTACATTTAGCATGAAAGTAGAGCCAAGAAGAGGAGAAGCAAGTTGTTAGCAACAACTTGGGCTAGCAACGTCCAAGCCTTAAAGCTAACTCCCAGGAAATTGTGATGCACGTTGCCAACGTGCATTAAGGCCAGCGTTATTGACAAAAACGCCAAGCCAATGGGCCAGAAGCATGATGAATGAACTCTTCCTTTCCAAGTCTAGCAACACTTCTTCCAATTGAGCCAAGAATTCAACAAAGAGGAAGCCCATATTTCCAACCCAATTCAAGATCTTTGAAAGAGTTTTGGGACTAGTATAAATAGAGATTGAGTTTGTACTTTTAGGGGACTTTTTCAACACTTTTGACACTTAGAATTTTAGACTCTTAGCACTTTATTTTGAGAACTCTTTTAGCACTTCCGGGAGGATACCCGGAGAGCATTTTTTGGTTCATCTTGGAACTTCTCTTCTTCAGTTCTTAAGCTTTAACATTTCCTTATTCTTCTTCATCTTTCTTTTCAATTTAGTTTAATTTTGATTTATGGCAATTGTTGTTGAAATTGGAGCAATGACTCACTAAACCCCACTTTCATTAGGGGGAAGAGCTCTGCTTGTTGGAATGAATTGGTGAACTCATCTTCTCCTCCTCAATTCTAGTGGTTGATCTAAAGAGGGAACTCTTGATCTTCAAAGATTCAACCACCATCGAGAGAGGGGTTAATCTATATGAACTATGTGGTGAATTTGAGGAATGAGCCACATAATTCAGTTTAGAGTTCATCCTTTCATGATTTCTTTGATCAATATACCTTGGTTAGTATGTGAGATGTAACTCTCCTTGGTTGAGATTATGGGAATTGTGTGGCTGGATTAGATTTGAGCTTCATCTCTTCTCATGAACAATTAGATCACGAGAGTGGCAATTGGCTATGTTGAGAGAGATTGAATCACCAAGAGATTGGGATTCAATCACCCACTTGCCATGGATCATTACCCATGATTGAGAAGAATTTGACTAACATTAATTCATGAAAACTTGCATCTCTGATCCTTAATGATCCTCTCTATCATTAATTCTCATTTCTTTTGTTCTTAGTGTTTGAAAACCCATTACCCAATCCCCTTCTACATTCTTGCAATTTATTATTCTTGTCATTTACATTCTGTTTCTTTATTTCTTACTCTTTTGCTCTTTAGAATTCAGCACTCTATTTCTTGCAATTTACTTTTGATGTCATTTAAGTTTCTTGCAATTTAAGTTTCCGTTATTTACTTTCACTTTATTTCTATCCTCTAGTTCTTTACATTCTGTGTTATTTAAATTCTTGCAATTATGTTCAAAAATCAAAATGCTCATGAAATCAAAACTATGTTTGCTAGACTAAATCTACCATTTAACTAAAGTTGCTTAATCTACCAATCTCCGTGGGATCGACCTCACTCTTTGTGAGTTTTATTACTTGATACGACCCGGTATACTTGCCGGTTATACGTGAAATCTAATTTTTACGTATCAATGCTAATGAAGCCGTTACCTGAAATCAACACAGTACTATCTATGTTAACCCAACAAGAGCAAGAATTGAATTGTGACCCGTCAAATAGCAACATAGTGATTAACTCTTTAGAGGTGCAAACCTCAACTGGAGGCGGTTCATTTTCTGGAAGAGGCAGAGGCCGTGGACGAAATTCAGGCAGAGGAGGAAATCAAAAATCTTATAGTCGAGACTACACTTCAAAGTTTTGTAGCTACTGTAATCGAATTGGTCATTTAGCAGAGACATGCTATAAGAAAAATGGCTTTCCTACTCACCAAAAGCAGCGAGTAGCCAATCAACTTAGCACTGACGAGATAGTTGAGAATTCTAGTGCTGAGATTGCTGATTCTAACCAGGATAAAAAGAGCGATGATACAGTACTTGCGTTGACTCCAGATCAGAAGAAAACTTTACTAGTACTCCTTCAACAACCACGCATGCCAACTTCAAATAGTGTAAACCACATTACTTCTTCGGCCACCCTTACTCAACCAAAAGGTAGGCATTGCTTGAGTGTATCATCAAATTTTACTAAAACTTCTTGGATACTTGACAGTGGAGCTACTGATCATGCATCCTATATTCAAGAGTCTTTCAAAACTTTTCATTATATGAGACCAGTTTTGGTAAATCTACCTGATGGTTCTACCACTACAACAAACATTTGTGGCACTATGCAACTCTCTAAACATTTGATTCTTACCAATGTTTTATTCATACCTCACTTTAAATATAATTTGATTTCAGTGTCTAAACTCACAAAGTCATTACATTGTGAATTAAAATTTACTGATTCTTTTTGTGAGATACAGGTACTCCCATCATTGAAGATGATTGGGCAAGCTAAAGTCATTAGTGATCTTTATGTGATGGATGCTTAACCTTGGAAACTAACTACACCAGAAGTTAACACACATTCTGTAAATGTCACAGTGCAGCAAGATTTAGGAACTCTATGGCATGCTAGACTAGGTCATTTACCATCCAAAAGAATGTCAATCATGAAAAATACATTTCCATTTATTGAATGCATTTCATCATCTCATGTTTGTGATTCTTGCCACTTGGCTAGACAAAAGAAATTGTCTTTTCCCATTAGTAATACACAATCAGAATATATTTTTGATTTGTTACATATAGATATTTAGGGACCACTCTCACTTTTATCTACTGCTGGCCATAAATATTTTCTTACAATTGTAGAAGATAAAACGAGGTTTACTTGGATTTATTGCATGAAACTAAAATCCGAAACTAGAGTGTTAGTAGAAAATTTTGTTCAAATGGTGCAAACTCAATTTCATAAAGTTGTGAAACAAATTAGAACAGATAATGGGATGGAATTTAAAATGAACTCCTTCTATAACTCAAAAGGAATATTACATCAAACATCTTGTGTTGAAACTCCTCAACAAAATGGAATTGTTGAGAGGAAGCATCAACATATACTAAATATTGCAAGAGCACTTTTGTTTCATTCTAATGTGCCAAAATGTTTTTGGCACTATGCTATGCAACATTCAGTACATTTAATAAATAGACTACCAAGCACCTTCTTGAATCATCAAACGCCTTATGAGGCACTTTTCAAGAATAAACCAGATTTGACTCATCTCAAGGTGTTTGGTTGTCTTGTTTTTGCTACCACTTTGAGTACTAATAGAAGAAAATTAGATCCTAGAGCTAGAAAATGTGTTTTTCTTGGTTATCAATCAGGAACAAAAGGGTCTATTTTGTTTGATTTAAAATCCAAAGAAATTTTTATATCAAGAAACACTGAATTTTATGAACACTATTTTCCATTCAAACAAATACCAAGCACTGATTTTACTATAGATCAGCCTTCAATTGAATCATCCAATTTTGACCCTTTTGCATTCTTTTATAATAACTCTGCACATACTTCTTCATATGAGCATACTCATGGCATAATTGCACCTCACACCATACACACTACACCTGATTTATCTGCCACTTCTACATCACCTATGGCATCTCTTCATGATATAACAGATTCTGCATCACCCGCCACCTTAGAATCAGCATCTGCATTGGCACCATTGGAACATTCATCCATTCATATTGAGTCACAATCTGCTGCACCAGTTTTGAGAAGGTCTGAACGAGAAAAAAAAACACCCTCTTATCTTAAAGATTTTCATTGTTTCCATATTTCATCACATAGAGATCCAATCAATGCAGCCCAATTACCTTCAACATGTAAGTATCCCCTTTCTCACCATTTGTCATATTCATTGTTTACTCCTAAGCACCAAGCCTTCACTTTTGCTCTCATAAATAACTCGGACCCCAAACACTATTCTGAGGCTGTTATGCATGATTGTTGGAGGAAGGCTATTGAGGCAGAACTCACTGCTCTTGAGCAAAACAAAACCTGGATCGTCACTTCTCTTCCTCCTGGAAAGAATGCAGTTGGTTGTAAGTGGATTTTTCGCACAAAATTCAACCCAGATGGCACTATCGAGAGGCATAAGGCACGTCTTGTTGCCCAAGGTTTCACTCAAATTCTTGGAGTCGATTACATTGACACCTTTAGTCCCGTTGTAAAAATGAGCACTTTGCGTGTTCTTCTTACCGTTGCAGCAGCAAAGAATTGACATCTTCATCAACTTGATGTGAATACAGCTTTTCTCCATGGAGACCTACATGAGGACGTTTATATGAAACTTCCAAAAGGGTTGCAGTGTTCCGATCCAAACTTAGTCTGCAAGTTGACAAAATCTTTGTACGGTTTGAAACAAGCTAGTTGCCAATGGAACATCAAGTTGTCTGCTGCACTTGCTGATCTGGGGTTTACTCCATCTGAAAATGATCACTCGCTTTTTACCAAATCCACAGGTACAACTTTCACAGCTATTCTTGTTTATGTTGATGATCTTGTGTTAGCTGGAAATGATTTGAGTGAAATTCAAGCTGTCAAAATGTTTTTGGATGATAAGTTCAAAATTAAAGACCTTGGCCTTCTTAAGTTCTTTATTGGGATGGAGGTAGCACGAAGCAATGCCGGTATTGCACTGTATCAAAGAAAGTATGCATTGGATTTGATCACAGACTGCGATTTGCTTGGTGCAAAACCAGCATCTACTCCTATGGAGTACACTACTTCTCTGTCTAAGGCTTCAGGCTCCCCTCTTCCTGATGCAACCATCTATCGTAGATTGGTGGGCAGACTTCTGTACCTTACTAACATAAGACCAGATCTCAGCTACTCTGTTGGATGCCTATCTCAGTTCATGGATTCACCAACTGATGCCCACTTGAAGGCTGCCTATAGGATCATCCGGTATCTAAAACAATCACCAGCAACTGGCTTATTTTTCTCTGTCAACAATTCTTTCACACTATCTGGTTACACTGATTCTGATTGGGGGGCTTGTAAAGATACCCGAAAATCCATCAGTGGTTATTGTTTCTTCCTTGACCAAACTCTTATTTCTTGGAAGAGTAAGAAGCAGGCTACAGTTTCAAGGTCGTCCTCAGAAGCAGAATATCGTGCCCTTGCTAATGGCACTTGTGAACTCGTTTGGTTACTCAAACTACTAAAGGAATTCAACATTCTTCCTCCTCTTTCGGTTGATATCTTCTGTGATAATAAATCTGCTATCTATATTGCTTCAAATCCTGTCTTTCATGAAAAAACCAAGCATGTTGAGGTTGATTGTCATGTGGCTCGAAACAAGTTCAAAGAAGGGGTTTCTAATCTTAGGCACGTTGTCTCCAGTGAACAACCGGCTGATCTATTCACTAAATCCCTTCCTCCAGGACCATTCTCTCATTTGCTTTCCAAGCTGGGATTACTTGATTTGCATAAACCACGTAATACCAGCTTGCGGGGGATGTAACATAATAGAGTTTGTTTTTTTGTATAGCTGTCAAGTTGGTTAGTTTGTTAGACATAATTGTAGCACTATTAGTTAGTAATTTATTTTTCCTTTTGCTATATATATTGTAAGTGGTACTCAGTACTCTGTGGTGGTTCTTTTAATCAATTATTCTCTCTTTTCACTTCTTTTCAATTCTTCTTCCATTACTTTAAATTTCAATGACCTGAGAGTACATCACCAACCTTCTTCTTTTCTTATAATTATTTTTGTAATTCACTTGAATTTTAAGCTTGGTATCATTTTACAATTCCTATACAAAAGCTTACATATGAATCATAGATGTTAACGTTATAAATTTAAATAATTACCAGCTTAGAGTCTAACAAAATTATCTGAGTTCGTGCATATCAAACACAAGATACCAATGAATGTTGTCTTCATTGACAGGCACAAAAGTAAGTATTGAATATTGAGGTTATATTTAGTTCAATTTAAAGTATTTTTATCTTATAAAGAGTTTTTACCTTTTTCATAAAAGATTTTTGATATTGTACTATTATTTTGGAAGGAAGATTTTTTTCATGAGTGCAAGTTTTTAAACAATAATAAAAATATACTTTAACGATATGTAACATAATATATAAGAATAAAATAAGTTAATTACATGTAATTAATAATTAATTACATACAGAAAACACAGTAAGCATATACCAATGTCTTAGACACCCAAATCTAACCTTTCCTCATTAGTTAGCATATGAGCATACACACATAGTATCTAAATAAAAAAATATCAGATTCAATTGGCTCATTTTTTTAGATAATAAAACATGAAAATTAATATAATTATATTTATTTTTTTAAAAAAAGTGATAATTAAGAAAAAAAATACTTACATCTTCATCAATCCATCTCTTGGGAATTAAGTTGAAAAAACTGTCCCTATTAGTATTAAACTTGGAACCTCTTGCTAAAATTTCATATCTGTCATGATTTTTTTTGCAATAAAAAATGTAATTATTTAAATTCTTATATATAATGTTATAAAACACTAAAAAAATATAAATTATATGTATAGTTGATATCATATTTACCTATTAATTTTATTTTCTTTGTCAGATCTAAATATATATGTGGCTACTTGTATGTCTGTTTCATCTAATTCCATTGCAACAGGTGGTTTAAATACAATCGAAAATCACTGTAATTGAACCAATACATAAAAATAAATTAAAAAATTCTTATAACACTAAAATTTTAGTATGCAAATTTAAAATCTTCAAAAGATTCACTTAAAAAAAATAAAAAATTGTAACTTACAAATGGTGCTTCAATTTCAGAATCGTTCCGGCGCAAATTTAAGTTGGACAAAGTGTTATGATTGATGGAATATCCAGTTGGAGAATCTTTACCCAACAAAGACTTCGAAATTTTAGTTGGTGACGACTTTGGAGAATAAAATTTTTTCCCAACTGAAACTGAATTTTTGCGTAGTAATTCTTTTTTACGCCCAGCATTAGTATTAGTCTTCTTGACTATTGTTTTAGCACTTTTGTCTATCGGAGATTTGAATTTTCCCATAATAGCATCGGTTAGTGATGTGCTGGGAATATGGAATGCAAAGGGAAGAGGATATGAAGGCATATGCATGTGAATCGAAGGGGGTGGTGTATATGGAGGTGAAGTTTGAGTAAATCCTGAAAAAGGACCATAAAAAGATTAGTGGTGTGCTGGAAATATGGGATGCAAAGGAAGGAAGATATGGAGGCATATGCATGTGAATCGAAGGGAGTGTACATGGAGGTGAGGTTTGAGTAAATCCTGAAAAAAGACCATAAAAATTTGGATAGAATACATCTTTTGAAGATTATTAACAGTTTCTTCCATTTGCTTGAGTTATGTATCTATTTTTTCATATTTTTTATTGTTAACCTGTTAAAGACATGAAATTATATTAAAATAGGTTATTATTCTTTCAAAAATGCAAAGTAAAGAAAAATTCTAAAATTATGAAGGAATTAGAATACAATGAATGAATGGCAAAAACAGTAAGATTTAATGTCACAATACAAAACAAAAGGATAAAAAATAAAAAAGAAAATTAATTTATTATATTTTAACAAAAGAAAATTTTAATATGAGTCTCCAAATAATAACAAAAAACGGTAAATTAAGTGATGAATTTTATCTTTGATGCTTTGGTTTCTTCTTTCTTTATGATTGATTTTTTTTGTGCTCAAATAATATTGTGTTATCGTGACTGTATAAAAAAGAAAAAGAAATTCATAAGATACATAATTAGTTATATTAGTACTTAATATTTTATTTAAAAAAAATACATTATTATAAAAGAATATTATATAAAATACCTGAAAGATATCTCAATAAAATTGATTTAGACATCAATCTTAGTTCGTTTGGACATAGTTTTACTAACTCCATCTCCATTTATGGATTCTTGTAAATGAAAGTAAATAAAAAGAATGAAATGATTTGAAAAAATATGTGTAAGTAAAATTTAATCAATTAATTTTATTAATTTTATAATGTGATTTAGTGCATATTTTCAAAAGGCCATTTCTATTTTTGTTTTACGTAAGTTGATTGATTTTAGTCCATTACATATTACTGATTAGAACTTTCTATATTTATTTTGAAAGTTTTTCATTTGACCTATTATAATCATAATTACATATAATTTGTGGGTTTTTCTATTTTATTTTTATTAGTGTAGAAATTATTTTGAAGGTTTACTAAAAAGGATATATTCTAGTACGATAGTTTATAGTAAAATTTTAAGATGTAAATTATATAATCCTACGTTAATAAATTTTTATTTTATATTAAAAATATATGATCTATGTTTTAATATTATTATATTTTTAAGTCAATTATAAAAAGTTTAAATATTATTTTAATTAATTTTTTTGAAAGGATTAAATAAATTTTTAACTATTCTAAAATATAATATTTAAAGATTAATAGTAATTATTAGAATTATATATAAGATTATTTAATATAAAGTATTTACTTAACATAAATTTTTTATATTAGGATTTATGATTTATAATTTAATAATTAGAGTTCAAATTTTAAGTTCAAGTTATTCAAATTTACTAGTTGATGTAATTCAAATTGAGGTTTACGGTTTATGTTTTAGAAGTTAGGCTTTAGGGTATAGAATTTATGATTTAGGGTTTAGACATTGGAGTTTAGAGTTTAAAGTTTAAACCGTTTTAGTCACTGATTTACTGGTTTATTGTTTCAATTGGTTCAACTGTAATTTAATCGAAAAAATTATTTTATATTAAAAAAATATAAATACATTATAAATAAACATCCTAAAATATAATTATAATCTAATATAAACGTTAAAATACATTACAAATTCAAAGAATTACATAAAATATCATCAACCAAAATGTTATAATCTTATAAAAGATGAGGACAAGTGAGGCTCCATTACAGAGTTAGGACATGAGGGTGCCTTCTAAAGCACAGAGGTGTGGAGCGGTGCGGTGGAACAACTGGCCGGGTTAGGAAGAGTGAGTGAGTGTTCAATGAAGGAAGAAGTGGATTAGGGTTCAGAACTTTACCGTTTTCGTTTTCTTTATTAATGAATAAAACGGCGCCGTTTTAGTGAAAAATTTGAAAACTGGCCGGATTATCAGCCGGTTCGATGATCCAATAACAATTTTCAAAAAAGACGATTATTGTTTCTAACCGAATCGTAATCCTAACCAGTTCACGGTTCAATCGGTTTGACTGGTCAGTTCGAACCAATTTTTATAATCTTGGGTTTAGGGTTTAGACTTTAGATATTATAGTTTAAGGTTTAGAAGTTAATAATTAGGGTTTGGGTTTTAAGCATAGTTGTCAGAACCGAACTGATGATCAAACCGGTCAAACTACTGGTTCACTGATTTATTGGCTCAACCGATAAATCACTGATCTAATTAGTATTTGTCAAATATAGTAATTAGAAGCACAATGGCTAAGTGGCAAGTAGAGGTTGCTTTTGCTCTAAGATTCTTAATTCGAGACCTGGTGAAGACTTTTTAAATTCGCATTGTGACGTAGTCCTGATTCCATCGAAATATTTATCATTTAAATATGAGGAAGCCCACATTTCTTTGATCTCGTATGTCTTTTGCAACCATTCATTCTCAGAAAGCTCGTACTCAGATATTAAGTTATGCCACCTTCTCTCAAACTCTTCAGGAAAAAATTTTCCATACATTAGGTGCTTTAACCCATCTAAGAATTTTTGAATTCTTTATAGCTTCACAGGCATCACGGTATAGATGCCATGCACAAAGACGATGTGCAGCATTTGGAAGAACTTCTTTTATTGCCTCCCTCATTGCAAGATCTCCATCTGTCACCACGGCTATAGGTTGTTTATTATCCATTATCTCCATGAATATATTCAACACCAAAACATAGGTTTCTCGCTTCTCATCGGATAATAAACCACAACCAAAAAATGCATGTTTGTCCATGATGATTTGTTCCTGAGAAGACAACCAACGACCTAGTATACTTATTTTTTTGGTATGTCATGTTGAAGGCTAACAAATCACCAAAACATTGGTAATCACTGATGGTAGATCCATCGGCCCACACTAAATTATCAAGCTTACCATTTTTTAAAGTAAACTTTCCTTGCAATAGTGGATCCTCATCTGCCTTAGAAATTAGGTAACTCAATGCTGCATGTGCATCACCATATTTTATCTTTGCACACCTTGATCTGTCAAAATGATTGTATAGATCTTTTTTGTGAATCCCGTCCTGTTTGAACCTCCTTTTTGTGCCACCATAAACCCCATTATATGACAAGTTCTAACACCATAAAAGTGCAAACTATCAGCCTATGCTTTGTCAGCGTCAGTCATTGTTCGATATGCAGGAACAAACTGGATATATTTAGGTGGAATGAGGTCATGGTTGTGAGTCTCTTTAAATTTGGTGACCCGCCACTTTTGTAAAATCAAGTCATAGTGAAATCTAATCTTTACTTAACACATTACACGTGTGATTGGTTTGTGATCTTTTTTTCTGTTCTCTATCTCCAAGTACTTTTTTCTACGTGTACCCTCTCTGTTACAAACCATCTGTCGCATATTAAGGTTTCCATTGAAATCTTGTCCTTTTTCGTCAAGCCTCGTAACAAAACCGTGTACTCTAGCATAATTTCTATAAAAATAACAACATTGATCAATGGTGTCAAAATCAATACCTACCCCATATGTCATCATAGCTTAATTTGTTCAACTTCTTCTCAACTTCTTGAATTTTATAGTTACAATTCGATACCTTCATGGATTCACTAAATTTATCCTCATTGTTGATAAGATCTTCTTCTTCCTTATCAAAACTACTATCATACCCAAAACACAGCTCATCACATTCAATAGACTCCTCTAAATTCTTATTGTCATCGATGTTCATGTTTATGATGAAATTCTATTGAAAAAATAAATTATAAAAATATTTAATTAAGATACCAACAAACTTTACAAAAAATAACTTAACAAAAATAAAATAAATGATAAATTAAGTAATTATAATCCTTATTAAAAAAATCCCATAAAAAACATAACAACTGTATTCTGAATAATAAATCATAATTTGAAATAGGGAGACTTTCACATGTTAATCTCATGTACTTTGAAAGTTTACTAATTAGTATCAAAAGTGAATAACATCAAATCTTTTTTTAATGCTAATTATGCTATTTTAGAGAACCAAACACAGAAACACAACTCATGATAATCAGAGAAGAGATACCAATTAAACTGAACATGAAATATTTTAAATGCCTATAAACATGAGAGATGAAAGACAAACACAATCAAATTAAATTAGATAAAAAAAATTAACCATGAAAATGATGAAGCTGCCTTCAAATACCAAAAAAACTTAATTAAATTAGACAGTCATAATTTGTCAAGTTCTAAAACTCCAAACAAAAATAAAAAAAAGTTTAACCGAGCTTCATGATAGGTCCAATTCCAAAACTTCAAACATAAAATTAAATATTAAATTTGCTCTTTAAACTTTTCTTCTCTTCCTTTTCTTCATTTTTTTCTTCCTAAAATTTTAATCTGCTAAATTGACAAAAAATTATTGTGAATAATATTTTAATTCTCATTGTTAACCAGAATCTTAAAGTATGAATGGATAAAAAATACCAAGACTACTTCAAGGAACGCAAAGTAATCAGCAACCTGTTGGGCTAATGTAAATGCTTTTCATGGAATTGGTATACACACAACCAATTATTTATTATTTCTTCTGTAATTTAGGGTGATAATTAAAGAAGAATCAAAATATCAATTTTAGGATTAAACAGTGAACTTATATTGGGTCAACAACTTGAAAAATAATTTCAATTAGGCGATGATTACTTCAGATTCCAGAGACAATCATAACATATAGTGCAATTAATCTAATTGATCAGCAAATTTAATCCATAAAGAAATCAACAAAATGAAACTCATGGTTTGAACATGCAAGCATCGAAACAAGTCCAAATAACAAAAAAAATGAAATTTATTGTTTAAACAGAGGATGAACACCTAACCTAATGTCAGGGTGTGGACGTCAGAGACGGTGATGGAGAACGCCACTACGCTGGTGGATCGGAGGCGGCAAACACAGGGGTCACGGAGGCTCGGGACGTGAGAGACGACGGCGATGCTGATGGAGGCGAAAACAGAGGGCGCTATAATCGTGGTCACAGAGGTTAACAATGGGTGATGGAGATGGAGATAGACGAAGGCGTGAGAGTAAAAGGAATCTGACGGTGTCGATGAACAGTGGTGAACGGCAGCGGTGAACGGCGGCGGTGAACAGCAATGATGGGAGAGATTCAAATCTAAAGGGTTGGGTGTTCAAGAGTCTGACTAAGAACAAAAAACATTAACTAGTGGGTGTTTTGGGAAGAAAATACTAATGGAAAAGGGAAGAGGTTTTTTATTTTAATTTTGTATTAATTTTAATAAACAAAAATACTTAACTATAATTAATCATATATGATTAAAGTATATACGTATTTGTATTTGTATATAAATAATATTTAATATACTTTTAAAATACATTAAATTTTAAGTTTTTAAAATTATTTAATTATTAATTGATTGAGATTAATGATGTCACATGTCTATATTGTATTGGTCCATATATATATACAGGATATAACTTTTATCATAAATGTTGGGATATGAGAGCAATCACCCGGTATTTAATATGAAATATAATTTGCTGTACGCCTAATAGCTTGGTCTATATACATGTATGAGAATAACATTTTTGTGTATTACATGTGAATTTATTATGTTCTGTGACTTCTGTCATTTATATGACATTGCAGTACTAAACTTTGGTAACATAAATTGAATAATATATAGTGAAATAAACAGTATTGAATATTACTAATCATCAAGACGCTGAATTAGCTTTTTAATATTATTGTCTGATTCATGGTACAGTTGACGTTGCTATGGCATGAGACTTGTATACTGAACAAACAAAAGGATCCATTAGAAAGTGCTTAAAAAAACAACTAAATGTTTGCACTCTTAGCTTCCTCCTTTTAGGATTTATTATTTTAGGCTAAGAAGTTGTATCTATCAATCTTTCTGTGCCAAATAATGATAAAATCTTAATTTGTGATGATGAAAAATAACTAAAAAAAAAGTGTTGGTGGAAGTTATTTTAATTTATTTTTCAATAAATATACTGTGTAAAAATATTGAAAACTTCAAAACTTTAAATTTTCAATGCAATTTTTTCTTATTTGGCACTTTAACAAGTGCCCTGAGACTAGAACACATGTCATTTGTTGAGAGAACAAATAGTTAGTATCATCTATTTTGCTGGTTATTATAATTTGAACTATAGTTCCGTCTTTTATTTTTTCTTGACTTGATTATTCGGCAGCTTTCATTTTAGATAATTGAAACAGCAAACTTCCTTGTATACCATTTTTCTGTCATAGTGATTTATCTTTTTACCATCTTTTCTTTATTTTTCAGTTGTTATGTAACT
Organism: Arachis stenosperma; assembly: GCF_014773155.1. NCBI lineage: Eukaryota > Viridiplantae > Streptophyta > Magnoliopsida > Fabales > Fabaceae > Arachis > Arachis stenosperma. Next base: position 116,947,374 of record NC_080386.1, read on the forward strand.
CATCTATTTTTTAATTCACATTACTTAGGTACTGTCTCTATTGCCAGCATATGAAGGAAAATCAGTTTTAGAGCTGGGAGCAGGTATTGGAAGATTTACAGGTGAATTGGCCAAGAAAGCTGGCCAGCTGCTTGCAGTGGACTTCATTGAGAGTGCAATCAAGAAGGTAACTATTGTGTCTTACCACACTGTACATTTATAGCTGATACAAGTTAAAGTAAAACTTTTGGTTCATGAATATTTTTCTTGCATCTTGCTAAATAATATTTCTGCAGAATGAAAGCATTAATGGACACCACAAGAATGTCAAGTTCATGTGTGCTGATGTCACATCCCCAAACTTGCATATTTCTGAAGGATCAATTGATTTGATATTCTCAAATTGGTTGCTTATGTATCTTTCAGATAAAGAGGTGAGCTATTGAATTTCACTTGTAGATTGTCATAAATTTTGTTCTACTGCTGTTTTGTGAAAGAAAGCTATTGAATCATTGTCACACTTTTTTTTATGTGGTGTATTATGGCTTGGTTAAGGCTTTTATTTTCCTCTGGATCATCTCAGGTTGAGAATCTAGCTGAAAGGATGATCAAATGGTTAAAGGTTGGTGGATATATATTCTTCAGGGAATCTTGTTTTCATCAATCTGGAGATTCCAAGAGAAAATACAACCCAACTCACTACAGGGAACCCAGATTTTACACGAAGGTTTGTTCTGAAAGTAACTATTACTTCCCTTGAACCATTTACTTGAATAAATATGAAGTTGACATTGATTTTGAAATCAAATGGAAAGTCTTGGCTTGTATTTTAGAGAATGAACCTTCATATTAAATAAAAGTACCTTTGTGCAGCATAATTGATATTATTCAAAATGTTCAATTGCATAATTAGTGTCATATAAAAGGTCTCCCTCCCATTTTTCATGCAGGTATATAAAGAGTGCCATATGAATGATGAAACAGGGGATTCCTATGAGCCTTCCCTTGTTGGCTGTAAATGCATTGGAGCTTATGTCAGAAATAAGAAGAATCAAAATCAGGCAACAGGGCTGCCTTTCTATTTATCTAATTTTAGCTTGATCAGTTAGCTGAAACTACATGACTTATTTATTTTTTATGTTTTTAATTAATACTTAATAAGTTGTTCTAATTTATTTTATTAATTTTCGCTACCCATCCATACTTGCTCTTGAGAAAACAAAAATCAACTCAAACTCTATCGTGTATTATTTAGATCATAAACTCCTCTCTTGTTCTCCAAACACTCAGTTCTTGTGGAACAAAACAAACGATGTCGAGACAAGACCACTCCCATTTCCATATACTAGAAAAAATAGTGGATAGAAGAATCCACAGCTAATCTAATTATGTTTTTCAAGCCGCACGTTGCAGATTTGCTGGATATGGAAAAAAGTCAGGTCACAAGATGATAAAGGGTTCCAGAGGTTCTTAGACAGTGTGGAGTACAGTCATAAGGATATCTTAAGATATGAGCATGTTTATGGCCAAGGTTTTGTGAGCACAGGAGGACTTGGTATGTCTTGAATATTGACATTGTTATGCCAAGTTGGTTTCAAGACACGAATAAATTACTTTTTTTAGAGAGATATTTGTCCCACACTTAATTGTTATAGGGTTGAAGACAATATTCTTTCACAATATAATAAAATCAATAAATTTTTTAATTAACAATAATAAAAAATTCTTAATTCTCTTGAACAAGAAAATTAAAAGCACACTTTTTAATTTTCTTTTATTGCCCTCTACAAACAGTGGGTTAGTGTGTATATATATATATATTGCATGGATAGTAATCAAAAGCTACGTAGCTATTTAATGGTTGGACTTTTTCTATGGGTTCTAAATTTGACAAATATGTCTTATTAATGTACATGTTATTTCCTTTATGAAACACATTCAAAAAACATCCTTCTGTCAAACAATACAATGGTTCAATACACAAAATATTACCGTTATTGTTTGAACCATGCTAAACGGTTAATAACCGTTAATTACTTCATTATTATTAAAAATAATATTACAAATTTATAAATACCCTTTAGATATATTTACCTTTCTCTCCTCATATCTTGTAATCCTATAGAGATTTTTTTTCATTCCCTTTAGTTGACATGGAAGACTAAAAGGTTTGATGTTTGCTTGCCAAGTAAAATCAATTCATTACAAATATGGAAGGAAGCTGAAATATATAACATCACATTAAAATGATAAATTCCCTGACTAAGGAGATAGCAAATCCTACATTTTCCGACCTCTTATTCTTAATTCAGTGCTCTTTAGCTTTTTGTCATCATCTTTTGCTCTTGGATTGGTTAATATATAGTTATATACTATCTCTGTTCTAGAATAACAGTAAATAATGAACAAAGTGATACAGTAACAGATAATGTGTACATTGATTTTCTAATGCATGACTTTATGCAAATTGACTGTTATTTTAAATCAGAAAGATTATCATATTTAGGACACTGTTTCTTTCAGAAGAATGTCTAAGTCTATTGTGCTAATTTGTCACCTATTTATTTTGGGAATCAGGTTCATCATAGTTTTCTGATATTTCTAAATACGAGTAATTCTCCACATATAAGTGATTTTCCATACAAGTCATATAAGTCATTTATAAACACGCCGTTTCACGTTTTTTTTTGTGCCTCTTTTTCTTCTTCTTCTTTCTCCGTACTTCCTCTTTCTCTTCCTCTTCCTCTTCCTCTTCCTCTTCTTTCTCTGTGTCTCTTTTTCTTCTCTTTCTCCCTCTTTTTTTATTAAAATTTCTTCTCCTCTTTTCGTTTTCTCTTTCTCCTTCATCAAAATCACCAGAAAAAACGAAGAAACATTATTCAAGGTACGTTTCTTGCCTTCTCTTTCTCCTTCTTCTTTTTCTTGCTACACGTTCTTCTTCCTCTTCCTGTTCTTCTTCTTCATATACGTGCTTTTCTCTTTGTTTTCTTTCTTCGTTATTCTCGGTTTCCATTGTTTTTTGACATCAAGCTTTGAAATCGTTTTTGAAGAAGAAGAAGCAGCAGCAGAAGATGAGGAGGAAAAAGAGAAAGAGTTCTGAATTATGCATAAGGTGTACTTCAACGAATTTTGGGTGTATTTCTTAAATTCTTTGGGTGTATTTTTGTAATACTTTGGGTGTATTTCTATAATTCTTTGGATGTATTGATTTCAAGAAGAAATATACTGTCTCTTCCTATATTTGGTGTATTTCTGTAATCGTTTGGGTGTATTTCTGTAATCGTTTGGTTTATTTCTGTAACTGTTTGGGTGTATTTCTATAATCCTTTGGATGTATTTCTATAATCGTTTGGGTGTATTTTTGTAATCGTTCGGGTGTATTTCTGAAGTTCCATCATCTTCAAAACAATTTCAAAGCTTGATTTCAGAAACCATGAAAATCGAAAAAAACAGAAGGAGATCGAAAGCAAAGAGAGAACGCTTTTCCATACAAATCATACAAGTCATTTATATTCACGCACGTGTTAGGCCCAACTTCTTCTTCTTCTTCTTCTTCTTCTTCTTCTGCTTCTTCTTCTATAACGCGCATGTTAGGCCCAACTTGTAAGACTTGTAAACAAAAATGACTTGTATGTGTAGCACTCCTCTTCTAATATATGGTTGCTTATTGCTTGAGCAGAAACAACAAAGGAAATTGTTACAAAGTTGAGACTGAAACCAGGTCAGAAAGTACTGGATGTTGGTTGTGGTACCGGAGGAGGTGACATTTACATGGCTGAAAATTTTGATGTTGATGTTGTTGGGATTGACCTCTCCATAAATATGATTTCTCTTGCCATTGAACGTGTCATTGGACTCAAATGCACGGTTGAATTTGAATGTGCCAATTGCACCAAAAAGACATATCCCAAGAATACATTTGATGTAATCTACACTCGTGATGCCATGTTACACATCAAAGTGAGGAACCATCTTTGGTGTTTTAATAAGAACTTGTACTATGTGTAAATATATCATATGGGATACCATGTAAACAAAACACTCCATCTAAAATTTGGGGATGACAAAAAATATATATATATTTAGCTCATTCAGTGCTCATGGATGAGATTTTGACGAGTATATTTTAGAACAGTGAAATCAAACTTAAGTTTTATCAAATAAATTGTAGTTCTAGATTTTAGTTTGATCGATATTTTTTTTTGGGTCTGCTTGAAGTATTCTTTCCTTTCATTTCTGAAGCTTATCCTCAGCTATTTTCTGTGGTTTAATGCAGGATAAACCGGCACTGTTTGAATCATTTTATAAGTGGTTGAAGCATGGAGGTACACTTCTAATTACTGATTATTGCAAACGAGCTGGAAGCATATCATTAGAATGTGAAGAATACATTAAAAAAGGAGGATATTATATCAATGACATGGAAGTATATTATCAGGTATGGTAGCATATTGTAAGATATTAGTGACAACATAATTTATTCTTGCCTACATTTATTTTAAGACATGTCCCTTGTTTCCTACACAGATGCTTAAGAATGCCGGATTCGATGATGTAATGGCAGAGGACCAAACAGAATTGGTTTGTCAAATACTACAATATACTTTCTTTGACATTTAATCAAATTGTTCTTCTGAAGATACAATAAAATTGTTACTTGTGTGATTTCAGTTCATGAAAACACTACAACAAGAGCTAAATGCCATTGAGAACAAGAAGCATTATTTCATTGATGAATTCTCTGAGGTGAGTTCCTTAGGATGTATCTATTAGTTGTATCTATTAGCTGACCATTCTAATAAGTAAAGAACAAAATGAATTGATCAATATTCAATATTACACTTTCCTTTGCACATATCTAACAATTCAACCTCATAGACATGCATGGGGTCAGCTTTCTACGGCAATTCTATTATAACTAAGAAATGACTGAGAACAGCATACCAACATAACTAATGAACTTCGGGACCTTTGGTCAGCCTGTTTCTTCGTCTTCTTTTATGCTTGAAATCTTCAGGACCAGCTAGACGAGTAGAAGACGAATTCATCTCCTCTAGAAGCTCTTTTGCCAACTCAACCTTTCCTGATTTGTTTAAATTATTGATTAGCGATCGATAGATGTATATTGAAGGGAGGATCCCCTTCAGTTTCATCTCACTGAAGCATTTCAAAGATTCCTCAGCATTTCCTGATCTGCCGAAATTCTCAATTAATGCAGTATATGTAAGCAAATCCGGTTCGATGCCATTCTCACTCATTTCCTTAAAATACACAATGCACATGTCTGTTCTTCCAGCCTTCCGCAAGCCATTCAATACAGTATTATAAGAAACAGTATCCGGGACAAAACCAGCTTCCTTCATGGTTGCAAACACATCAAACATTTCATCCACACGACCTGTACGGCCCAATATATCTAGAACAATATTATATGTGACCAAGTCAAGACTATAGTTACGACTCTTAAGATAATCAAATATCACCAAGGCCTTATCCTTCTGTCCACTTTTGGCAAGGGCGAAAATGATCTTGTTTACAAATGATGTACTCGAACAAGTTATCTCTGATACTTCTTTAATGAATCTGGGTAGCTCAATACAACCATTGGCTTTTGTGAAAGCCTGGGCAAAACTAAGACATGAAGCTGCAGTTGGGGATTTACAGGACAGCAATAATTTCTTGAAGGCTTGACACGAAACGTCTATGTCATTCTTCTGACTTGCCTCTGTTAACAAGACAATATACAATTTAGCATTTGTCTCACAACGGAAAGATTTCCAATCTTGCACATCTTATCAATATATGCAGCATAACCTTTGACACTTGATGCTGCCGCATTTTCAATTGTGGCATGAAATTCCTTCAAGACTTTCTCCGCTGCTATCTCTTTGTCAGGAGATGCCGCTGTTGAAAAAAACTAAAAATTCCCAATGAATTAACTTTTGCTGATTAAAATCAGACAGATTCAAAAGAGATTGTGTTGCGAGTAAAATATAGACCAAGACCCAATTAGGATAATTTCATTTACTATAAATAGAGATAGTAAAAATGTAATAGGGGGAATTAAGTAATTTGTATCTTTTCCTTTTCTAGAATTCTATGAAGGGAATTATCTCTTTCCCTCTTAATTCTCTCTGTTTGATTAATTCTTTCTATATTCAATTTCTTTCTCCAACAATGGTGCTTTCATTGACCACTCTATCTAATTTTTGGAATGGTTTGACGGACTCAAACATCATCCAAACTACCACTGTGAGTGAGTATTACGACAAATTCACAGCTTATGCAAATCGTGTTTATATGCGTGATCATGAAATTTTGCTGCATTGCTTCATCAATGGGCTACAGATCCAGATTCAGAGAGAAGTTCTCATTGAAAATCCAAAATCTCTTTTCTGTGCTTTATCTTTGGCAAAATTTTATGAAAAACAATTTGCAAATCAAGGTTCCAGTTCATCAGGGACTTCAACAACAAACTGCTCAACAACAACCACTTTTGATTTTCATGTTCAGCCACAGCAACAACAAGAAGACTCAACAGAATCTACAGAGCAAGCAGAATTTCAAATCTCCGATCTAGAAATCCAATCAAAATTTCAAGGTCCAGTTCCAGCATCATCAATCCCAATTTATGATATCACAACAAAAGCAGTTCAACAAGTAGAAGATTCAGAAGCACATATAAAATTATCTACCGCGATAGCGTTTGACAGTGAGGATGCTGATGGCACCACTCGGGGCAACGGCGATGGGGAACTTACGGCCAGAAGCGGCTCCGAGGACGGCGCCGTCGCGAAGAGGAAGGTGGAGGACGAAGATCTATTGGATCTGGTACCGACACCAAAGCTGCGTTGCTGGTTCACGGACGCGGCGGTCGTAGGCGGAGCAGCTGCGAGAAAGAACGCGACGAACGATGAGGTGGTAGCAAGCAGCGTGGAGGACGACGCTACCGTGAAGGGGAGGCAGAGAACGTTTGCGACCTTTGTTGATTTAACAACGGTGGCGAACGCAGATCTTCGGGCAAGAGCGGAGATGATACGGAGGCCACCACCAAAGCCACCGCATCTGAACTCGCAAGCGGCGGTCACGGGTGGAACGGCCGCGAGCGGCAGTTGGTTCTTGGCTGTTAGGAGGGTCTCGCTTTGGCCTGAGGAGAAATGGAACGCAACTCCTTGTTGGATGATAGGAGACAAACGACACAACACGAAGGGTGGCGGTGGGTTGGACGCAGTGGCGGCGCCGGTGGTTCTCCCGGCAACTGTGAAGTCCATGGCAGAGAAGCAACTGGAGAAGGTAACTAGGTCAATTGTGTTTGGGGTTGCATTGGGCCAAACCTTATTTTCTGAAGCCCAAAAAAAGAAGAGAATGGCTGATCGATTAAATTCTTGTTCAATTTTAAAGATTATAACTTTTTGGGACCAAATTCAGATTTATGTATTAAATATCATTTATTGGTTTTGGATTGGACCAAAAACTTTTCAATGGGATCCTGGTGGAGTATTGTTATTTTTTTAGCAGCAGAATAGAAATAAAATAGAAAATATTATTTTTAGGCTTATGTATTCGTTTTATTAACTGTAATTAGGGTTTATAATTTTTCCACAACCTTGAGGACAAAATTATCGTTAAGGGGTAAATAATGTTGCAAGTAAAATATAGACCAAGACTCAATTAGAATAATTTCATTTACTATAAATAGAGATAGTAAAAGTGTAATAGGAGAAATTAAGTAATTTGAATTTTTTTTTCTGAAATTCTATAAAAGAAATTATCTCTTTCCCTTTTAATTCTCTCTGTTTGATTAATTCTTTTTATATTCAATTTCTTTCTCCAACAAATTGATTGAGAATTGAGATCAGAAATGATATATAACTACATTGGGAAGAGAGTCATCACTAATTAGACTAATTAATTAATTGTATGATTTTCTTAAAAAGAATGTTAAACTAATGGTAGTCCAAGACGATAATAACATGTGAAAACTATTTGTATCCTGCTGCGTTTATCCATTAAGATAGGACATTATCTTTGGTAAGTAGTATATTTTGTATCTTTTTTGACAAAAAAAACATAAAAATATAATAAAAAATACAATTTATTTTTATTTTTTTTATTTTTTTTATTAATTTTTTTGTAGTTATATTTTTTATTATTATATTTGTTTTCTGAAGCTTTTGTGTGAAAAAACTGAGAGTAAATTAGACTTTTATAATTTATTTTTTTATATTTAGTTTATACCAAATAAAATAAAAAAATACTAATTTTTATCTTTTTAATACCTTGTCTTATTCTCTCTTCAAAACCAATCGGAGCCCAAAGAACACTTTAAATTAGTTGAACAAACATTAGCATTACTATTCCAAAATTACAAATGCTATACTTGACATTAGGTTAATCTCATTGGATTATATCCTTTTTTTCATTTGACTTTTAATGTCCCAATCATCACAGTTTATGTTTACTCTTGCAGTGCTGACAAGACTTTCCAATAATTCAAAGAGCAGTGACTACTTATTCAAAATGAAATTATGAACTTGAATACAAAAATGAAAATAATTAAGAAGGGGGAGAAGGTACCAACCAAAGGGTAAGAGGAGGAGAGTGGAAGGTGGAGGGTGAGGGCGGAGTGAAAACGAGACACAGAGAGAACAAGTTGTTGCTGCTACAGTTGCTGTAGAAAATAACAAAGGAATCTTGAAGTTGTTATATTTGAAGCAATCGATAACATCATCGATAAGCAAAGATTCAAACATGTAGAGTGCAATTTTTGGTACAAGTATGAGAACAACCATTTGAAATTCCCACGCTATGTGCTCTGCTACGGTACTAAGGTTTTTGCCTGCTCCCTTCTCCCTTCACATTCCCATACCCTCGCACTCAAGATTAATAATATGTTTTTTTTTTTTTTGGTTAAATCCTTACTTATTTAGAATAAGAGTAAGGTGAATTACTCCTAAGAATTTTTATTTTAGATAAATTAATTTAAAAAATAAAATATTAATAAAGTTTTTATAATAAAAAATATAAACATATTTTTAAATTAACTTTTATTATTAGAGTAAAACATTTTAATCTAGACTAATTTATTTATATCTATTATCGTGGAAGGTTTTTTTAACTTTTTTTTTAAATTAACTTGTCAAAAATATAAATTTTTAAGAATTTATTTGTTACTTTAGTTATTGAATAATTTTAGTTATTCTTATAAATTCATACATTACTTATGATTTTTTTTTTTTTTTTTTTGCTAGATGATATATTGATACATGATTTTGTCAAATTTTAAATTCTTTCATGGACTATTTTGTCAATAACAAAAGTCAGGTACCATGTTTTCAATGGCAGAACTTTTCGGGTACTGATTTGATATTTACCACTTTTATATTTTAACAGAGGCCTCACTTACTACTCCCTAGCCTCTAGGTGAATTAGCCACATTGTCGCACCATCGGATGCCATTCTCCCTTACTTGAGGGAGGTTGGATTTGGTGACATGGTGCAACTCAGGGACTTTGTATTCGACAACACTCTAATTATTGTATTCGTGGAGTATTGGCATCTAGAGACCCACACTTTCCACCTGCCTTGGAGGTGAGTACACTATCACTTTTCAGGATGTTGCATACCACCTTGGGTTACACATCGACGAAGAGCCAGTGGGTGGGTGCTTGCGTGACTTCTAAATATGGTACCAGTACCCGACGTGAGAGTGGGTAAAGAAACTCCTCGGTGCTAGGCCTCCGTATACTTAGCAGCAAGGGTGGCAGAAGAAGTCGTTTTCCATAAAGCTGACATAGCTTAGGGATAGAGTATATCATATGCCATTTGATACAAATTCGGTCACCCTTTGACAGTACATAAGGTGTTACATCCTGTTGCTGATCGGGAGTTACCTGATAACAAATAAGTCAAATAACCAGGTCTATATCATGTGTCTTCCATTATTGGCCGACTTTGAGAGAGGTCGCAGTATGTCTTAGGGATCCGTTGTGTTTGCATGGGCGTACCACTCATTATTCTCTACAACACATCGATCTACCATTAATATTGCTGGATGCATGCCACTATTGGTGTCATGGATATATCATCGATTTTTATAGTGGTGCCCATCTGAGAGGTAGATTCTAAGGTTTCCAATGACCGTGAGATATATCATTTTATATATGATTTTTCTCTTGTATATTCATAGTAATTTTATTTTATTTTAGGTGAATATCCATCTTAATCCTTGATAACTTATTTGAAGGACTACGTGTCTCCCAAGAAAAAAATATCCATTTCGGCCATTGACAATTAACTTTATGAGACTAATTAGTCCTTCTGTCAATGATCTTTCTCTAGAACATACTTTTATAACACGTTAATTACTAATATATCCTCTATTTAATTTTTATAAGTAAAAATAATTTAAAAATCACTAATATTTCTTTGTTTTACACAATAAATTTAGTCAATATATTTGAAAAAAATAACAAAAAAACTAATAATTACCTCCAAAAGATAACGAAACTCCCAATAAAAAAGAATTTGCTAATCTTAGTTGGTTTTTAACGGTTAAATCAACAATTTTTTAACATGCTATGCAAGCTTATTCTGTTAATACAGAGAAAAAATATTGATAGTAGGGTTAACCAGTCTCACAAAAATAAAGTTCAAGGGGCAAAAAGGATATTTTTTATTAAGAGTCTTGTTGTCTTTCAAGATAACTATCAGGGGCATTTAGGATTTTTTTATATTTTATTTTGCATTAAGTGATGCATTGCTTGTTATTGTTGCATATATGTCCACAGGTTGATAGGTATGGCTAACACAGCCGATAGATAAGACCCCACAACTACAATAATGAAATACATAACATAATTAGGTATCCTCTGTGGGCTAATAAGGGCACCCTTTCCGAGTATGGCCTATTTGTTTGCATAACCCACACATTTTCTCTACACGCTCGACCTTATCCATCTCATTACGAAATCTCGTAGAAACTGGTCTCCCAATAGCTTTCTTATGCATGGCGGGATTAGGACACAAACGATTTTTTCTCATTTTGTATCGGCGGGAACTCTACCCCATACACCTTGAACACTTCCTCTTATATATACACTGGATGAACATATCTCTCCCACTCGACACTTGCAGTGGCACAACATGACGACACAGGAAATGAAGTGTCTGGAAAGGACCACAGTCACATGTGCCTGCACTTAAACATTGAGGCCTTCCTATTGCGATGTGTTACTCGCATCTTTGGGATTTCTCCCTATTTTTCTCAATACCAGCTAGCAGTCAGTGAGGAAACTGATTACCGGTTATCAATTGTGCCTATGTCTCCCTATCCTTTATGACGAACAACTGCTATAGCCTCTCGTAAATACATCTAACAATGGATGAAATTGGTAAATATCGCGTACTCTTCAAAACTTCTTTCATGCACTCGGAGAGCTTTGTTGTAATGTGCCCAAGCCTGCAACTGCTATCACAATGTTGTAACCATATTTTCTTGGTGAATCTACTGGCCCAGTCTGACATCTCATAGGATTAAAATGGAATCGGTAGACATTTATCCCAAAATAATTATGATAAACAAGAATATACTTTAGACATTGAATAATGGCTTACCAATATCTGAGATTCGATCGGAGGAAAACACGGAGACTCCAAGGACATCTTGTTGTATATTGTCTGCAATGTTCATGGTACTTTGATCGATCCAACTCCACAACTCTGTACTCAACACTTCTCCAAATGATGTAATTCTTTACACCTAACATGACAACCTCTCTGTTTTTAAATCTGTGACCAATGCAAAACTTCACACTACTGTCTGTGTTGTAATTGTCTCCACCTATATTGGAAATGGAGTTTTCTCATGCATCGGGTCCAGATCCAATGTATAATAGTGGTTGAGTACAAATGATAACTTCGGAATTGATATTGGGGCAGGAAGAAAATACCAAACTATTCTATCGATAGGAGTCTCTGGTACAAACTTATGCTCATCATCATCCACAAAAGAACCATTTTTGTTACTATCGGCAACATACTCTTCATCCGACTTCTCACTGTCCACGTCCATCTGTACCACTAAACTAGCACAGTGCAGAGGGAGTGGTGCAAGAGGTGGGTCATTTTGGATAAAATTCGAGTTCCCAGAACCACCACCACCAACATCACCAACCTCCACAGAATGCTCTATCACTTGTTCAGCCACGATTCTCCGTGGATATCAAACATCAGGTGCATGCTCATCGCCATCAAGTCAAAAAATACAAAACCAAAATACTCGATTTTTCATCGGTGCTAGCAACTTATATCTAACTTTTTCAATCTCCTTTGTCCCATTTGCACCGAGACTCATCAATATCAGACTTTGTAACTCAAACAAAGAACTTAGTCTCCAAGTGCGCAAGAGAATAGGACTATCACACTCAAACACAACTCCATTGTTATTGTTTCTCATATGACAATTGGGATATATACTTACAACAATATATCCACTACTACTAGATACTTTTACTAGATTTATTGAAAGAAAGGAGAAGAAGATGTAAAATATTTATGGAGAAGACTAATACTTACAAATCCTTTTATACTTGGTCGAAATTTCTCGTAGTCTATTTCGTTTAGAGTGTAAATGATATGGTTTTTTACGTATCTTGTTTAAACTGTAAATGAGTTGAATTTAAGTGTATCTCATTTATATTATTTACAGTGTAAACGAAATACGTGTAGTGCATCCTCTCTCATGTATCACGTGTGCAAATGTGATATGTATAACGCAAAACGTATCTTATATGTATTAACAAGTGTAATTACCCGTACCGTGCACGTGATAAGATTGAAATTATAATTTTAAGTTGTTTTGTTAAAATTAATTTAAATTATAATAATTTGATTAATAAAAAAGTAACATATTATGCAATGTTTGTTTTTTTTAATCTAGTGTTAATTGAATTAGCTCTAAAATAGTTATTAATCGATTTTAGTAATCTACTTTCTTCAATAAATCAGACATATATACTAAATGTGATCATAAATAATCTAGTAATACTTAAATCCACCAACAAATTTTTATATATTAGTTTATTGTGAACTAAGAACATATCAAAATCAGCTCAAAATTGACAACAAATTATTAGAGAATTCTAATATAGAGAGTTCTCTAATAAACAATAAATAATTTAAACCTACTGAATAACAACTCAACACTATTCTTTGATACCTGCAAAATATATACCTGAAACAGTATTATATCAATGTTAAATTGTTAGTATACAAAATTATATGATTAATGTAATTATAAAATTATTTATCAGGAGAATAAAATAATACAAATTTTTACGATAATTTGAATATTCTCAAGCTATAAATGTACAATAAGAATGCATTACCCATTAGCACTAAAAATTTGCCAATTTTTTTAATTAATAGTAATAAATGTTAATAAATTAATAAATTTAATTAAGAGTTTTCGTTATTAACTTTTCATTATAAGTTTTCAAACATTTCTCTATATACCACATTCATCGTGCAGTTATCTTCCAAGTTTTCGTGATCTTGCAACAGCACTCACAAACCATCTTTGCTCGTTACTCGTTACTCTTTAAAATATGAACAAAAAATATTTATAAACTGGACCTAGCATCACTTAATAAAATCATGGAAAATAATCAACTTACCTTATCATCTATGAGAACCATTTCTATGTAAGCCGTCTTACTCTTGTCAAATTTGAATGGGACTTTTCATAACCTTATAATTCTTGCCTTTATTTTCTAAATTTGTTCACACACACACACACACACACACACACACACACAATAATTGAACAGAGTAATAATTAGCCAAAAATTTTAGTGGAGATACTTGCTTCAATTAGGTAAAAATTATACCATTACATTTTATTAATCTTTATGATTAATTTAATAGAGATACTTGCTCAATATATATGTTATCTACATTAACCTTTATTTATTTAACTTATCAACTAATTTCAACAGTTGGTGATTGATAGCCTTTATAGTATTTGGTGACTGTAGATGTGACTCGCGGATACTTACATAAATCTTTTTCAACAACAATGGAGTTCATTGTTGAAAGTGATAAAGGTATAAGTTCGTTGCAATCAAATGTTCTATTTTTATACATTTATTCACGTAATCATGATTAAACTACTAGTATTATTTTTTTTGTGGATTTTTTCAGCTGATCTTCTACAACGGCCAATTCCTCCAAAATGGTCATCTTCTATATAACCCATGACAGTTAACGACACTCTCTACTTCCTGAATTAAAATCTAGTGTGTTGTTCTTTTATTTAAGGGTATACTTTCTATTCAGGCTTTGTTAAAACCATTTATCTTATTGCTTTCACATTTCTCATTTTTTGTGGCAGATATTAACATGCTTGTGTTTGTTGGTAATGAACTTGAATAATAGTATTTGCAAACATTTTAATGAAAAAAATCATGAGGTTAATGCTGATGTATTGTTGAATAGGTGGATTTCGGGTGATTGGGAAGATCTCTTCTCAGTGTTCTTTGGCTGGTCCTATTAGTGGTGAGTTAACTATAGTAACATTTGCAGTTCTGATTCATTCAATCGACATTCAGTTGTTTCGTGTTGAGTCCATTCTTCTTGGGGAGAAAATTACAACTGAAACATCTTTGATACAAACAACCCAGGCAAGTGATACAAATTTTTAAAAGCATTTGAAATTAAAACAATGTTTTAACTCCCTTTCCATTTATCATATAGCAGATGGAGATGTATGCCATAATTTGACTATACCTATCTATGTAATACTTCCGCGGCTTCTGACGTGTCCAACAACTTTTGCTGGGTAAGTGTCTTGTTCTTGATAATTTTCATTCAGTGTATTGCACAATAGTAATTTTTGCAACTTATTGCATGTGATGTGCTCAAGGATACTCGGTAAACTATATTTCCATTTCATAAATAACGTTGTAATAAATTGTTTCATATTTGCTTGCGAAAATTCTTGGATCCTACACTCCAAATCTTGATGGCTCAATGTCTATTGTTTTATTTTATTCTTTCTCTATTTTCATGGAGTCCCTTCTCAATTGAGTTCAAAGTTTCCATTGTCATAAGTTTTCAGTTAGAGCTGTCTCAACTGCATAAGAAGACTGACTCCAGAACTCCAAAACTTTGGGTAAATTCAGTTCCATTTTCCCCAAACCTGATGTCAGTCATGTGTTAGAACTTGAATTAATCCAATTAAAAGAAGATTTGACACTTTAAGTGACTCCGGTCAAGATTGACGACACCAGTATTAAATGGTTGTGCGGAAAGGAAGTTATGTTAGTCAAGGTTGCGTGGAGTCAGGCTGATATTGAGGAGCACACATGGAAACTTGAATTGGAAATGCGTACAAACTACCCGCACCTATTCTTAGGTAACTGAATTCGAATTTTGTTTGCAAAATTCTTATTTAGATGGGTAGAATGTAAAATCCGAATAATTAATAAATAATTAACTCATAAATTAACATTTATTCAAGAATATTAGAAAATTGAATTTTATAGTTTAATGAGATAGAGCTAATTAAACTAAGAATTTTGACATTAATTTTTAAGAATTTGGCCTAAGATTAGGTCGAACGAGCTGAACCGGGCAAATCGGACCTGTATTGGGCCCATGGCCCAACCCACAAAGTCACCCACACTTAAAGAAAATCCCTTCTTCCTCCTTCATTCAACAAGAACGCTGAAACAAATTTAAGGAGAGGGGAACAAGAGCAAAACCCTTGTCCTCCATTCAACTTGCCATAACTTCCTACTCGGAGCTCTGATTGCCACACCATTTACGGCCACGTGACCACCGCATCAAACTCTACGAATTCATCGGAACAATTTCATATGTAATCCCCGTTTTCTATCCCAGCTACTCATCTCCTCAGTTTCAAATTTCAATGAGTAATTATGTTAAATTTTGTGTAATTTCAGTGTTTAGGTTCGAGTTAGCTTGTGGGTATTGTTGGGTCTAGCTCACTTGAGTTGTGGGTCAGGTAAGCACCCTCAAAACTTTTGTATAATGTTGAATTAGTGAACTTTATATTGATTATAGTGATAATTGTGGTGTTAAATTGAAAATTGATTGTTGGTTGGAATCAATGTGAGGATTTGGAAGCTAGAGATCAAGCTTTGGTGGCTAGAGGGCTGTTTGGTAGGGTCTTGGAGTCTTAGAAGCTTAGAAAACACTGAGTTGTGAGGTGTTCCGGGCATTAGGAGAAATCAGCCAAGATATGGTTTCGGTTTCTCGTAATTAAAATATAATGTGTCGTGAAAACTTAGGCTGGATGACTTAGGGTAGGTTGAATCATGTATTTGTGTGTATATTGTGTCAAATTGTTGTGAAATAGTTGGTTGATGATTAATGGCATGAGAAAGTTGATGGTGGTGGAATAATGTAAGTTTGTGGTGTTTGATGATATATATATATATATATATATATATATATATATATATATATATATATATATATATATATATATATAGAAGTTGATGATTATGTATAATGTTGTTTGGATATGAATTATTGTGTGAAGTGAATATAATTGTGAATTGGTGTGTTATGGAGTAAATGAGGGATGTTGAGGAATGATTGAACTTGGTTGATGCATATTTGGTAACTTTAAAGGGGTTGGAGATTTAAATATTTTGAAAGTTGAGGTTTGGAATTTTAATGAAATCTTTTATTTTTGGCCAATTTTGGCAAAGCGTAACATGGCCTCCGGACCTCCGATTTTATCAAACTTATCTAGAATAAAAATTTAGTCCGAGAGCTTTACACCATTTGAAGAACGGATGAAAAATATTTTAAAACAAAAATGTTATGCACATCGGAAGTTCGATGTGTAAATCTGAAATTCTGCAACATTTAAACATTTTGCCTCTCCCAGAATCCGCGTACGCAGACCCTCGCACGCAACGGGGCCATTCTCTTTGATTTGGGTGTCTCGCGTATGCGAGCATGTGTACGCATACGCGAGAACTTGATTTTTGAAGGGTTGGTACGCGAAGGCTAACACGCGACGCGAGACTTCGCTTCGGATCGCACCCCGCGTAGCGGGAAGAGGGTTGAATACACAGATCCTTATTTTTTCAAAACATAAATTCTAGTTTTTAAAACCATTCCTCCATCTTTTAAAACCCTTGTAATTCTTGTTTAAAGCCGGGTAGTTGGATTTTGGGTAGTGGAGTATAATTAGGGCTGTGAAGAAGATAACTTGTTGATGAAGAAAGAGGTAAAGTGATGATGATGATGATGGTGGAAGTGATGTACATATAATGAGCTTAATGGCTATGCTAAATAATGAATTATGATTGATATTGACTATATGAATATTGATTGATTATGTGATTTGTTGGACTTCCAAATATCTGAGATACGAGGTTTCCTGGGTGAAAGCAGTGGCTTGCCACCACGTGCTCCAAGTTCAGACTCAATACTCTGCTGACCCTATGTCGTAAGTGTGGCCGGATACTTATACCTTTCCAGATGAGCTTGCCCCCGTGGATATTCACCGGTGTGTGTTATATGATTATGAATGATTATGATTTGAGATTTGGGAATGCAGGACAAAGGGACAGTCCAGTGGTTAGCTACCAGGACTTGTCGAGTTGGCTATATAACTGACAGATGAGACTCATCAGCCATAGGATAAACGTGCATCATATGCATCTATGTGTTTGTTTGGTGTGCTTTGTTTGGAATGCCTAGCTGATCAGATAAACTACTTGCTACCTATTTATCTGTTGTATCTGAATTCTAATTGTGATTTCTTTGCATGTAATATTTGTGTTTGAAACAAATAATTTTAGTGGCGATTGGGAGGTTCGGAGGAGTTGGAAAGGGGACTATTAGATTAGAAGGAAGATCCTTAGTTAGTTGCCTAAATGATTTTGGTTTAGTGTGTTTTATAAGATTAAATCAAGTGCCGGAAGTTATAGGATTGCCTCTGGCTTTCCCAGAACGTTATATGTTAGTTATGTGGGCACTGTTACCATGCTGAGAATCTCTGTTTAAGACGATTATGGAAAGATGGTGAAGATGAAGCTCTTCGAAGACCATACCAATCTCTCTCATAAAGTTCTTTTCTTTCATTTTTAAAGTTTTTTTCTTTGTGATATCATATCAGTTTTATCGGATATCCCATTATTATTCTTGTATGGAGTCCACTGTGGACCCAAATTTTTAAATTTCATTTAATGAAATTTTTACCTTAAAAAAAGACACTAAGATCATCTTTAAAAGAAAAAAAATATCATTTCTTTTTATTATAATTTTTTATTTTTGTTTAATTTTTTTTTTGCATTTAAAAAATAATGGCCCATGAGTAAATAATGATGGTCCTTCACGAAGACTAGCGAACTTCGATACGGTTTTTCGGGACAAAAAATAACTATTTATATACTACGAAAATGGTAGAAAAATTAGGTGTAGTGGTGCATTTCATCGGCTTAAAAATAGAAGTGTTCACGGGTTGGATTGGTTTAAATTTAAAGTTTTTTGTGAATGGATTCAAACCAATTCAAATCAATTTGAATCGATTAAATTTGGGTTAAATCGGTTTGTGTAATCTTTTTTTGGTGTGAATCAGTTTGTGTAATCTGATACTTGATGGAAAATGAAATTTAAAAAATATAAAAAAAATGTATGTAGATAATATGCAATAGTCAAAAAAATAAAATAAAAAGCGATA
The DNA here is from genome assembly GCF_014773155.1 of Arachis stenosperma. NCBI lineage: Eukaryota > Viridiplantae > Streptophyta > Magnoliopsida > Fabales > Fabaceae > Arachis > Arachis stenosperma. The sequence continues at coordinate 116,966,077 of NC_080386.1, forward strand.
CATCATCAAAGTTATAATTAAATAAATATCATAATTTAAGTTAGAATAAAAGAAAGATGTATATATATTATTATATTTTATTTTTTTAAATTAATATAAACTTTATCGGGTAATCAAATTGGTTTATATTTTTCAACCCTAAAATTAATGTTTGAACCAATTAAAATCAGGTTTAATTGGATCCAGTTCAATTACACTACAAAAAAAATATTGAATACTATTAGATTTAGTATTGGAGTTAACAGCAGATTTACCGACAGATCTGACAATAAATTCGTCAGGTAAAAATGTTATCGTCGGATTCGGTTTTCGACGGTAAATTCACTAGTAATAATTAGAGGAAAAAGAAAATTTGGCACTATCATTACTGTCGAATTTAGGGAAAAAAATCAAACAGTAAGGTAATTAAATGAAACGCGCCATTTTGGTCACAAGTTGGTCCCCTAAATTCAAATTTGCGAACCATTTCCTTCCATTTCTACAACATCATTAACCTCACTTCTCTCCCCTTTCTCTTTCTCTCTTATCGTCAGCCCCCCATTGCCACCATTCGCTGCCGTTTTGCCATTGTTGACCATTTTCCACGACTCCAGCATCGTTGCCGTCGAGGAGCGTCCACCTAGAGCTTGTTTTTGCCATGGAAGAGCTTGTTTCTCCCCTGTGAGTTGCTATCTTTGTTGTTCACCCTGCCACCGCTTGCCTCCGTCAGTTGCGATGCTACCTTTCCTCCTTCATTTAGGTATTCTTCCCTTCCTTCTTCTATTTTTTTGACATTATTAACATTTACTAAAGTCTAATCCTACACTTCTCTGCCCCGTTTTTATCATGTTAATTAGTTATTTGGTTTCTTTAGATTTCATTATGATTCTAAATTTGTGGATTGATGATAAAATTAAGATAGGCCTTTTGCTTAAAGATGCAGATAATTAAATTGTTTGTAAAGGTATAGCTCTATGACTATTTCATAAAAATGACTAAAACTATTTGATAAATTTATTTTTTGAAATATCATGCTCGGATAAAAAATAACTAAAGGCTAAAAATGTACAGAACTTAATCCAAGTTATTGTAAAAAAAATTCAAGTACTCAAAATGAAGTAACTTCTAAACTTGTTGCTTTGATTTGGAAAGTATAATAATGAATAAAATAATTTAATATTAGAGTTGTTGTAAATTCAGGGTTATGTAGTAAACAATCAAAATTTGTAGTTGTAAATTTAGGATTATGTAGTAAACGATCAAAATGTGGTAAATTTGTTGCTTTGTTACCGCTTTCACTAACTGCTAGAAATAATTATCATCGGTAGTTATAAAGCACTTGCAAAATTTGTATTTTGTTAGTTATCTATGATAGAACAAAATTGTGCTCAAATTTGGATAATATGGTATTTAGTTGAATTTTAACCTGAAATCAATCAATCTTTACTCGATTTTGAGTTTTAATTAACCTAGATATATGATGGATAATATAAATGAAGATATTCAGTTGAATGATTATATTAAAGATTTTTAAAATACAAGCAATATCTTTCATTTAACAGTTAACTATACACTCTCTCATTGTCATATCTCATTAAAGATTTTTATTTCTTAGTCTGTTTCTTGAACTATATTACTAGGTAGTATGCTACCAGAAATTATGTTCTAAAGAACAAATAAAGGATCTTTTAAGGAAGAAGAATTACAAGGAAGCAGTATCCTTAGTGGATGAGCTTGAAGCTGAAGATGAAATGTCAAAAGTCAAGCTCTCATTTGTTCATGCTCAAATAGGATTTCTGTTACTCTTTTACTTGTATTTTGATATTTGAACTTGTTTGTGATTTTTTAACAAAAAATTATAGACAAATTACTATAAGAAATTATAAAACTTTGAATTTTTTTAGTTTAAAAATGATTAAATTTAAATATTTAAAATTATATATTAAATTTTCAAATATTTTTTTAAAAAGTTAAAGTTTAAGTATACATCGGTTAAATCTACCAGTAACTATCAATTTAATTATTAATAATAAATAATATATTATCGTCGAATTTACCGTCGTATTATATCTCAGTATTTTATTTGATTCAAAATAAATACATAGACTAAAATAAGACTAATGACCAATTTACCCCTTTTTTAAAATGAAAACATAACACGAAATCCCCAAAATATAACATCCGAAATCCCTAATCCCCTCTTCCACCCTCTTTTTCCTCTTCCCTCGAAGGTGCCGGCACAGGCATTCACCATCGGAGAAGGCCATCTTGCCACCAAACTAACATTTTCCGGTGTTGCATTTGCCTTCGACGAGGAAGGCTTGCCACCGTTTCTACAAAGACCTTCATCTAACATTTTTTGTCGCGTTTCCTTTCGCGATCTATTTCTCGGTGTTTGTCAGTTTCTGTCTGTTGCACTCTCTGTCTATCTGTCTGTCTCTCTCTCCAATCTCTGTTGTGGTCATTGATTTCTTCTCCATGTATTCTTTGTTTCGTTATTATTTATCAATTTTTCTCTATAAAGATGAATGCATAACAAACCCGAATAATTCACTATGTCACATAATCTCAGCAGCATAATAAAAATAGTAGAAAAGAAGGTCAATAATAATCTCATGAAGCTTGAGATTACTAAAACTGCATAGAAAGTAATCTCCGATACTTTTGAGAATCAGATAGAAAATAAGAAAATGTTTACCAAGAAAAAAAAAAGTAACACACAAAGGAGAAGGAACTGAATAATGTTAAAAATGAACAAAGAGAAGAAAAAGTGAGATCTAAGCCTATTTGATAAAGTTAGAATTAATTAATTAAAATGAGAATATTTTAAATATAAAATATTATTAAAATTTTAGTTTTTGTTTCTAAAATTTTAATTTTTTGTATCTTTATTTTTTAAAAGTATTAAAAAAATTGAAATTTTTAAGACGGACACTGAAATTTTAATTCCATTTCAATATCTCAAAATAAATGTTACCTCAACGGATTTTCTTTTTAATGAGCAACACTGAATTTGGAGTATTTAATCATTAATCAGTTATAATGATTTGCTTTAAAAATATACATCCATAGCCATTGGTACTTGGCAGTGGAGAATAGCTGTGGCTAGCAGCTTTTAATAAGTCCATGGATGGTGGACAATGTTGTCTCGTCCATTTTCATCATGAAAGCAAACAAATAATTCCCACAAAATATCGTTGACTTTTCCTTTGTTGATTAACCAGGATTATTAATACTTTTAAGGCATATATGATCTATCATCCCTACTTGCATGTTTACATCTATGAGACTATGACCCTAAATCGACAAATTAAAATTGTAGTTGGTTTATTTTTCAAATAGAGGAATATGGGGAAATAAATTGATCTATGAATAAAATACTGACAATAAAGTCGTCGTTATTTTTGACAATTGAAATTGACGATGTCATTTTTATTACAAATTAAATTTTTTTTTCTTTTATTATCGCCGGGCTCAATCCCGTCGATTTTTATTAGTATTTTAAGATTTAAATCGATAGTAAAAATTGTTGCGTTTTTAAACATTTTTTTAGAAAAATTATTTAAATTAATCTTTAAAAATAGATATTTTAGATAACAAAAAACATTAATATACAAAAATATCTTCAAGATTTTATTCTAAAATACGTACACATCAGTTTTCAATTTATTTTTCGACAAAATCATTATTCATATAAGTCCCTAAAAATTTTAAAAGTAGATATTTTAGTCTCAAAATAATTAATACATAAATCAATTTTTAATATTATTTTTCATCAGACATAATAGTCTTCTATCTAAAAAAGTAAAATAAATATTATTATTATTATTATTATTATTATTATTAATTATACAATAATACTGTACCATAATTTTTTAGATAAAAATATTGATAAATTTATTCATTATATTCTTTATATATATATATATATATATATATATATATATATAGTCACTCAATAATAATAATAATATTTAATAAAATTATTAGAGATTATTCTATAAAAAATTTAAGATTGAATCTATTTGATATTTTTGTATTTAATATAATTAAAAGATATTCTATTTAAAAAATATGTTTGTATTAAAAAAAGTATTTTAATTTAGATTTCAAAGTATCATTATTCACCCTATTTGTTTCTAATAAAAAAAATGTATTAATATGCTAATGTCATTTTTTACTTATACAAAGTTAAATTAATAATAATAAATGTTGATATATAGTAAAAAGTAAAATAGATGGAGAACTGTTATGATTGACAAAGAAAAACGTTGGAGATTGATCTGTGTATTAATTTTTTTAGAAACTAAAATGTTCATTTTTAAAATTTTTAGGGACTAATTTGGATAATTACTCTATTAAAAATAAATTGAAAACTAATTTATTTGTCGGAATAAAATTTTAAAGATTAATCTATATATTAATTTTTTTGAACTAAAATATTTGTTTTAAAATATTTAGGACCAATTTGGATAATTATTATTTTTTTTAATTACCGACAAATGAATCATGTATTTTCAACGTGTTTTCTTAATAGGAAATTGACAACTTTTTGTTGAAAGGAATATCTGATAGGAATAAATATTTAGGGTACTAACATGTAAACTGGAAATTACGTTTTAAACTATGATAACGCATAATAGCAGCTTAGATTTTGGATCATTGATTAATAAAAAGAAATTAAACTCAACTACTCAAGTTTTATTAGGAGAAGATCACTAAGTAATAATTAATTAATTATACATAAAGGAGACATTCTCAGCACCTAATACACAAATTACACTAATAAAGAAAAGAAAGACTAGATGATCAAGAAATAAAATACACCACCATATATAGATATAGAAGCAAGTAAAAGGAAAGTGCAAGTTGAAATCCAAAATACAATTTTCATATTAGTTTTCTTCATCACGAGGGATCAGAACATGGGTACGGTCAATGAAAAAATGCTCATAGATGAAACCTGCAAGGCCTCCACCAATGAGAGGCCCAACCCAATAAACCCAGTGATCAGTCCAGTTACCAGCGACCAATGCAGGCCCAAAAGATCTTGCTGGGTTCATTGAGGCCGCAGAGAAGGCCCCACCAGCGAGAATGTTGGCCCCAACAACGAACCCAACAAGTGTGGGCCCATGTCCAGCGAGAGCTCCTTTCTTTGGGTCCACCATAGTTGCATAGACAGCAAACAACAACGAGAAAGTCAACACTATTTCCCAAATCACCCCTTGAGTGTACCCAACTCCACTTGCTAGAGTGTGAACCGGAGTTGCCTGCACATGCAAAATTCAGTGAACAATGAATGAGATAAAATTTATAGAATTTAATTTTGATAGGTCGGAATGTAAAATAGTTTTAAGCCTACATCTAATTATATAATATTATATTATAAAAAATAAATATTATTTTTATTAATATCATAAATAGTTATCTAAAAAAATAAATACGATTACAAGAATTAGTATATCAAAATTAAACTATTTAATCTGAATTATTTTTTTATTTTAGAAAAAATTTCAATTAATTATACTCTTGGTATATTAAATACATACATATATAATAATTAATTTTGTAAGTAATTCTTTTTACATACATGATACATAGCACTTTTTATTTTTGAAAATGTATAAGTAGATAATAAAAATATTAAATAATATGAACAATGGATATATCGAATTTACTAAGTGTGCGAATAGTTATTCTAATATTAAAATTTAGGTAAATAATTTAAAAATATAATATATTTTAATTTGATTGGTTGTTGTTATTGTTCAAGAAAGTTATTAGAATTAACAATTTGATATATTTTATAGTTTAAACAGTCGAAACTTTTATAGTTAACTTGAGAGTAACTAGAGAGTACAAAGGGTGATATAGAAAGTAGAAACAAGGTCTGTGCATAAATACTGAAATATTATTATTAATATTATTATAATTATTACCAGTCCTCCGGAAAGGTAGTAAAGAAGGTAAGAAGCTGCTGCAGATGCCACCAACTGATCTATCCAATAAAGGACCGATCGGACCACCGTGATGTGTCCGCCGACCAGCAGCCCAAGGGTCACGGCAGGGTTGAGGTGGCCGCCGGAGATATGACCGGCTGAAATCATGACAGCCACCACAAGTGCATGTGCCACGGCCACGGCAAACAAGCCCACCAGCGCATCTCCACTCAGCTTGTCTACAATCAGTTACAAATATGTCAATTTTAGTCTCACCTCATCAATTATTATAAATTTGTTAGCCAATAAATTTCTGTATGCACTAGAATTCGAATAAAAAAAGCAACAATAACAAAAACTTCACACATCTATAATAATTTTAAAAAAAATACACAATTCTACAATTTAAAACTTACACATCTAAAATTTATGTTAGTTGATATAATATGTTAAGAAAGAGAATTATATTCTTCTAAAGTGAAGATGTGAATAAAATGAGAAAGTAAAAGATTAATCATTTTTAAATACGACTCGCAAGTTACAAATTCAATAATAATTACTGTATTATTTTACAATTATTCTACTCATTAGAGGATTTTTTTTCCCCCCTAGAATAGTATATGTTACCAGCGGCCATGGCGGAACCAACGCCGACGAAGACAAAGAGGAAGGTGGTTATGAACTCCACCACGAGGGCCTGAATGCAATCTGGCTGGGTGGCCTCTCTGGTGGTTCCAAGAGCGATCTTGTTGGCCATGCCTTCTTGGTTCTGAATATGTGATTTTTAATTTGTTTTATGATGAATGATGATAGTAAGTGTTGAGGCAAAGTGGCAATTATATATGCAAAAACAAAAACAAAAGCATCAATTTAATAATTGCGTCCTTCCTTTCCTTTCTCAGAGAAATATTGCAAGTGGTGGACCACACTTACCTAGCTATGCCTTCCCATATATGATTGCTGCTTTCACTCCTTACATATTCATGTTTCAGTCGTTGACAAAATTATTATTAATTTGTATATATTCATGTTCCAACATGTTATATATTAATTGTTAGATCTGAATTAGTTTAACTTTATGTGTATGATATTTAATTTCTAAGGAAGTTCCTATATATGTTTTATGAATATTCCATGTCCATATATCACAACTGTATCTCTTCGTATCTTCTTTTTAACTAAATCATGTCAGTATGATTTTTAATTAAGTTTCATTTTGATTAACGAAATCAAACTTGAAATGAAAACTAAAACATAATTTCTTTATTTTTAATTAAAAATAATTAATATCTTTAATGGACATATAAATTAAAAATTTAACTGAAAACCCAAACTATAACTTGAGTAATATTATTAAAATTTTTAATTTGTTTTTCTTTTTATGAAAAACCAAATTTTCTTAGATTATATCATTATTTTCAATTGGAGGTAGTGCAACTTAAAGTGAATACAATAGTTAGGTAGATGTAAAATCAAAATGTTAGTAACGGAAAATAAAATGAAGGTAATAATTAATAAATAATAAATAAAATAAATTCAGACTATTTTTTTCTATCGATATAAAATAGTTGATAGGTTAATAATTAAATAAACTTAGCACTTCGTTGACGTAGCTTCGTAGGAATCTATACAATTATTATCAATTTATCATACTGATGGAAAAGAAGAACGTTTTTATGTCAGCAGAAATGAACATGATTGGACAGCTTTTTCTCAACTTTATTTTCTGGATGCATCTCTATAAAGTATAATTATAATTTTACAAATAGTGAAATAATTGGAAATACTTTGTAGCTTTGATTAATTATTTTTTATAAGTTCACTTTGCTAGTTTGCTATTAGAGGTGTTTCTAATTGGAGGCTGAGATGGCATATTAGTATATTAGTAGTACATTCTCATGCGTAGGAAGTTAGGAACGCATGTTAAGATTTTAATTTATTTTATTTATTTTCGTCTTTTTATAATAAGATAGTTGTTATGATGTCTTAAAAAAGTATTTAATTATCAAAAAAATTAAATAATTAATATTTAATTTAAAAGTATAAAATTAATAAATTTTAAATGTTTTAAATTTATTATAAAAAATAAATAAATTTGCAAAAAATCAGAATAAAGAAATAGACATCAGAAAATTGGTCCTATAATAATGCTTTCTGACCTTGATTTGAAAAGAACAAAAACAAAACACACGTAAAAATTATCGTAATAATTAATTTTTTGTATTTAAAAGAAATTTAATTATTTTATCACTAAAAGGTTGATAATTTTGTGATAGGATTAGTATTGAATTTATAACTCAATTAAAGAATTATATTATAAATAAAAATATGATGTAATAGTATGAATATATATGATGTAATTAAATACTTTACTTTTTCTTTTTTATTCTACTTCTAAAGATTTTTATTTTATTCGCTCTCAATTTTTACTTAATTTTCTATTTTTTGATATAAATTCATATCAAATGGTGCTTTCATTGAACACTATGCTAAATTCTTATGGTGATTTTTCGGATTCAATTTGGGACTAACTTTAAACTAACTTAAATTCAAATATATCAAATTTAAACCAACATACATAAAGAAATTAAAAAAATTTTTGCTAGAATTTGTGCAATCATAAACAAGATGATTGAGAAAGAAACATATTTTGCTATATCTACATCTCCAGATCCAACTTCAACTCTACAATTTTGGAAAGCATGATCCGATTACGAGGATGTAGACTTAGTGAATGCAGCAACAATAAATCCAGCTTTCAAACTGAATTCAAAACATCAAAAAGAGGTAGCAAAATCATATTTTAATTTTAATTTTCAACTAGCAGACTTAACAAAATTTGTAGATCAATCATGATTTCAATCACAAGAAGCAAAATCAACAAAAAATTCAACTCCAGCAATAATTCAACAGTCCTCATTGTCAATTTATAATTACAAAGCAGTAACACAATTCCAGCAACAACAACAAAATTTTTGTCTAAATTCAAATATAATCGATGCAAAAAAGGAAGAAGAAGCAACAGTTTTGGCCAATGAAGACCAATCAAATTTCAAATTTGAATTCCGACCAGAACAACAACAACATGAATCAACAGCAATTTCAAATCAAACAGGGTTTCAGTATCCAATTTCAGAACTGCAATCAAAATTAACTCTAAATCTAAAAAAATCACTTACTCTCAGAAACAATTACAAAGAAAGTAGCAGATTGCAACAATAATAGAGAAATTAGAACGTCTTTCCCATTTTTCTCTAGGGGTCTTTAGCAGCGACGTTTGAGTTTGCGGTAACAGAGACGATAACTGAGGGCAGTGACCCAGATCGGAGGTGGTTCTGCAATCACGACAAAGCCAGGAGCAATGCCGAGGTCGGCGATTCCTCGACGGGAAGGCGGCCAGTCGTGACAGCAGAGGGCTGATCAACGTCAGCAACGGTGGAGGGAGGAGCAACAGTGATGAACGGTGGAGTTTATTTCATGCGCAGCTCTCCATTAGTGGCCAAGCCACCGCCCCTCAAGGTGGCTATCTTCCCTTGGGATCGAGGCGTAGGATGACACATCGACGATTTACAGTGGCGAGCGACAGTTTCGGCAAGTGTCGGAGAGAACGCCACAACGAACAAGGGAGAAGGCAGACAGAGAAGGCGGGACGAGAGCTGCATGATGGTTCCTCCATGAAAGTCCGCAACTGCCGACAACGGGAGGGTTGGACCCAGGGACAAATCCAGAAATGTTATCATGGGGTCAATAACATATATAATATTAAACCTTCCCTCCGCCCCCTTTTCTTCTTCATCCTCGTTGAAAATATATATATGCAAATAAATTATAATGTAAGATGCATTACAAAAATCTACCGATAAAAAATATATATTTAAAATACAAAAAAATATGTGTACTTTTACTAACGAAGTGATACACGTCGATTCTTCATATCATAAAATTCATCGGTAATAGAATCTGTGTTAGATCTTTCAGCAATCTTCTTCTCAATGTAAATCAAAAGATAATTAGTAAGAAATTCATCTTCCATTTTGTTTCTAAGTCTATTCTTTACAATATTCATAGTTGAAAAAGATCTCTCAATTGTAGCAGTTGAAATAGAGAGAGTTAATAACAAGAAAATCAAACGATCAATCAAAGGATATGTTAAAGACTTTCCTGTCTTTGTTAATTCTTGACATAACTTCAAAATTGTGCACACGTTAGTTAATTCAACATGATTAGGATCATCAAGTTCATAATGTTGAGCTTACATTCTAATGTGAAATTTCTCTTGGTCACTGAAGTCACCTGGATAAAATCGTTCTACTAATTTACATGCTTTATTGACACTAAAAAACTTATAATTATCTCTGGGATCTAAAGTTGAACTTAAAGTAAGAATTTCACCATATTATCATTGAATCTTCCATTAAGCTCTTGCAATGTATATTAATTACAGCTAGAAATAAATTAACACGGTAACGATGCTCCATTGAAATTTGGTCAATAATTTTGCAAGTTCGACCTCTTTTAGGAATATGCAATGCATTTATATCAGGAACTTTAGCTTCATATTTCCACAACATAATATAACTTCTTTTATGAAAGTCTCCCAACTTGATTTTTTCATTCTTTAGATTAAAGTCTTATTAGTAAAAACCAGAGTTAAAGCATTCAATATGTCTTAATTTTTTCGTTGCAAAGTTTGACAAAGATCATTACTAACTTCTAAAATATTTCTCATCAAATACAAAATAAAGACAAATTCAAAGGATGTGATAGCATCATAAACTGCACTAGCATCACCATGAGTAGAAAAATTACCTTCTTCAGTTTTTTTTCAAGAACTTCACAAGTAGCATCAAACAATGAGACCCCATCTAGTATCTCGAACAATTTGCAAAGTACCAATTTGATTAAGTCCACTGTCACAATTTGATCATTGGCAATTAAGTTTGCAACATTATTTGCTTGAGCAATCCTTAACTGATCATGACATTTAGGAGAAACACTCACAACATTCACAATTAGTGTATGTTTTGAAAAGAATAATGAACATAGCAAACTTCTTTGACTGCAGAAACAAGTGCTAATTGTAATCGATGAGCAAGACAATGAATGTAATAAGCAAAAGAAAAATCTTTCAAAAATAGAGGTTGCAATCCATTCCATTCACCACGCATATTACTAGCTCCATCATATCCTTGTCACCTAAGATTTTGAACATCAAGATTATGACGAGAAAGAATTGATGAAATTTCTATTTTCAATGTCAAAGAACACGTATTAGAAACATGTATAAGATCAAAAAATCTTTCTTGAACACAACTGTGCTTGTCTACAAATCTCAAAATCACAGACAAATATTGTTCTCGCTTTGACTCATCTCTTACTTCATCAATAATTATACAAAATTTAGAATCACCAATTTCTTCTCAAATTGTTACACACACTTTTCTAGCAAAGATATGCAATATATCTTTTTGAGCACCGGAAGATATACATTGAGTATTTTTAGGAGCATTTTCAAGGACAACATTATTAACATTCTGATTACAGGAAGCTAAAAGCTTAATTAACTCAATAAAATTCCCCTATTCAAAGATTCAGGACTTTCATTGTCGCCTCTAAATGCACATGCTTCAAATGCAAGCCATCGAATAGCATTAATAGATGTCTTCAACCTTAAACGGTTATTTGCAATAGTTTCATCATTATGCCTATCAAGAACTTTGTCTATATATTTAGATTGAGCCATTAAATCATCATAAGATTTCACACATAAATTATGGGGAGAATTAGGAATAGAACCCTCGTGACATATAAATACACAATTCACCCCATTGTTTACTAAATCCTAACTCTGAAAATGCATTTCTTTCCATCATTGTAGGCACCATAATGTTTACCAAACAAGTAGAAAGGCAAACAATAAGCAACATCTTTTTCTGGTGAATATTCTAACCAACTTGAAAATTTCTTAAATCAAGAATATTGAAAATATCGACGGTGATTGTTATCAGAAGCTGGATAGCTAATATTTATTGGTTGGTATGACCTAGTTATTATGTATGCTCTAGAAATCTTATCACATTTATTGACATTGTACTATCAAATTAGACGTCGCTTTCCTGGATCCCTTTCTAGTAAAGAGATATCAACATCTTTTTCTAATCTTGAAACTTTAACTTTATGTTGATGTGTATTTTGAATAATATTAGAGAACTCACTTACTTGAACTTCTTGTGAAATAAGATTAGATGGTTGACTTGTTTGAACTCCAATATTATCAGTAATTTTTCTTTTAAAAATTGCATCAATTTTATTTTGTTTTCTCATCATAAAATGTTCTAGTTCTTTTTACCTGAAAAAAAAAGAACTCAAATAATTATATACTCACATAAATAAACAAAGTCTAAGTATTTTTTATTAATTAAACATCAATAACAATATTTTTTTCACTATCAATTTCACTAAAAAAAAAGAAATAAAAAAATAAGAGAGAATGAATCCTAAAGATGGGTAAGCCATTTCTCCATCTGAGCACAAAGAAACAAAATTGTATTATTTCATAATAAAAAAGGTTCTTTGTTAATTAATAATTTTATACAATTATATAAGAGACGTAAAAAGTAGGATGAGTACCTTTACCTTAATTGATATGATTGAAGACTTCAGTGACAGTGAGACTATGACTTCAAAAGCATACGGACAGTCAACGAGTTAAGGAATAAGAAACATGAAAAAAGAGAATGTAGTCTTTAGGAATTTTAAAAATTTTAAAGAACATTATATTTTATTTGGGTTGGAGTGGACTTCTTAGTTCTTACTACTATTTTTTTTTTAAATCTAGGGGCTAAGGCCCCCACTTGCCCCCTCCCCTCATGTGTCCATCCCTGGTTGGAGCTGTGGCGGCTGGTTCCTTCCGTCTCTTTTCCAACACTAGCAACAAAAGTGAGGGGGAGGGTACTGCTCCCTCTTCACAGGTTGGGCCTCCCTTATGGGTGCTCAGCCAAAATTCAACTCCTGAAGAATGGGCCAAGTATTGGACAAACTTTTAAAAAGTATTATTGTGATCAGTTAATAGATTTAGTTTTTTTAAAAAATAGGATCTTGGTGGTAATTTTTTTCCAGCAGTAGTATAGAAAACATTATTTTGAAATTGCTCATTTCTTTTATTAATTGTAATTAGTTTTTCCAAATTTTCTTAGGATTTATATTTTCTCACAACCTTGAAGATAAGGTTATTTTGAAGGGTAGGATAATGATAAGATTAGTATTGAGCCCATAACCCAATTAGAGAATTATACTATAAATAAAAATATGATGTAATAGTATAAATATGCATGATGTAATTGAAGACTCTACTTTCTCTCTTTGTCTCTACTCCTAAGAATTTTTATTCTATTTTTTCTAAATTTATAACTAATTCTTTATTTCTTGATACAAATTCGTATCATTTTAGTTGTTAACTATTTTTCTATTGAGATATATTAAAAGAATCATGTCATGCTATATATACTAAAAATTAATCATTGATCAATTACAGTGTATAGAAAACATATATTTAATAAATTTTTTTATTATATTTGATGGTTATCAGTGGCTAAAAGAGAGGGGTTGAATCTTGGACTTCTTTTAATTTTGCTTTTAACCTTGAGTTCTGTAGATCTGCTGTAAGTTGAAAACAAGAGAGATTTTAGTTTTGTCTCCGGACGCAGTAGGAGCCAGAACAGAGGTTCTTGCAAGATGTATTATAGTGAAATGTTATTGAGTAGAGGAATTAGGAGATACTTTATTTTTATTTCCTATATAGCATAACCAAAAACAGAGAAGAGAATAGAAAATAATACACAGATGTATTCTTGTTCAGTTGCTCAGTGCAATATAGCCTGCATCCAATCTTCATCATAACAGTGACAGAATTTCACTATTTTTCAACAGAATTACATACACCAATTCTCCCTAGGATCTACCCAATCCTATTTGGGACAAGTTCAATTTTTAACTTTCAACAACAAAGTGCTAACCCAACTTGCAAGGAAATTCTCTCAGGATCATGACAACAAAATAGAAAAACTTACAAAGAATTTCTGAAATAAACTTAGACTTTTTCTCCAAGTCTAACTTTCTGCCTTTTTTCACTCAATGACTTTTACATACAAGTCTCACGAATTCGCCTTTTACCATTGAAACACAGAAAGACTAAATTGAGAAAAAGAGATACTCAATGAAAACCATGAAGGAGAAGAATAAACAGCTCAGTGAGCTATGGGAACCCAAACGTTGTACTCTCACTCCTTACTCCAATCCTTGGCCGTTCATCCCTTTAATAGAGGAATAAAGCTTCCAGTGTTTTAAACTTGCTTCAACATGGTTTTTTCTTATCCCAAAATAAGATGTAGCAGCGACGTTCACAGAGAAGAGAGAGGGTAGAAGCAGTGACCAACTCAGACATGCAACCATACCTTCAATCTTCTCTTTCAATATTTTTCTTCTTTTCCTCTTGAATTTGAGCTGTGCATTCTTACTTTGACTCCAAGTTTGATTTTTGATCAAGCAGCAAAGCACCATTGACTCTACTTTCTTCATAGTTTCTAGAACGGTATTTGTGATACAGAGAATTTTTTCAACAATCATTGATGAAGCACAAATGTAGAAACATCCTTTTTTTGATTTGCTCTTCTGGTGTGATCTTTCTTTTTGCTATAGTTCCTTTGACCTTCTCTTCTTGTTTGAAATTGAAAACTTACTTTTTGTTCATCAATTGCCCTAGTTTCAGATTTTTTTTCATTTTTTCTTCTTGTTTCAGAGCGATGTGATGTGAAAGGAAAGAGAAGAGAGAGAAGAGAAGATTTGACTTTCGGTGGTGTAGTGAATTGCTCAAATGAAATGGGAATTAAATCACTTAGTTAGAAACTAAATTGGAAGAATGAACACTACAAAAAAATGAAACATTTGTAACAAAAACTTTGTAACAAATTTAAAACTGTTACAAAAAATTAGTAATTGTTACATAATAATAATGTTTTGTAATAATAATATAATTTGTTATAAAACATTATGTTATTTTGTAACGACTTAATTTTTTTGTTACAAATTATATTGGTTTTTGTAACGAATCGGTATTTTGTTGTAAAATTTTATAATATTTTGTAATAAAAGATGAAATTGTTATAAAAGTTTAAAATATTTTGTAACAAAATACCCATTTATTTCAAAAACTCTAATTATTTTGTAACAAAAAATTAATTTGTCCCAAAATTCAATATTATTTGTAACAAGTTATTTGTTTGTCACAAAATACAAGAATTTTTGTCGCAAAGCATATGTTCGGTTGATTTTTATATTAATCAAAATTTTTATGTAATTTTATTATAATTTAATATTTTGCATGATAAAGATTAAAATTCAGTAATGAAAGAATTATATAGTTTAATTTAAATAATTTTTATTATGAATAAATTATGGTTTATTTTATTAATTTGAATTCTTTATTTTTAAAAATTAATCTAAAGTAATTAAATTAGTTTTATGAATATTTAGAGTTAAGTTAATTAATATTTTTGTGAATTTTATTATAATTGGTTATTTTATATTTTTATTTTATAATTTAAATTAAAAATAATTAATTAAAGTTAGCAATATGTATAAATAATATTCTTAAATATTTTAAATAGAGTATATTTAATTTTAAAATTACACTACTATCTAATTTTATCAGAATATTTATTCATATTTATCCTTTATAAAATATTTAATTTCTAACCCTAAATTCTAAAATTCTCAAATTAAACAAAAAACCCTTAATTTTTCCTAGCCCAGCTCCTTCAACCACACAAAATTCCCCCTTGGACGTAACACAAACTTCACAACAAACACACCCACACAGAGATCAATGAGGGAGGAGAAGAGAAGAGCGTCGCCAGCTTGTTGCCGCCGTGCCCAGCCCGTTCCGTCGCCGCCGAACTGTCGAGCCCAAAGGAGAGAGTCGCTGCTGTGCTGTCGAGAAGAGAGAGCTCACGTAGAGAGGGAGAACTCGCGAAGGAGGGGTTGCTGCCTAGAGTCGCCGCCGTTCATGCCTTGCCGTCACCGTTCTGCCTTCCATCAAGCTTGAACCGTCACTATTTATTGAGCTTGCCGCCGTCGCTGTTCAAGCCGTCGCTGCTGCCGTCACACGTGATGCCCCAAAGTTACCCCTCGCCGCCGTCGACGCTAATCTGAGCAGAGGAGAAGAGGAAGAACGACGGGAAAGGAAGGGAGTCATCCGCGTCACCACCGTCGAGCCATACTCATCGCTAGCGAAGCTTCTATTGCCGTCGTTGCAGAAAGGGGGTTGCTACTGCTGTCATGGCCGTCTTCCTTGCCGCTGCAACTTCATTCAATTCTCAACTATTGGAACTCACTGCTGGTACCAATCGAGACCTCTGCTACTATTGGTTCAATGAGATACAAAACAACGATGAAGAAAGGGGCACAACTCGCCAGAGGAGGCTGCTGGAGGCGTTGGTTCGAGATGCCTTGCCTCTTGGTGCCGCTGCTACTGCTGGAAAGTGATCAGAAATGTTGCTGCTGCTGTTGCCACGGATTAAGAAAAAGGGGTCCATCGTAATTAATTCCTGCTAGTCCGACACTCTGAGTTAGGGGATTGATTTTAAAATTAATCGTTTTAACTTATGAATGCCAATGAAGTTTAGTGAGTAACTGCAAATAATTTATAAATATTTTGTATGATTAATTGATAGAAATAAGCTTGGTTTGAGGTTGTAAAATTGTGATTAGTTTGGTGTTGAAATGATGTTCTGGTGTTTCAATTAGTTTATTGAGTTTTGATTAGATTGTTGGATTCATGACTGAAATTATAATTGGTTTCTTGATCATTTGAGAATGCTAAAATTCTAATTTTCAGCTAACGATGTTATGTCAAGTATGTTAAAAATTGTCATGTTATTGAGTTTAGATTTTAGCTGTGATTGTGATGGAATTTTGGCTGTGAAAGTGAATGGTTATTGATTTCGGTATTAGTATGATGATAATTCAATGGTTTGATTGGTTTGTTGTTTGCGACTGTGTTATGATGAATTGTTGAATAAATTGATTTGATTACTTTTGAATTATTAAAGAATAGTAGTTTGATCGTTAGTTTGATTTCACATTCCTAAACCAAGCTTATTCAGTTTTTCACATTCCTTAATGTTATCTTAGACATTTTTCACCCTTTTGTTGGATATAGAAAAGTGAGACTTGTGAGCAAAGAATTCAAACATGTAAGTGTATTGTTTGTAATATTATTAGCTTCTCCAATTTTTAGTGTGTGAATATTAGTTGAAATGCATAGGGCTTGTTTGGGTGAGCTTCTAACAAAAGATCTTTTTTCGAGTTATCTTTTTTTAAAAGATCTTATAGAGAAGTAAAAGTAATTTTATGTTTGGATATCTCATGTAAAAAGGTCTTTTTATCTATCAATTATGTTTGGGTATAACAATATAAAAGTACTTTTTTGTTTATTTATTACATGAAAAACATCTTTTTTTTAAGGAAAAAAGATCTTTTAAAAAAAGATGTAAATTACAGCTTCTCAAAAAAGATCTTTTTTTGATTTTACTAGTGCTTTTACTTTTACTACTAGAAATTTGCCAAACACGTTAAAAAATAAAAAAAGATCTTTTTTCATTGAAAAAAGATCTTTTTTTAACAAAATAATGGCGCCCAAACATGCACATATTCATTGAAGCATTATGAAGATCCTCTTATTCTTTGTTTAGTGGATTTTGCAAATCCATCTTATATAGTAACTACAATGAGTGCCTTGCAAGATAGCATTTACTATTTATCAATGAATAATTATACAAAAAAAATTCTGTATTTGTTCATGTAAATCATCTAACTGAATCATTTAAGTATGTGATAACTTAGATGAAGGTCGTCAAATTAGAGGATATGTTGACTTATTTGGTAGATACAATGAACTGAATTTATTTATTAAATTTTTTAGTTGACTTTTGCTTGTGTAATAGATGTGCTTAAAGAAAAACTTGAAGAGCAACGAATACAGTAAGAGGAAGAATTAGCTTAAGTGAAAGCTCAATTGGAAGCTCAACAAGCCGTTTTGAACTCTTTCATAACACGGTTTGACAATGAAAGAAACTAGACAATTAAAGGTACTCCTAAAATTGCTTATACTTTTAATACATATTCATAGATGATTCATATATTAGTAGTATAATTTAATTATATATGGATCTATTTATTACATTTTACTTGTGTCATGGTTGATAAATGACAAATGCCCTATTATTTAGTTTGATCAATTTGGTTGTGTATAGGCTGAAAAATAAGTAATGAATTAGTTGTTATTGATGGAACCGTAGACTGTCGAAATATATCCGAATTTTAGGGGAGGTTCTGCCAAAACTTTTCTAAAAATTTTGAATAAAAGTTAATGAAAAATATTGTAATTGGTGTTATATATTGTTTCTAATTTTTTGTTTTGGTTTTTCTCATTTACAGGAGTGTTAAAATGGTGACAACATGCTACCTAAAGGACTCAAGAATATTTTGATTCTTAGAGACACTAATCTATGTTAGATTTTTTACTTTTAGTTGAACTTGTGTAAGAAATATAACTTGTAGAACTAATCAATGTAGACATTAATGTTATTTTATTTTAAAACAAATTTTAGTTAAATGAAACATGTTTGAATTATCTATGTTTTTACATATTATATAAATATTGACTTGCTCAGTAAAGTAGTTAATATCAATTAATTAAAAAAATAATTTGGTAAATTATGTATGTAATTTGTATTAAAAAAATTGTTACAAAATATTATACTTTGAAAACAAAATGTTACAAAATCAAGTTATATTTTGTAACAAAATTTTATGATAGAAAAAATATATTGTCACCAAAAATATTTTGAAGATCAAAATTTGTTATCACTTTTGTAACGAATTTTGATTTTTGTATCAAAAAAATTTGTTACAAAATATTACTTTAAATTGTAGCAGTTTCATTTTTTGTTACCAAAGCTTTTTATAATGGGACATACTGCAACAATCTTTTTTTTTTACAAATTCCTTTTGTTTCAAAATTCTGATTTTTTGTTACAAATAAAGCGCAAATTTTTTTTGTTGTTTTTAGTTTTATTATGGGTTTATTTTATATTTTCTGTTTTACTAGTACGTTTATGAATTATAGAATAATTAAATATTATGTTTGATTGCAAAAATTGATTTGTTATGAATTGAGTTCGGTGTGAAATTTTAGAGTGTGAACAAGATTAAAGTTAAAAGATTTTCAACTTAAGAATAGAATAAGATTAAATTAAAAAAAATTAAATTCGCAAATAGAATTAAGATAGAGTCTAAATCTTACTCTATTTTATTCATTAGTAGTCCTGGCTAGTATCTTTATTCGCGATTCTCCTCGCCATTCGATCTTACAATCCTAAGGTCTTTGCTAATAATAGAGAATTATATTCAAAAACACTGTTTTAGTTATACATGATATGTTTTTAATCTCTAATAACGTATATCGATCGTTACTCTCTAGTATTAATACGAATATTACATTTTAATAAGAGTTAAGTACGATTTTGGTTCCTAAGGTAGTGGCTGAAATTTTTTTTCGTTTCCGATCTTTTTTTCGCTACAAAATAGTCCTAAAGATTTCAGTTTTTTTTTTAAATCGTTCTTCAAACGAAAATGCCCTTCCCCCTTCTTCCCCAAAATGCAGAAACAGAAGCAGGCAGAAGCAGAATGCAGAAGTAGAAGCAAAATAAAAAAACAAAAAGCAGAAGCAGTAAAACAATAATAACAAATAGAAGAACAACACCAACAACAACAATGGATAATGAAATCAGAGCAACAACAAAAACAAAACCAGAAGTAGAAGCAAAAATAGAAACAGAAGCAGAAGCAAAAGCAGCAACATCGAAGAGCATCGACGACCGAGTGAGGAGGAAGAGCAGAAACGGCGAGCGGCGCGAGAGTTGTGGCGGCAGCGGTCCCTCTTCCTTCCGATCTCTTTCTTCTCCCTTGCTCTCTGTCTCCCCCATCTTCATCCGTGTATGTGGCGGTTTTTCCTTCCGTTTTTTCCATCATAGGCAGTGGCACGGTGGCGCAGCGGCGCGACCTTCCCTTCCCCCTTCTTCCCTCCCCCCAATTCTCTTTCTTTTCCCCCCTCCTCCATTCTCTTTCTTCCCCTTTCGTTGTTCCCTTTCTTTCTTATTTTATTTTATTTTATAATTTTTTTAATTAGGAGTAATTTAGTAATAAAAATAGAAAATTTAGTAAAAAAGATGATTTTAAAACAAATTGAAATTTTTGGAACTATTTTGTAGCGAAAAAAAAGATTAAAAACAAAAAAAATTTACAGACTCTATTTTAGGGACGAAAATCGTACTTAACCCTTTTAATAACATAGAAAATACTTTCGAATAACAGATTTTAATATGTGTAATTACTGAGAGAGAGAAAAAATAGTACGATATAAAAATTAAAGAAGGGAATATGACGAAGAAATTGAGAAACACACAAATAAAAGAAATAAAATAAAATGAAGATATCTTGCAATTTCATAAAGAGAGTTTGCAATTTTCTACAAAAATGGCGTTCAATTTAGGACTTAATTATCATCAGTGAATATACGATACTTGTACATGGAGTAGCACCGTAAAAAATTAAGCCTATAACTAAATAATAATTTATATCATGTTATGACACATTGGCACGGATAAATTGAAGGGTTCAACACGCAAGTACTTAATTAACAGGTCAAGTAGTATGGTGATGATAAGTTATACTTGACTAATATAAAAATGATTATATATACTAAAAAATTAATAAAATAAAAATATCTCCCACCTTCATTTCCCCCACTTGCATTGACAACTAACTTGTCTTGTCATGCATGTGCTAATACTTGCATTTTTTTTTTCTCTTAAAAAAACCTACATTATTGTAGTTTACCATATGATTTTGTTTGTTTTATATATACACACTTGCATTACACTCGCTTTAATTTTTTTTAGATGTCCAACAAATTAAACACTAATTAATTATATCTTAATTTATCCGATCGAACTTCTCACTTTTCATCAAATTACCATCTAATCTTCTTTTTGATTTTTTATGTTTACTAACTACACCATATTCTATATTACAAAATGGTGTGTGTACAAGTTCAAAAACAATGTAAATTTGGGTTCTTGATGAACAAGCAAAAATAGATAAACACATTGGATCTTAATGAGAGTTTTTAGATAGAATAAATTGAATACATATATTGAAAAAAATATTTAAAAAGAATTTGATCTTTTAAATTTTAAATTTTTATTTTAAAGGGTAAAATATGATCTCTCACTCTTTAATAATTTTTTTTCATATTTTCTCTTGGTCCCACTTATGAAATAAATAGTGAGAGATCACACTTTACGCTCTAAAGTGAAATTCTAAATTTAGAGAATTCAAATTTATTCTATTATATAAAAATCGGATGTCTGCACTTAATGATAGAGCTAATGTGGCATGCTCCGAAGAGTGTTTCCTAATTTAATTGTTTTAACTCATTCAATACAATTTATTACCATGACTTAATTATATCAGCTAATTGATTTGATTAGATAATTAATATAATTCATTATAATTAATATAATTCATATTATTTATTATAATTTATATTGCTTAATTAATTATACTATATTAATTATAATTCGTTATATTAGTAATTAAATTAGTCTTTTCATTTATAAAGTTTAAAATAAAATAATACATTAATTTATAATACGTTAATTTGTTATGTATTCTAAATAATTTTGCTTATATACTACATATGAATTAATATTAATTTATAATAATACATTAATTTATAATCCAATAATTCTACCGTTTTGACTTAAAAACAAAAATAAAAGCCCAACGGCTTAACATTAATTTATAATCCAACAAATTGTGTCGTTTTGACTTTTAATAAAAAAAATGAAAGCCCAACGGCTTAAGCCCATAACTCGTAACCCATTTCCCCTCCCACACTTGACACTCCTCGCTTCTCCTTTTTAGAACTGACTTGAAATTCTGATATTGTTTATATACTAAATATGAATTAACATTAATTTATAATACATTAACTTATAATCCAACTAATTGGATCGGACCGGTATCCAGCCGGTTTGCCTAATGTGACGTCGTTTCGAGGGGTGAAAGGAATAACGCGTTACTGCTTCTTGGTCTCCCTCTTCAGTAACAACCACCCCTTCTAGAAACAAAAATTAAATTCGAAATTCGAAAGTCAGTTGGGAGTTGGGCTTAGAATTTTGAATTTATGGATAGGAATCTAGTAACCGCCTTCTGTTTGAATTTAAAATTATCCCAACCACCCTATCACCAAATGTATATAAATAGGGGTGCACCTATAGGTAGAAAATCACTTCTCTCAAACACTAATCCTCTCCCTTCTCTCTACAAAAATATATTCTGTGTGCAAATACAAGGAACACAAGAGGCAAGCTCATAGGCAACAAGGAAGCGTTAGAAAAGTGTAGGAAATTATGTTTTTTTAAAATGCTTGGCATGTGTTATGTTCCATTTTTATTTTCTTCCATTCACGAATGTTATCATGGCATTAATTATCTTTCACTCATCCTTTATTCATGTTGATCATGTCTGTCCACCATGTCATTCATGTCTTCTTGAATCGTTAGTATATGTCTCCTTGTGATGTTCATTCAATTATTCACTATACTCATTTTGTGCTCTTTGATATGATTATATTGTTAATATTCCCTTAGATCGAGAGTACATGCCTTCTTATAATGCTTATTCAATCTCCTATGTTATTATATTAATATTTCCTTAGGGCCGAGAGTACATGCTTTCTTATACTGTCTTGTTCAACATACCATATTCTATTATATGCATATGTGTGATCTCTTACATTATTATATTACTATTTATATTATTTTATTCAAATATTTTATGTGCATATCATTATGTTATTATTACTCCTTTAAAGTCAAGAGAACATGCTTTCTTAAGTATTTTATTCAAAAATTTAATATACCCTAATCTATTATGTGCATCTATGTGACCTGTTATATTATTATGCCATTATTACTCCTTTAAAAGAGTACATGCTTTCTTAAATATTTTATTCAAACATTTAATATACCCTATTCTACTATGTGCATATCATTATATCATTATTACTCCTTTAAAGTCAAGAGTACATGCTTTCTTAAATATTTTATTCAAATATTTAATATACCATATTCTATTATGTGCATCTGTGTGACCTGTTATGTCATTATTACTCCTTTAAAGTCAAGAGTACATGCTTTCTTAAATATTTTATTCAAATATTTAATATACCCTATTCTATTATGTGCATATCATTATTATTACTCCTTCAAAGTTAAGAGTACATGCTTTCTTAAATGTTTTATTCAAATATATAATATGCTCTATTCTTATTATATGATCGTTGCACCATTATATTACTCCTTTAGGGTCGAGAATACATAATTTCTTTAACATTTTGTGCAATTATTTAAAATGCCCTATTTTCTGCACTTTGATATGACCTCTTTCAATCCATGCTATTATATTACCAAGATCTTTTAATTAGAAAATCTATACACATGCTAGAGTCTCATGATTTTTATATATCCCTTTATTATCACAATTGTTCCTTTTCTTCCATGATCTCTTCTTATATGATTTTTCTCTCGTGTATGTTTAAACAACCTAATTGTAAATTGAACTGAGGGAATGATCCTTCGGTAAGGGAAGGTCAAGATAATCGAGATGATCCTTCGGTAAGGGAAGGTGATCGAATCGAGATGATCCTTCGATAAGGGAAGGTGATCGGCAAACCTTTGGAAACCTTCGGTAAGGGAAGGGAACTCCCATCAATTTTTTATAATAAGATATCTTTGTTGATATAACTCTTTTCTTGTGTATGTCTAAATAACCTTGATTGTAAATTGAACTGAGGGAGTGATCCTTCGGTAAGGGAAGGTGACCCCCAAAGACAAGATATCGAGATGATCCCTCGGTAAGGGAGGGTGATCGATCGAGATGATCCTTCGGTAAGGGAAGGTGATCGCCAAGACACTCGAGATAAGAACCTTCGGTAAGGAAAGGGGACTCTCATTTATACCGGTTTGAGCTCAATACCTTCCATAAAAGTTAAAAGTTAAGAAAGAAGAAAGCATGAATGAAAGTTTGATGTTTATGTTTTTTTTCTTTAGATTTAATTATGATTATGTTGATGTTACTTAAGATGTTATCCTTCTATTTTCCTATATGCTTTCCTTTTTGCACACATGTTTTACAAGAAAGATACATATTACATGCCACGTTATACGCTCTTTTTAAAAATCCCGCACGTGGGCTGGAGATGGATATGGAGGTGTTGCATAGCACTCCTACTGAGACGTTAGGTTCTCACTCCCTTTCTTTTCCCATACTGTCTCCAGAGGAACATGGCACAGCGGATAGAGACGACGCAGTGTCCCCCGAAGGTAACTTCTGAGTATGACCCCTCGAAGCATGCGTGGGTAGTTGCGACCACTACTACCGTGCTCCAAACTATCTACTTAGATCGAGAGTTCGTGGAAGAAGAACCCCAACTGCCCGTCGTAACCTTCCTAAATAGGAACGCTTCAGCATCTAAGAAGCGGTTATCTAAGGTGTTACACCTCGAGTCTGACTCCGAAACTGAGGAAGAGGAATCCGACAACCCGAGCCAAGGATAGGACATGACACAAGGATGGAAGTTTCTTCGATGAAACTAGTTAGGATGCGTTAGTTTCCTTTTCGTCATAGTTACCTTTAAGCACTATCTCCTTTAGAACCGTGTTCATGGGAATTCTTTTATGTTTGCTTGAACCCCTTTGAGTTTTGTTCAATTTCATCCTTTTAGTACTACTCGATTTCCACCCAAAGTTTCGCGCGTGTTTTCCTTCTTTTCTTAACTAACGATTTAGTTCTTTGCTTTTTCATATTAAGTGTGACACCCTACTTAAAGGCCTTTAAAGGTAGAATATTAACTTAGGATGTTACATTATTGGTATCAGAGCAAAGTCGATCCTAGAGATCCTGTTTTAGAAGGTACGACTGATAGAACTTCTCCTTATAGTTATCCATGAACAGGAAACCTATGGCAAGCCAAAGGAGCCCATCAGTCAGAAGATTGAATCAAGGGTAAGTGCACAACTAATGGAGTTCCTTTAATTATTCTTTATGATACTGGTGCTTCTCATCCATTTATATCTCTCTCTGCTACTAGTAGAATCAGTTTACCCATGACCAAACTACCATATGTCCTACTGGTGACTACCCCAGCCGGTAAGAGTGTTAAAACTCAGCAGGTTTGTCAGGGGACTTGCATCCTCATTTCAGATAGGTCATACCTTACTGACCTAGTGTGCCTCCCTTTAGTAGGACTAGACATCATCCTAGGAATGGATTGGCTCAACAAAAACCGAGTCTTGTTAGAGAGAAAAGTCATCTTTCTTTCTCCATCCATACATGACACAAGTGATAAATGACACAAGTGACCTTCCAAAATCCTCCAAAGGTACAAGTACGAGACAAGAATGTGCCTTGCTAAATTCGGTAAAAACAGATCCCAATCAGGAGTTGTGTGAGATACCAGTAGTACGAGACTTTTCAGATATCTTTCCCGAAGATATACCCTATTTTCCCCAACACGAGAAGTCGAGTTCTCCAAAGAATTGGTGCCTGGAATAGGGCCAATCTCCATAGCCCCTTACCGGATGGCTCCGTTGGAGCTCACTGAACTAAAGAACCAACTAGAAGAACTGCTGCAAAAGGGATTCATCAGACCAAGCGTCTCTCCCTGGGGAGCTCCAGTATTGTTCAAAAATGATGGCAGTATGCGTCTCTGCGTAGACTATAGACAACTAAACAAAATCACGGTGAAGAACAAGTATCCCCTCCCAAGAATAGATGACTTAATGGACCAACTACAAGGTGCAACGGCATTTTCAAAAATTGACTTGAGATCAGGGTATCATCAAATAAGGGTAAAAGAAGAAGACATTCCGAAGATGGCTTTTCGAACGAAGTTTACAGTAATGTCTTTTGGGTTGCGTACTAATGCAATGCAAGAAGGTAGTGACGTATGCGTCAAGGCAACTAAAGACCCACGAAGCCAACTATCCAATTCACAACCTTGAACTAGCCGCAATAGTATTTGCACTGAAGACATGGAGACACCATTTGTACGGAGTTGGGTTTCAAGTATTCTCCGATCATAAGAACTTAAAGTATCTGTTCGACTAGAAGGAACTCAACATGCGACAAGGGAGGTGGATGGAGTTTCTTAAAGACTACGACTTTGTTCTAAACTACCACCCGGGAAAGGCTAACTTGGTGGCTGACGCTCCAAGTTGGAAGGTACTCAAGGCATCATGGCTGATGATAAAAGAGGCAGAGTTGATAAAGAATTTCAGAGACATGAACTTACAAGTCACCCTCGCTCCGGAAAGCATACGTTTGAGCCACCTAACAGTGACAAGTCATTTCAAGGAACAAATAACTAAGGCACAGAGCTCCGACCCCGACTTTCAAGAAATCATGCGCCTTGTCAAGGAAAGAAAATTGAAAGGTTTCACCAAAGGAGAGGACAAGGTATGGAGATACCAAGGTCAAATCTGTGTCCCAAGAGAAGGCGATCTTTAAAATAAGATTGCGGAAGAAGCCCATAAAGGAGACTTTACCATTCATCCAGGCATGACAAAGATGTACCATGATTTGAAGAAGATGTTATGGTGGCCAGGGATGAAAAAGGATTTGACTACAGTCGTGAATAAATGTATGGTTTGTCAGAAGGTAAAAATCGAGCATCAAAAACCATCGGGGGTATTGCAACCTCTTGGCATCCTAGAATGGAAGTGGGAGAACATATCGATAGATTTCGTCATGGGACTACCTTGTACTCAAGCAGGACGTGACGCCATATAGGTCATTGTGGACCGGCTTACCAAGACTGCCCATTTTCTACCAATCAAGGTGACCGACTCGTTAGAAAGACTAGCCACGCTTTATATCAAAGAGATCCTGGGGTTACACGGGGTACCATCAACCATAGTCTCGGACAGAGACCCCGGATTTACCTCCAGGTTTTGGAACGCATTACAGAAGGCGTTCGGGACAAAATTGTGCTTAAGCACGTCATACCACCCGCAAACAGATGGACAAATGGAAAGGACCATCCAGTCGTTGGAAGATATTTTACGAGCTTGTGTCCTAGACAGACTAGGAGAGCGGAAAAGTCACTTACCACTGATCGAGTTTGCTTATAACAACAGTTACCATAATAGCATCGGGATGGCACCATATGAGGCACTTTACGGGCGAAAGTGCCAATCTCCTTTATGCTGGTATAGACCAGAAGAGAAAGGCTACTTAGGACCCAAATTAGTAAGACAGACCACAGAAGATATCAAAAGGATAAGGGAAAGAATACGTACCGCCCAAAGTCGACAAAAGAGCTATGCAGATCAACGAAGAAAACCCCTCGAATTTCAGGAGGGCGATCACGTGTTCCAAAAAAATCACCCCTACCACCGGGGTAGGAATGGCCCTTAAGGTACGGAAACTAAGCCCCCGGTACCTGGGCCCATTCTAAATCCTCCGGCGTATAGAAAAGTCGACATACCAACTCGCACTACCACCGAATCTATCGAGACTACACAACGTATTCTATGTGTCCCAGCTCAAAAAAAAAATACCAGCACGATCCAAGCCATGTGTTGCCGCAGGAGGATGTAACACTCAAAGACGACCTGACCTTTGAACTACCAGCCGTGAAGATTGTAGACAGAAGCATGAAGCAACTAAGGAGCAAGACGATACGACTGGTAAAAGTGGCATGAGGTAGTGGCAATTCAAGGGACTACACATGGAAAAAGAGATGCTGACATAAGACAGAAGTTTCCGGAATTATTTACAGGTAACGATCATGGTGAAGATTTCCTTTCCAACAGTAGGAGATTACAATAAGACCCCTAAGTTATTTAACAATCCTCATCGACCAATTTCGGATATGGAATTTGGGGACAAATTCTTTTTTTACGGGGGTGATAATGTAACAACCACCCCTTCTAGAAACAAAAATTAAATTCGAAATTCGAAAGTCAGTTGGGAGTTGGGCTTAGAATTTTGAATTTATGGATAGGAATCTAGTAACCGCCTTCTGTTTGAATTTAAAATTATCCCAACCACCCTATCACCAAATGTATATAAATAGGGGTGCACCTATAGGTAGAAAATCAATTCTCTCAAACACTAATCCTCTCTCTTCTCTCTACAAAAATATATTCTGTGTGCAAACACAAGGAACACAAGAGGCAAGCTCATTGGCAACAAGGAAGCGTTAGAAAAGTGTAGGGAATTATGTTTTTTTAAAATGCTTGGCATGTGTTATGTTCCATTTTTATTTTCTTCCATTCACGAATGTTATCATGGCATTAATTATCTTTCACTCATCCTTTATTCATGTTGATCATGTCTGTCCACCATGTCATTCATGTCTTCTTGAATCGTTAGTATATGTCTCCTTGTGATGTTCATTCAATTATTCACTATACTCATTTTGTGCTCTTTGATATGATTATATTGTTAATATTCCCTTAGATCGAGAGTACATGCCTTCTTATAATGCTTATTCAATCTCCTATGTTATTATATTAATATTTCCTTAGGGCCGAGAGTACATGCTTTCTTATACTGTCTTGTTCAACATACCATATTCTATTATATGCATATGTGTGATCTCTTACATTATTATATTACTATTTATATTATTTTATTCAAATATTTTATGTGCATATCATTATGTTATTATTACTCCTTTAAAGTCAAGAGAACATGCTTTCTTAAGTATTTTATTCAAAAATTTAATATACCCTAATCTATTATGTGCATCTATGTGACCTGTTATATTATTATGCCATTATTACTCCTTTAAAAGAGTACATGCTTTCTTAAATATTTTATTCAAACATTTAATATACCCTATTCTACTATGTGCATATCATTTTGTCATTATTACTCCTTTAAAGTCAAGAGTACATGCTTTCTTAAATATTTTATTCAAATATTTAATATACCCTATTCTATTATGTGCATCTGTGTGACCTGTTATGTCATTATTACTCCTTTAAAGTCAAGAGTACATGCTTTCTTAAATATTTTATTCAAATATTTAATATACCCTATTCTATTATGTGCATATCATTATTATTACTCCTTCAAAGTTAAGAGTACATGCTTTCTTAAATGTTTTATTCAAATATATAATATGCTCTATTCTTATTATATGATCGTTGCACCATTATATTACTCCTTTAGGGTCGAGAATACATAATTTCTTTAACATTTTGTGCAATTATTTAAAATGCCCTATTTTCTGCACTTTGATATGACCTCTTTCAATCCATGCTATTATATTACCAAGATCTTTTAATTAGAAAATCTATACACATGCTAGAGTCTCATGATTTTCATATATCCTTTTATTATCACAATTGTTCCTTTTCTTCCATGATCTCTTCTTATATGATTTTTCTCTCATGTATGTTTAAACAACCTAATTGTAAATTGAACTGAGGGAATGATCCTTCGGTAAGGGAAGGTGACCCCCAAAGACAAGATAATCGAGATGATCCTTCGGTAAGGGAAGGTGATCGAATCGAGATGATCCTTCGATAAGGGAAGGTGATCGGCAAACATTTGGAAACCTTCGGTAAGGGAAGGGAACTCCCATCAATTTTTTATAATAAGATATCTTTGTTGATATAACTCTTTTCTTGTGTATGTCTAAATAACCTTGATTGTAAATTGAACTGAGGGAGTGATCCTTCGGTAAGGGAAGGTGACCCCCAAAGACAAGATATCGAGATGATCCCTCGGTAAGGGAGGGTGATCGATCGAGATGATCCTTCGATAAGGGAAGGTGATCGCCAAGACACTCGAGATAAGAACCTTCGGTAAGGAAAGGGGACTCTCATTTATACCGGTTTGAGCTCAATACCTTCCATAAAAGTTAAAAGTTAAGAAAGAAGAAAGCATGAATGAAAGTTTGATGTTTATGTTTTTTTTCTTTAGATTTAATTATGATTATGTTGATGTTACTTAAGATGTTATCCTTCTATTTTCCTATATGCTTTCCTTTTTGCACACATGTTTTACAAGAAAGATACATATTACATGCCACGTTATACGCTCTTTTTAAAAATCCCGCACGTGGGCTGGAGATGGATATGGAGGTGTTGCATAGCACTCCTACTGAGACGTTATGTTCTCACTCCCTTTCTTTTCCCATACTGTCTCCAGAGGAACATGGCACAGCGGATAGAGACGACGCAGTGTCCCCCGAAGGTAACTTCTGAGTATGACCCCTCGAAGCACGCGTGGGTAGTTGCGACCACTACTACCGTGCTCCAAACTATCTACTTAGATCGAGAGTTCGTGGAAGAAGAACCCCAACTGCCCGTCGTAACCTTCCTAGATAGGAACGCTTCAGCATCTAAGAAGCGGTTATCTAAGGTGGTACACCTCGAGTCTGACTCCGAAACTGAGGAAGAGGAATCCGACAACCCGAGCCAAGGATAGGACATGACACAAGGATGGAAGTTTCTTCGATGAAACTAGTTAGGATGCGTTAGTTTCCTTTTCGTCATAGTTACCTTTAAGCACTATCTCCTTTAGAACCGTGTTCATGGGAATTCTTTTATGTTTGCTTGAACCCCTTTGAGTTTTGTTCAATTTCATCCTTTTAGTACTACTCGATTTCCACCCAAAGTTTCGCGCGTGTTTTCCTTCTTTTCTTAACTAACGATTTAGTTCTTTGCTTTTTCATATTAAGTGTGACACCCTACTTAAAGGCCTTTAAAGGTAGAATATTAACTTAGGATGTTACATCTTCTCTTTTGCTACTTTCATTCTTTCCTTCATTCAAAGAAAAACAAAAAGGAAAAATCCTAGCTAGCCTCCATCGTCGCCGAACGGAGTGACCGGTTGCCGCCGTTTGTGGCTGTCCGAGGAGTCTCTCTTTGTACTCTCGGTGTTTTCCAAGTCAAATCCCCTGTTCGATGTTTTCTTCCTCACTCGGCGCCCATCTTCTGTCGGATTCTTTCTGCTCGCGGTCGTCTTGTCGCCGTTGTCTCGGCGTCATTGTCTCGAAGGTCAGTGGCTTTGGTGTGCACCTGTTCTTCGATTTTCATTTTATTCTCTGAATCTCTGTTCTGAAATCAACAAACTATTGAATGATTATAGGATTTTGTGTTTTGTTGAAATCGTTGAACGATTATTTAATTTTTGGGTTCTAACTCTGTTGTACTGCTGTTACTTTGTGTTTTTGTTAAATTTGTATATGATTATTTGATTATTCAGGGTTGTGTGTTTTGTGTTTTGTGTTTTAGATTACACATAAAAAAAACCAATTACTTGAAACACTTGCACACAAACATGTCCAGTCCTAGCAGCAGCTTCCCAATGGATCCTTCGTTGGGTCCTTCTCCTGTTCTCAGAACCTTGGTTGTAATCATGGTAAGTATCTAAACTAATTCATTAATATATGTAATTTAAAACCCTAATCTCAAATTGCATGCGACCCATATATAATTAATTTTATCATACAATTGATTCTATTTTTAATACCTCTTTTCACGTAATTTTTTGTATTTTGTCTAAATATTATATATATATATATATATATATATATATATATATATATATATATATTTTTAATTTGTCTTATATTGCAATATTTTTTTTTTGGAGTCAATAAAAATCAATGCCTCAAATTTTAATTTATGGAAAATATGATACTATACTCTCAACACAATCTTTGGTCATATTGAAGGTACTGTTAACAAACCTTTTGGGAATTATATCAGATTAGGAAACAAAAAATTAGTGCTATATATCAAATTTAATTCTCATACCCCCTTTATTCTGTACCTCTTGAAATGTCAATACCTATGATATAGAATAATTTGACAACATACAAAAATAAAATAATTTCATGCCTTTTCGAAACTTATTCTGATTTACAGTACTTAATTAGTGTATGTAAATATGGTGATTTCCTCTTCAGCATATATTGCTTCTTATTTTGATTTTTCAGAATTAAACTCAATGGAACACAATAAATATTGGCCGTTAATTTCTATCCTAATTTTCATAATTATTTTATTGATATTATTCAGATTCTTTAATTCTGAATAGTCCAAAAATTTTCCCTTTTTTTTAGTTGGATTTTCTATCCTAATTTTCATAATTATTTTATTGATATCATTCAGATTCTTTAATTCTGAATATTCCAAAAACTTTCCCTTTTTTTAG
This sequence comes from Arachis stenosperma, assembly GCF_014773155.1. Classification (NCBI taxonomy): domain Eukaryota; kingdom Viridiplantae; phylum Streptophyta; class Magnoliopsida; order Fabales; family Fabaceae; genus Arachis; species Arachis stenosperma. The sequence continues at coordinate 116,998,359 of NC_080386.1, forward strand.
TTGGATTTTGATAGAAACGTAAAAATTCTTGTAATCCTTGCCAATACTGGGACTGAATAGTGCTGTGACTCTCTATAAGTATAGCATAGGTGATCACCACACTTACTCTTACTCTATACAGAAATTCATAATATTTGAGTAATTTTGTGGTGACAGGTAGCTAGGTGAGTTCATGTGCCATGTGGATTGTTTCACAATAATTTTTTTTAATCTTTCACTAAATATGAGGTCCTTGATTTTTAGGTATGATCTCATCAAGTGTATCAATGCTGGTCCAGCGCATAAGGTGTGGAAGCTCAAAGTACGTGTTATTAGACTTTGGACCGTTTCTCAATTTGCAAAATCTAAAATGAATGCACCTATTGAGATGGTTGTCCTTGATGAAAAGGTAAAATTTTCTCTTTGCATTTCAGATTTATTTTGGTAATGTTTGAGCAATAAACCTCATTTATCTATGACTCTATAAAATTAATACATTTAGGGGGATACAATTCAATGCTCTGTAAAAGACATATTTGTTCCTATCTTCGAGGGCTTACTCGCTGAGGGCAACGTGTATGTGATCACTAATTTTGGAGTTGCTTTGAATACCATCAAGTTCAAGTCTACTCGACACGAATTTAGAATCCACTTCAAGAGGGACACGATTGTGCGTCCGGTACAAGATTCTTCATTTCCATTGAACGGATTCAATTTTGTTCCGTTCAAAACAATTCAATTAGAGTCTAAAGAAGATGGTTATTTAGTTGGTAAGTACTTTGTTAGATTAATCTATAATGTATGTGTTGTTTAATTTTTTAGGTCTAATTTTTTAATCCTATTATTTTGCACCATTTGCTGTCTTTTTTATTATGAGCATATAGTAGACAGATATGGATTCAATTGATGGTTGTTGCTATTCCTCTCAAGTCTCAAGTATTATAAATTCATAATTTTTGTGAAATTTATTTAAGTAAAGTTTGCTTCTTTTTTTATCTTTTAACCAAATATACACTCTAAGAGCTTATAGAGTCTAACCCATGAGAAATTAGTTATTACCCATAGAAAAGAGTTAGGCTTTATTTTAGGCTTTTTGCCGTGAATTTTAGCTTTGTATCCTTTGAATTAATTGAAAATTTTTACATAATATAATATAATATATTATGATGGAGCATGTCTTATTTTTTAAATTTGATGCATTAAGAAATTATATTAAGGAAGAATTTTTTTATTATTCCCTACCTGTAATAATTATTCCCTTGCTATAATTTTATATTAAGAAATAATATAATTTCTAACTCAGTTAAATATTGTTTCATTTAAATTTTGTTTAATAAAAAAATTTATATAATTTTCTGTATTATCTTTATAATATCCTATAATGTAACACCCTAGCTACCAAAGCTCACGCTTCCGGCTGCGCAACTCTGATAGCTCGGACATTACGACGACACTTATACTATTTAATACTAAAATATGAGCCTGTTTAAAAACTTTAAACCGCAATACCATTCCCAAAAATACTTTCGCCATACAACGTACGTCCATACACACCATACAACTTACAGAAACTCATAAAGAGTACATCCATATATATACGTACATATATATAAATAATATTACAGACATTAGCCAATACAATTCCTATCCCTCTTACAGAATATAATAAGATAAAGGCGAGGGTACGATAAACCATAACTAAAACAATACAGAGCATCTCAATAACAAATAATTAAACTCTTCTTAACTTCTGCGTCCAAATCCTGAAAGGGGAAAAATGTAGGGGGGTGAGAACATCATCCTCGAAAGGGTTCTCAGTAGAGGGTTTTTGGGAATTACTGTAATAGGATACATGAAGATAAACCGTATCAGTGATTATTGACCATCTTACGCCTCTTTTCAAAAACAACAGTTTACAATAAAATTAAAGTCAGAAATCTTTTCTGAAAGAGGAACTGTTCAATTTTCAAAACATCAAAAGCCTTTCAAAAAGGTTTATCTAAAATGAACCAAAATAGCCTTTCATATTTTATTACAAATCCGAAACACAAAACCGAAGTCAACCATCGGTTCATCTCATTCCAACCACGGCCCTAGGCCCAAACAATCCAACCATCAACCAATCACCACAATCCAACCGTTAACCAATCACCACAATCCAACAGGGTCCCAGATGCAAACACAGATAGGAAGTTCAAGCACCAACAAACAGTTACAGCAAGTAGAACAATTAGCAGTTAATCACAAAGGCAAACCAAATACAATATGCACACTCAAACAATGTCACATAGATGCATATGATGCATGCCTGTCCCTAGTGGCTGATGATATCATCTGTCGGTTACCAAGCCAACCCGACGTGTCCGGTAGCTAACCCGGACACAGTCTCTCTGTTGCGCATTATTATCATTAGAGGGTATCTGCGCCCTGTCGCCATTAGAGGGTATATGCGCCCTGTCGCCATTAGAGGGTATATGCGCCCTGTCGCCATTAGAGGGTATATGCGCCCTATCGCCATTAGAGGGTATCGGTGCCCTGTCACCCTTACAACCAGAGAGAAAACACAAGCATACTCGCTTACAACTTTCATCTCAGCCATTCGGCTTAACTTCACAAATCATTCAATTGCATACATGCACATATATTCAACCATGGATCACCATCCATCTCAGCCATCCGGCTCACGGTTCAATCCAGAACCAATCAACTTATCAATAAATACAGCCCTTCGGCTTAAATTCATAATTCATAATCGGCCTTACGGCTTATAGCTCATTCGATAATCAGCCATAAATCAATATCACACACAGCCATTCCGGCTCACGGTTCAATCCAGAACCAGTCAATATTTATAATCATACATAGCCATTCTGGCCCATAACAAAAACAGTACTTCCATCATTCAATATCATCAAATTCATAAAACCGGCATTTAAGCCATAACTCACTTTTCTCAAGCCATTTCACTTTGAAATCAACTTTTTAACTCTTTTCAGCCTTGGCTTTAAAGATCTCATTTCTCAAATCATCTCAGGCTCATAAGCCAAATTTACTCAAAGTGAGTTCTCTTTTTAAAACAAAGCCACTCTCGGCATCCTCTTTCTAAACTTCCAAACCATGGCAAGTTAAGGATTTATTTCAAAGCATTCAAAATCACCCATCCAATAATGGGATTTTATAACAAAAGTTTCTCGGCAGAGTCCCAAGTCTTTAGGGAAGGTCAACTTATATAAATTCCTTAAAAATTCATTGAAACTCTTAAAATCATAGATTCTCGGTTCAAGTAAATAAAACTGAATTTACTATAAAACCGGCCATACAAAATCACAAGTTCCAACCCGGTCCAAAAATCAACTCATTTGAAACGGAACCGGTTCATTTGAATCAAACCACTTTCAGGTTTCTTTTTAGAACCCATTTTCTAACTCTTCCAAAATGCCTCAAACTTGATTAATCAATCAAAAGTCTAGATTCCTTTGAAATCACTAAAAACTCCTTTTTATATTAAAATCAATATTAGAGCATCATTCTTTCCTTCAGTGATTCAAACGGTAAAAATAGTTCAGTTCTAAATAAGCCGAACTCAACGTATAAGGTTCATTAAATAAGTTAAGCTTGAAAACATAAATATTCTCTTAATAAATCAAATAATACAATTTCTCAAATCCAACCCTTTTTAAATAACTTTACAAACAAGTGTAGGATTTTGTAGAAATTTCGACAGCACCTCCCCTAAAACTTGGACTTTTGCCACCCGGTTCGGGTCCCAACTAAACCATTTCTCATTCCTTTTCAACAGCTCAAAACCAGAAATCAATTTAAAGCAAGCTAAATCCAACAATCGCCTCAGTGGCGTATCTCAAGGATACCATTTCAGAATCAATTCAATATCAATCGATATAACTCATTTCCCAGGCTTTAAAGAAACGGTTCAATAACAAATCATTTGTCCAAAACCAAATCAATTAAAATAAACCAGGCTGAATTCAAAAGTGCATTCGACTTTTCACATTATTGAAATAATTGACTCAATTCAAACAAATCCTCAACGGTTTAAACTCAGATTTCAAATCTTTAAAGAATCCACTTCAAAACATTATATTTCACAAAGCCGCACAACAACTCAGCCAAACCAACATCCATAATCATTCAAGTCAATCAAATAATACATAAGGCAGATACAATCACCAAATACACAATATCTCACATCAGTATCCATATGTAATAATTCCAATACATAAAACATAGATTTTTGGAAAGCGCCCCTACCTCAAAACGCAAATTCCATAACCCAAATTTCTCACAGAGTCCTCTCCGCCTCAACCCGAACTGACGGCAACCAAAACCTCAGCTCCCAACCACTTTCGCAATAACCATAGCAACACTAATCGCAACATATAATAATCAGGACTCGATCCCACATTACCAAGACTCATTCATTAATCAAACACAACAGAATACTAACGCGAGATTATTCGAAACATAATTTCTTACCGGAATAATACAATGAGGCAGCTGCGATTCCGAACCGGCCCCGGTAACAGCTCCAGCGGCGGCCAGAAGCTCCGGTGGATCAACTATAAAAACCGCGCAGCATTAAAACCTTCTCAAGATCCAAAATGACCAAAACCTCAAATTAAAACCCTTACCGGCATACTTTCCGGCGACGGCAGAAGTAACCAGTAGCTCCGACGGTGGTTCCGACGGCCACATCAACTTCTTCTGCAGCCATACACGACAGGAGACAACCCCAGTTGCAGCTGGTTGGGCAGCAGCAGCTTCCGGTGGCCATAGAAGCTCCGGCGACAGTAGCAGAAGCTCTAACTAAGCACCGCAGAGTTGCAGATCAACAGAGACGGAGGTAGACGACGGTGACGGGACAGCGGCTACCAGGCACGGCGCCTCCTCTGCTTCGGCCTTGGCTTACATCTTCTTCTCCCGCTCCTGCTTGCGACCTCAACGACACGGAAAGGACGGGTTCGACGACCCGATCCGACGAAGCTGGCGGCGAGGATTCGGCGGTGGCAGTGCGGCCTCTCTGCAGCGACGGTGGTCACCCCTGCGCCTGACGCGACGGCGTCTAGGGACGGCGACCAAGCCGCGCCTCTTCTTCTCCTTGGCGCGCTCCCTCGCCCTCGGTCTCCTCTCTCTGCCTGATCACTCTCCCTCTCCCTTCAGTGCGCCATGGCGGCGGCAAGGCGGCAACTAAACGAGGCGACGGCGGCGCGGTGAGCCTCCTTCCCCCTCCACGCCAGCGAACCTTCTTCCTTCTCCCTCAATTTCACTTTCTGCTTCTGTTTCCTTCCTTTCATGGAAAAGGAGAAAGGAAACCGTGCGTATTGTGGCTGCTGAGTAAGGGAAACACTATGGTGCTACGGTTGGGTCTTGGAGGAAAATGGGTCGGGTTAGGATTTTTCTGGGTTAGGGTTTCATTTTCAAAAATTAGGGTTTAGAGTTAAAATAGGTCTAGGGGTAATTTTGTAATTTCAAATAAAAGTAGGGACAATATAGTAATTGAAACCCAAATTAAATCCAACACTAATAATATATAAAATACTATTTGCTCAACAATTTCACATTTTATTTTCAATAAAATGTTCAAATCAAATAATTAGAATTAATATACTTAATTTCTTCATTTTCCAAAATAGTAGTATTAATATTTAAAATATTACTTATCTAATCCAAATCATACAAAATTCCTTATTATTTCATAACTATCAACTTTATAATTCAAATATAGAAAATAATCCAATAATTATAAAATTGGATGATAATCATAACTCATCTCAAATCCAATAAATCAAAACTTGCCTTAATTATCCTTAATAAAATAGTCTCTGAAATTAAGGCTATAAATAACTATATGATTTGAGACTTGATCATAAAAAGACTTTTCAAAGATTCTGGGTCTTACATTCTACCCACCTTATAAAAATTTTCGCCCTCGAAAATTGATACAAAATTAAAGAAATTCCATAACAGTTCACCTTTGAACACATTTAAGGAAGAAGCAAAAATATCTCAAAATATAATCATATATACGATTTTCAAATACTTTGATTGTCATAAGCGTAAGGGTGTAAAGGTAGGAGTGTGATTGTAAAGCAAACGTTTCAAGGTAGGCTCAATGCAAAAGATAACATGGGTCAATCATGTGATAGAAGGGCAAGGCATCAAAGGCTATTAAACAGGATGGAGTTAAAACGACGTGCTTAACCTCCGCACACTAATCTCATATCAACCTCAAAGTTTTAACTTTCCAACTCCATCAAGCACCTTACAAACCCCAATTTCGATCATTAGCCTGACAACCAGAAATCCGTTCGCAAGGATCAAAACACCCACCACTCGTAACGCTGCACACCTACCGTTTCAGCTTCCATATACACATATCACGTCTTAAAGAACTAACGCATCGCGTCACTACGTCTATAAGTCGCACGCGATATCAAAACAATTCTCGAGTCTACTCAGAAGGATACAAGATTTAGAAAGGAGAGTCAAATGTCAAAGATAGTACTCAAAGATTTGAGAGAATGTATCCAATTCCAAATAAACAAGGACACTCAAGCAATGAAGTTTGCTAGACTCAATTCAATTGACAACTTCAAGATAACCCTTGGATCAAGGAAATCCAATAGGATCAATAAGAAGGAGAATCAGCGCATTGGTTTGAAACAAATTCAAGCTGAGTCGATGAAGTATGAGGTTTATAGAAGAGAATATTTCAAACCCAATACAAAGCTCACAGAACTCAAGAGCACGATTACAAATACTTTCGAATACATTGTTTTTAAAAGAATCAAAAACTTGCAAGAAAGTCACCTCGCAGTTTAAAAGAAGGTTAAGCAACAAACATCCTTCAAAAGAGTAACAAAAACATAAACGTGGCTTTGCTTTAATACAATTTCATGTTGAAACAGATCATGTAGAATTTCAAAACAAACTGTACACAGGTTTTGGCTAAGAGCAAAAGTATTTCCTCAAATATTTTAGAAAGATAGTTAGGTGCACAACTCGACCAAAAGTAATTCATAAAACTCAAAAGAAATCAAATGCTTGTTCAAAAATTTCCAAAGCTCATATTTAAACAAGCGTGTATAACATTCATAGCAAGACTGAAAGAGGAAGTTAAACTCTTTTTAGAAAAGAAACTCCGAGACACCAATTTGCTTACAATTTGATAAAGGAGATGAGTGGTGCGTTACAAACGAACCGGTTTTCAATAAGCAAGGAAACTTTTCAGAACTTCATTTAAAATAGCGCATGCCAACTTTAAATTAATTTCGTCAAAATTGAACAATGGTTTCAATCTTAATCATGCAACAGAAAATAAATTCCGTTTAGAATTTACTCAAAGCGAATTCAAAACTTCCTTAAAAGTTTAAAACAAGACTCCAAAAGTATACTTAAAATCACCATTTCCAAAAGGATATTCAAGGATATTAGGATGTACTTGGAAAGGAGTCAAGCCAGACAAAAAAGGATCTTAAACCAAAGTTGTTCAAACAAGATTCACTAGGCATGAGTCATCAAACAAGCTTTCGATTGATCCAAAAGAATACAAAAGTCATAAGGAAAAGACAACTCAATCATTAGTAATTTCTCAAGGATAAATCTTTAACTAAAAACTCTTGTAGAGAAAATGAGAGAATAAACAATGCACTCATTTGAAACAAATCAAACTGACTCACATACGGATGAGATTCACAAGAAAGGACAAACCAAGATTAATGATAATTTCACAAGATGTAAAAGATTAGTTAAAAACAGAATTACGTATGACATTCATAGAGATGAAAAGCTTAAGAAGAAACGAGTCCGTTCATAAGAAGAAAGCTATGAGTCCAACATTTTCAAAAGAACAATAATGGCATAAACCCTATAGCATGCTGAATCAAACTCAATTCAAAATGAATTAAGTAAAGTTTATCAAACGAAACTCAACCGGGATAAAAGCGAGAAATCCTTTCTTTCCAGAATTTCGAAATATATCCAAATACACAATCAATTAAAGATGTCCATTGGAACTATAGTAAAATTACTAGAAAGTCAAATTTACTTTTAAAGTAAGTGCAATTATGTAAACCAGCAAAAGTACAGGCAAGATATTAGAAGGAAATAGTTGTTAAACCGTATAAATAATTTCAGAGTCTCATATATAGAAAAGTATATATCTAATCAACGGCAATTTATAAAATCTCAAAATTGGCTGTGATCACTGTCAAGTAAGAGAAAAACTGAATCAACAATTTCTCAAAGAATGGACTCAGAACCCAGAGTTAAAAGTCACAGCACATTAAGACAGGTTCAAGGTTATATCAAAGAATACTTGAATCAAGAAGAACTCAAACAGAGAAAGATAGATGCAACAAGGATCTTAAACCAGCATATGCACTTAAGGTCAAACAAGAATGCATATGGATAGAGGAATAGAGTTGAAAAATCAAACTACTTTTCAAAAGGATTAGCAGACAAGAACTTCAAGTTAGAACATGAAAGAACAGGTCGACTCGAACAGAATTCAAGATACACAACTGAATAGCCTCGAGAAATAGTTTCTAGCGTTCCCAAAACCCGCGATTTGCTTTACTCCAAAACTCGTATACTATCTATGATAACCCATTAGTGCTCTCATATACATAATTCACTAGTATTAAGCCGGCCAAACTTAATACCAAGAATTATGCAATGCAAGACTAACAGCGTTAATCAATAGACCGTCATGTGCATAAAGCTCTAATTCTCATCATTCGACAAGACCTAATACATGACAAACGCTCAGAGCATGCAATTGAAGCATAGTCAGTCCATTCCTCAGGCTCTACAGGAAGAACTGCTCTGATACCATAATGTAACACCCTAGCTACCAAAGCTCACGCTTCCGGCTGCGCAACTCTGATAGCTCGGACATTACGACGACACTTATACTATTTAATACTAAAATATGAGCCTGTTTAAAAACTTTAAACCGCAATACCATTCCCAAAAATACTTTCGCCATACAACGTACGTCCATACACACCATACAACTTACAGAAACTCATAAAGAGTACATCCATATATATACGTACATATATATAAATAATATTACAGACATTAGCCAATACAATTCCTATCCCTCTTACAGAATATAATAAGATAAAGGCGAGGGTACGATAAACCATAACTAAAACAATACAGAGCATCTCAATAACAAATAATTAAACTCTTCTTAACTTCTGCGTCCAAATCCTGAAAGGGGAAAAATGTAGGGGGGTGAGAACATCCTCGAAAGGGTTCTCAGTAGAGGGTTTTTGGGAATTACTGTAATAGGATACATGAAGATAAACCGTATCAGTGATTATTGACCATCTTACGCCTCTTTTCAAAAACAACAGTTTACAATAAAATTAAAGTCAGAAATCTTTTCTGAAAGAGGAACCGTTCAATTTTCAAAACATCAAAAGCCTTTCAAAAAGGTTTATCTAAAATGAACCAAAATAGCCTTTCATATTTTATTACAAATCCGAAACACAAAACCGAAGTCAACCATCGGTTCATCTCATTCCAACCACGGCCCTAGGCCCAAACAATCCAACCATCAACCAATCACCACAATCCAACCGTTAACCAATCACCACAATCCAACAGGGTCCCAGATGCAAACACAGATAGGAAGTTCAAGCACCAACAAACAGTTACAGCAAGTAGAACAATTAGCAGTTAATCACAAAGGCAAACCAAATACAATATGCACACTCAAACAATGTCACATAGATGCATATGATGCATGCCTGTCCCTAGTGGCTGATGATATCATCTGTCGGTTACCAAGCCAACCCGACGTGTCCGGTAGCTAACCCGGACACAGTCTCTCTGTTGCGCATTATTATCATTAGAGGGTATCTGCGCCCTGTCGCCATTAGAGGGTATATGCGCCCTGTCGCCATTAGAGGGTATCGGTGCCCTGTCACCCTTACAACCAGAGAGAAAACACAAGCATACTCGCTTACAACTTTCATCTCAGCCATTCGGCTTAACTTCACAAATCATTCAATTGCATACATGCACATATATTCAACCATGGATCACCATCCATCTCAGCCATCCGGCTCACGGTTCAATCCAGAACCAATCAACTTATCAATAAATACAGCCCTTCGGCTTAAATTCATAATTCATAATCGGCCTTACGGCTTATAGCTCATTCGATAATCAGCCATAAATCAATATCACACACAGCCATTCCGGCTCACGGTTCAATCCAGAACCAGTCAATATTTATAATCATACATAGCCATTCTGGCCCATAACAAAAACAGTACTTCCATCATTCAATATCATCAAATTCATAAAACCGGCATTTAAGCCATAACTCACTTTTCTCAAGCCATTTCACTTTGAAATCAACTTTTTAACTCTTTTCAGCCTTGGCTTTAAAGATCTCATTTCTCAAATCATCTCAGGCTCATAAGCCAAATTTACTCAAAGTGAGTTCTCTTTTTAAAACAAAGCCACTCTCGGCATCCTCTTTCTAAACTTCCAAACCATGGCAAGTTAAGGATTTATTTCAAAGCATTCAAAATCACCCATCCAATAATGGGATTTTATAACAAAAGTTTCTCGGCAGAGTCCCAAGTCTTTAGGGAAGGTCAACTTATATAAATTCCTTAAAAATTCATTGAAACTCTTAAAATCATAGATTCTCGGTTCAAGTAAATAAAACTGAATTTACTATAAAACCGGCCATACAAAATCACAAGTTCCAACCCGGTCCAAAAATCAACTCATTTGAAACGGAACCGGTTCATTTGAATCAAACCACTTTCAGGTTTCTTTTTAGAACCCATTTTTCTAACTCTTCCAAAATGCCTCAAACTTGATTAATCAATCAAAAGTCTAGATTCCTTTGAAATCACTAAAAACTCCTTTTTATATTAAAATCAATATTAGAGCATCATTCTTTCCTTCAGTGATTCAAACGGTAAAAATAGTTCAGTTCTAAATAAGCCGAACTCAACGTATAAGGTTCATTAAATAAGTTAAGCTTGAAAACATAAATATTCTCTTAATAAATCAAATAATACAATTTCTCAAATCCAACCCTTTTTAAATAACTTTACAAACAAGTGTAGGATTTTGTAGAAATTTCGACAGCACCTCCCCTAAAACTTGGACTTTTGCCACCCGGTTCGGGTCCCAACTAAACCATTTCTCATTCCTTTTCAACAGCTCAAAACCAGAAATCAATTTAAAGCAAGCTAAATCCAACAATCGCCTCAGTGGCGTATCTCAAGGATACCATTTCAGAATCAATTCAATATCAATCGATATAACTCATTTCCCAGGCTTTAAAGAAACGGTTCAATAACAAATCATTTGTCCAAAACCAAATCAATTAAAATAAACCAGGCTGAATTCAAAAGTGCATTCGACTTTTCACATCATTGAAATAATTGACTCAATTCAAACAAATCCTCAACGGTTTAAACTCAGATTTCAAATCTTTAAAGAATCCACTTCAAAACATTATATTTCACAAAGCCGCACAACAACTCAGCCAAACCAACATCCATAATCATTCAAGTCAATCAAATAATACATAAGGCAGATACAATCACCAAATACACAATATCTCACATCAGTATCCATATGTAATAATTCCAATACATAAAACATAGATTTTTGGAAAGCGCCCCTACCTCAAAACGCAAATTCCATAACCAAAATTTCTCACAGAGTCCTCTCCGCCTCAACCCGAACTGACGGCAACCAAAACCTCAGCTCCCAGCCACTTTCGCAATAACCATAGCAACACTAATCGCAACATATAATAATCAGGACTCGATCCCACATTACCAAGACTCATTCATTAATCAAACACAACAGAATACTAACGCGAGATTATTCGAAACATAATTTCTTACCGGAATAATACAATGAGGCAGCTGCGATTCCGAACCGGCCCCGGTAACAGCTCCAGCGGCGGCCAGAAGCTCCGGTGGATCAACTATAAAAACCGCGCAGCATTAAAACCTTCTCAAGATCCAAAATGACCAAAACCTCAAATTAAAACCCTTACCGGCATACTTTCCGGCGACGGCAGAAGTAACCAGTAGCTCCGACGGTGGTTCCGGCGGCCACATCAACTTCTTCTGCAGCCATACACGACAGGAGACAACCCCAGTTGCAGCTGGTTGGGCAGCAGCAGCTTCCGGTGGCCATAGAAGCTCCGGCGACAGTAGCAGAAGCTCTAACTAAGCACCGCAGAGTTGCAGATCAACAGAGACGGAGGTAGACGACGGTGACGGGACGGCGGCTACCAGGCACGGCGCCTCCTCTGCTTCGGCCTTGGCTTACATCTTCTTCTCCCGCTCCTGCTTGCGACCTCAACGACACGGAAAGGACGGGTTTGACGACCCGATCCGACGAAGCTGGCGGCGAGGATTCGGCGGTGGCAGTGCGGCCTCTCTGCAGCGACGGTGGTCACCCCTGCGCCTGACGCGACGGCGTCTAGGGACGGCGACCAAGCCACGCCTCTTCTTCTCCTTGGCGCGCTCCCTCGCCCTCGGTCTCCTCTCTCTGCCTGATCACTCTCCCTCTCCCTTCAGTGCGCCATGGCGGCGGCAAGGCGGCAGCTAAACGAGGCGACGGCGGCGCGGTGAGCCTCCTTCCCCCTCCACGCCAGCGAACCTTCTTCCTTCTCCCTCAATTTCACTTTCTGCTTCTGTTTCCTTCCTTTCATGGAAAAGGAGAAAGGAAACCGTGCGTATTGTGGCTGCTGAGTAAGGAAAACACTATGGTGCTACGGTTGGGTCTTCGAGGAAAATGGGTCGGGTTAGGGTTTTTCTGGGTTAGGGTTTCATTTTCAAAAATTAGGGTTTAGAGTTAAAATAGGTCTAGGGGTAATTTTGTAATTTCAAATAAAAGTAGGGACAATATAGTAATTGAAACCCAAATTAAATCCAACACTAATAATATATAAAATACTATTTGCTCAACAATTTCACATTTTATTTTCAATAAAATGTTCAAATCAAATAATTAGAATTAATATACTTAATTTCTTCATTTTCCAAAATAGTAGTATTAATATTTAAAATATTACTTATCTAATCCAAATCATACAAAATTCCTTATTATTTCATAACTATCAACTTTATAATTCAAATATAGAAAATAATCCAATAATTATAAAATTGGATGATAATCATAACTCATCTCAAATCCAATAAATCAAAACTTGCCTTAATTATCCTTAATAAAATAGTCTCTGAAATTAAGGCTATAAATAACTATATGATTTGAGACTTGATCATAAAAAGACTTTTCAAAGATTCTGGGTCTTACATATAAGGATTAAATAATACTTTAAAAATTAATGTGTCTTATTTTTATTTAAATTTTGTATTAAAAAATTTCATTAAGGTAATATAATTTTTTTAGGCAAAATAATTTATCAATCTGATTTTATTGCATAATATGTCTATATTTAATGTATGTCATTTGAATTGGCTGATGCATCATTTTTTGTTATAGGTATAGGACTAAAAAAATTGTATTATTTAGTTAAATTTTTCTTCAATTTGTTATTGGCTTTGTTTTTTATTAGTATACATTTTATTTTAACACATCTAAATACAGATTTCATATATATAGCAACTAAAGAATTAGTACCCTTAAAGGTATCGTTGGTAAGGAGTACTAACCTATTTATTTTTTGTTTTTTCACAAACTTTGATTTCTAGGCCCTAACTATTTATTAACAATCTTTTATATTTTTATTTTTAAGAAAAATAAAAAAATATGATTTCAACATGGATGAAACTTTGGAAAAAAAATGTATTATTTTTTGAGTTATATCTGAGCAGATAGAGTTTTGTTAATGGAAAGATTGGTGCCTTTATTTTGTAGATGTGATAGGTCAGCTTGCCTCTAAGGGTAACTTGGTCGAATTCACCCAGGATGGAAAGCCGTCAAGTTATATCACCATAGAACTTGATGATCTTGAGTAATGCTTAATATCTTTTTGATAGTGGCTTTGGTTTTAAAATCTTATTTTGGAATTTTGCGCCTCTCTTTACTCTACAAGAATTGCTATTTTTTCTAGGGGTGGACAGAAATTAAGGGTAACGTTGTGGCAGTCTTTTGCTTCTAATTTGCTCAAATATCTGGAGGAACACCCGTGTCTTACCTATGTGGTTATTCTCCAAATGGACAAGATAAAATTTTATAGTGGTTTGTTTATTTTACTGCTATTTGAATGCATGTTTTGTGTCATCGTATGCTTCTGGTATTTTCTTTAATTTGTTATGTCTTTTTGTAGGGGTCATGGTGTTTCCAACACAAACTACAATTCGAAACTGTTTATCAATGTTGAGTTTCCAGCTGTCAGGAATTTCTTTGCGAGGTACAGTATATAGATCAGTAGTGTGGCCAGCAGAATATTTATACAAGGCTTTTGATTATTTAACTATTAGCAAATTTCATAAATTCTGATTTAAAAATGCAAGGGTGAACAAATTGGATCCTGTTGACGGACAAGGCATAATGCTGCTGGTCTGTGATCAACTTGTTTCAGTTGAGGAAGATTTTTTGCGTCTGTCAGTCTACAAAACAATTGCCAAGATAAAGGAGCATAATCAGGTAAAATCCTTTCTTTATTACTCTTCCTTTTTTTTCATTATATTATTTCTAATGTTTGTTGGATCATAATCTCAATTGTTGTATTGTACCCTTGCATCCATCGATTTTAGGATGCTGTATTTGTTACAGCCGGGACGATTAAAGAAGTTAAGACCGAGTTTGGTTGGTGGTACAAAGGATGTAAGAAGTGTCGCCGTGGCTTAAGAAAACTTGATAAAAGATATTTCTGTCCCAATTGCATTAGAGACTACGGGTTCTATGAGCCAAGTTATGACTCACGATACTTCTTTAACATAAGGATTATTTTAAACTATTCAACCGTGTGGGATGGAGACTCTTGGATAAGCCATTAAAAAATTATTTGCGTCCAATTCAATAATAACATAGTATAGACACTCTGACTATTAGTATAATTTATGTAGTGTGTTGTTCTTGGATTGTATATTTTCTGGTGAATAATAGGTACAGCATCCACATAAGGGTGATAGACCACACCGATGCTGCCTCTTTTGTTTTGTTCGATAGAGAAGCTGCAAAGTTTCTTGGAGTTTCTGCTAATGACCTTAGGCAGTCTTGTGTGACTAAGGTTTGATGTCATATTCATTTTTTTGTGTTAATTTTTTTGGACTATACCTTAATTTTTATTATTTATGAGAGCATGAATGAACTTTTTTCCGTTAAATTTAAAGGGTGTTGAGAAAAATTTCTGTCCTGAAGAGATTAATAAGCTTAGGAATACTAAGTTCATCTTCAAAGTGTAACTCAAGATGAGGAATCTGAACTCTTATAAATCATATGTGATTCATGTGCTGAGAATGACTAATGAAAATTCTCTGGTCTTTGCTTTCCTGGATAAATACAATCCTGACCCTGTAACCCCCTATGGCTAATAACTTTCTCTTTTGTTTCAGTATTGCAAAAACAGATCAACCAGATTTTGATGATGTCTTTTTATTGAATCAATTGTTTTGTAGAGCCTTTTGTCCCATGAAAATTCTGAACTATTGAGTTTGTCTACTGGTCCATACGACACTTCTAAGATTTGTGTCAAATGATTTCCAATTCAAATTGTTACAATGATGTTCTTAGTTTTTACATAGTAAATAAAATATTATTATTCTTATATTTTTTGGTACATGATGGCGTATCCCAGGCTTGTGAGAGTGAGCTAACTCTATCACCTGCAGTTGATGAGAAATATAATTCTAAAATTCTCGGAGCTAAGAAACATACTGAAGAGGTTGGAGAGGAGTCAATTTCATCCAAATCCAAGAAAGGGAAGTGGGTTGTGATGGAGGACTAAATCATCACGCCTCTACACAGTTCGATTTATAATATATGAGAATAATTTATTTAAACTATTATTTGAATGAACTATGGTTATTTGACAGTGATTAGGATCTACCATATATGAGTAGTTTATTTTTCAAAATTTGTGTTGACATTAATTTATCGCTTAGAACTTGATACAAGAGTTGTTTTCGTATATTTGTTTATTTAATCCAAGATTTGAGTGTGTTTTCTTTTAATAAATACTTATTATTATTATTATTAGTATTTGAGTACTTATATAAAAAAATGAAAGCCCGTTGAATAAATAAATGTAATATTAGTGGTGGTGATAATATGTTGGCAATTGCAAGGAGAGTTGAGTGAGATTCAACTATGCACAGTATACTCGGTCTCGGAATGTATTGAACCTTTCATTGAAAACCCCTCTCTCACATGGATATGATTACCACTTTGAGAACTTGGGAATAAATCATACATTATTGAAATCTTTTGCTCATTCAGCATCATTGTTATTATTATTATCGTATAATTCTTCAGTTTTAAAATAAGTACGGCTTTTACTTTAATTTAAAATGAATATTTTAAATTTTTAATAAATCTAAAAGTTAAAACTAAAGCAACAATTATTTTAAAATAGAAGGAATATATTCAATGATCAGAAATAAAAACTTTTTTTAATCAATCTCTTCGTTTATCAAAGTACATGTAGAAAATTTAATCAATCACAAGTAGTCTCTTTATAAATTAGAATAAATAAATAAAACAAAAAAGAACAAAGAGGGAGTAACACTCTACTGCTTGCTGGTCTCCCTCCTCTCTTTTGTTACTTTTATAAATTAGAATAAATAAAGAATGCAGAAGAAAACAAAAAGAGTTAGACACGTTACTAAAGCTGGTCTCCCTCCTCTCTTTTGTTACTTTCATTCATTCCTTCATCCAAAGAAAAACAAAAAGGGAAAACCCTAGCTAGCCTCCACCGCCGCCGAATAGAGTGACCAGTTGCCACCGTCCGTGGCTGTCCGAGGAGTCTCTCTTTGTACTGTCGGTGTTTTCCAAGTCAAATCCCCTGTTTGATGTCTTCTTCCTCACTCGGCGCCCATCCTCCGTCGGATTCTTCCAGCTCACGGTCGTCTTCTTGCCGTCGTCTCGGTCATTGTCTCGAAGGTCAGTGGCTTTGGTGTGCACCTGTTCTTCGATTGTTGAAATCGTTGAACGATTATTTACACATGGCCAACTATATGTGGCACTTTCAAAAGTTAAGAGTAAGATAGGTTTAAAAGTTTTACTTATGAATCACGTAGGAATGTCTGCAAATTCAACCATCAATGTTGTTTATAAAGAAGTCTTTGAAAAAATAGTATTCTAATGTAAATATGTTAATTTTATTTTAAATTTTGTATTAGTGTATAATTATTTTATTTTAAAAGATATAAAATAATTATTACTCCCTTTTTAAGTTAAAGTTTGATTTTGATAATAATTTTATAAATTTCTTAAAATAATAATTATTTTATATTTTTATTTTAAATATCAAAGCATATAATTTTTTTTTTACTTTTATAAATTTTTCCGTGCTGAGCACGGGTTTATACACTAGTTCATTTAAAAAAGAGTAAAGTTAATTCTAGTTATAGTACAATGGTAGTTAGAGTTATTATACAGACCAAAAATTCTAACTTACCCTTTACATCCTCCCTTAAACTTAAGGAGTACACACATCCGAAGTTTGCCTCAAATTTTTTGAAAAGGGAGAGTGGACATAACTTTATTGAGAATATCTGCTACTTGGTCAATAGCTAAAATACTAACAACAAACAATTATTTGTGATTGACGGTTTCTCTAGCAAGTGTAAGTCAATTTCTAAGTGTTTACACCGAGTGTGAAGAATTGGGTTGGATGCAAGCAAGCACGCATTTTGTTTATCACAATAGATAGTTGGTGGAGAAGATTTTATATTGAGCTTTGGTATGATCAGAGGAAGATCATGCACTAGACTTGATTATGCAGAACCAGAATAAAGAGAAATAAAACCCTAGACTTGTAAAAAAAGCTGATATCATTATTGATTAATAGTGTGTCATCTCTTACGAGCAAGTTCCAAATATATATAGCACACAGAAAAGAGAAAAACAGAACAAATCTCTAGTCTAAAGAGTACCAAATAAAAACTATCAAGCTAACTACTTTTAACACCCCCCTCAAACTTAGGTGGGATTTTGAAATCACCCTAAGTTTGTCTTTGAACTTGCTGAATAAATGTAAAGATAGAGGTTTGGTCAAAACATCAGCTACTTGATCTAATGCAGGTATGTGAACAACATAAAATTCTTTGCTATTGACTATATCTCTGATGCAATGCAAATCGATTTCTAGAGATGCTTGCATCTACTGTGTAAAACAGGATTGACAGCAAGGAGGCAAGCACTCTGATTGTCACAAAAGATAGTAGGCTATAGATTGAATAATGTGTAGTTCCTTTAGTAATTATTGGATAGACACAAGCTCACTTTGAGCAATAGCCAGTGAGCGGTATTCTGCTTTAGTGCTATTTCTACTAACCTTGGATTGCTTATTACTCTTCCAAAAAATAAGATTGTCTCCAAAGTAGATGTAGTAACCTATGATAGACCGCCTATCATCAGTATCACCTGCTCAATCTGCATAAAAAAAGGCCATTAAACTAAAGTTAGAGCTTTTATGAAAAATAACTCCATGATCTAAGGTTTTCTTCAAGTATCTAAGTATCCATTTGACTGCCTTCCAGTGATGCAATCTTGGATCATGCATGAATTGGGACACCTTAGTCACAGAATATGCTAGATCAGGTTTAGTTATTATAAGATATTAAAGTGCACCTACAATAGATCTATACAGTTTTGGATTTTCAAAATGGTCAGACTCATGAGCACTCAATTTCAGATTAGATACCATTGGTGTAAGCATAGCATGACAATCAGACATGTTAGCACGACTTAGAACATCAACAACATATTTATGTTGATTTAACAACAGACGTGCATTAGAAACATAATGAGCTTCAAGTCCTAGAAAATAGTGAAAACTACAAAGTCTTTAAGAGGAAAATATTATTAAGACTGTGATTAATTTGTCAATTTTAACACTATTATTGCCTGTTACAACAATGTCATCAACATAAATAAGGAGAAAGATAACAGAATTATTATTTTGTTTAACAAATAGTGAGTGATCAAATGTAGTGTGCTTGAAGCCAAACTGCATTAAGGTATGATTTAAAGTATTGAACCAGGTTCGTGGTGCCTGTTTGAGGCCATAAATGGCCTTGTGCAGTTTGCACACAAGATTAGCATTTTCATTGGAGTAACCCTGAGGTCCAGACATGTAAACTTGTTCTTCTAGCTTTCCATTAAGGAAAGCATTGTCAAAGTCAAACTGCCTCACTGGCTAACTAAGAGACAAAACAATGCTAATAACAATTCTGACTGTACTAGGACGAATTATAAGACTGAAAACATGTCCATAATTAATTCCTTCTTTTTGATGGAACCCCTGGGCTACTAAATGAGCTTTAAATTGAAGGATATTGCCCTAGGAAATCTCTTTTGATTACAAAAACCCAACAAGATTCAACTATAGTGGAATTGGAAGGAGGGATAGTTAAGTCCCATGTGTGACATCTCAGTAAAGCTCTCTTTTCAATATCCATCGCTTGTTTCTAGTAAGGACACTGAAGAGCTTAATGAATATTTTTTGGGATATTGTGAACAAGGTCTTATGTGATTGGAATTTTGGTGTTAAGAGCAGTTGGGTTAAGCAGTTTTGATTTCAATCTAGTAGTTATACTGTGAATATTAGCAGTAGTATTTATGGCAGAATTAGAAGGCAAAGCATTATTGACAATTTCAAAAATAGAAATATCTAAAGATGGATTAGTATCTTGTGTAGGAGCAGCAAGAGGAGAATCATTATCAGAAATATGAAAAGAACTATTCACAGTAGTAGAAACATCAAAAGTAAAGACAGAAGGAGGATTACCTGGAGCCATACCAGAATTTACCTTTGCTTCAAACAATTGTGAATAAGGGAAGAATTTTTCATCAAACTGAACATGCCTAGACATGTAAATGCTACCTTCTTTATTCATGCACTTGTATCCTTCAAACTGTGAATCATATCCCAGAAAAAGGCATAGTTCTAACTTATAATCAAATTTAATTTTGTTAAAAGGTCACAAATAAGGATAATAGCCACAACCAAAAATTTTAAAAATAGAATAATCAGGAGGTTTACTGCATAATGTTTCATAGGGTGATATGTTATGAAGAACATTGGTAGGAACTCTATTTATAATAAACACAACTTTATATTGAGATTTGGTATGATCAGAGGAAGATCATACACTAGACTTGATTATGCAGAACTAGAACAGAGAGAAATGAAATCATAGACTTGTAGAGAAGACTAATATCATTATTGATTAATAGTGTGTCATTCTTTTACAATGATTAAGCCCCAAATATATATAACACACAGAAAAGAGAAAAAAAGAGAATAAATATCTAGTCCAAAGAGTACCAATTAGAAACCATCAAACTAACTACTCTTAATTGGTGGAATAGATTGAGGTAGTCCTAATTCCATTAAAAGTTAACGGATGGATACAAGCTCAGCAAGTACGAGTGCCAATGCCATGTACCCTGCCTTAGTGCTTAAATGACTTATCTTTGTTTGTTTGCCACATTTTCATGACACTAGGTTGTTGCCTAGATAAACGCAATAATCACTCACAGATTTTTAAACATCTAAATCTGTTCCCCAATCAACATCTGCAAAGGCCAATAAACAAAAATCAGTATATTTTGTAAAGATTAAACCATGACTTACCATACCTTGGATGTAACGCAAGATTCGTTTAACTGAGTTTCAATACTCTAGTGTTGGACAAAGCATACATTGAGAGAGTTTATTTACAGAGAAAACTAAATTGGGACGGGTAATCATGAGGTATTGGAGAGCTTCGAACATTGATTGGTATTGCTTTAGATCCTGAAAGGGTTCAGACCCCTTGTTTAGTTAATTTTTGAGAAGAAAATATTGGGACTGGCATGGATTTGGAGGAGTCCATAAATGTCTTTTTAAGTAAGTCAAGTGCATACTTTTTCTGACTTAAATGAACATGATCACTTCAAGATCAAGAAAGTAGTTAAAACGACCAAGATTCTTTAGGAAACAAATATTACTTAAGGAAGAAATAAATTTGTCAATTCCAGAGTCATTACTCCCTATTACAATAACATCATCTACATAAGTTAGGAGATAAAGAACATATGTGAAAGTTTATTTCATAAATATAGATACATTAGACTTAGTATTAACAAACCCAAACTATTTAAGGGTTGCTGTGAGTGTATGAAATCAGGCACGTGGTGCCTGTTTTAATCCATATATTACCTTATGTAATTTAGATACATGATCTAGATTTGTGGTTGTAAAGTCAGGAGGTTGCAACATATATATTTTCTTCTAAAACTCCATTTAAAAAAGTATTTTCAAAATCATATTGATGCATAGACCAGTCACATGTTAATGCAATAGTAATGATAATTCTTACTGTATTCAGTCTTATAACAGGACTATAAACCTTATCAAAATCTACTCCTTCAGTTTGGTAGAATTCTTTGGCAACTAGTCTCGCTTTATATTGAAAAATGTCTCATTTGAAGTTGCATTTGATCGTAACAACCCACTTACAACCTACAATGGTAACATGAGGAGGAGGTAAGATAGTAGTCCAAGTTTTACTTCTCATGAGAGCAGAAAATTCAAATTTCATAGCCTTTTTTCAATACAAGGAGGTTAGTAGGCTCAGTAGTGGTGGGAGATTTTTGTAACAAAAGTACAATTTCAATGCCTCTAATAAGAATTAGAGAAGAGGAGGCATGAGGAGTAGTTGTGGAGTTTGAAGGAGCATTAGTGTGAAAGAGAGTTGGATGTAGGAGGATAAGGTGTAGATGTTATAGAAGATGTTGTAGGTGTATGAGAGGTAGTGTGACTTGAAGTGGAAGGATCGGGTTCAAGTGTTAAGGAATTAGGAGAACTGGTAGAAGAAGAAGATCCTGTCTATAAAATAAGCACAGTAGCAATAACAGTAGTATCACTAGAATTAAGGTTAGTAATATGAGTATTAGTGGAATATTAAAACATAGAATGATATGAAAATTTATATTCATATAAAAGAACATGACAAGAGATATAAACACGTTCTTCCTTGGACAAACACTTATAACCTTTATGCTGAGTATCATAACCTAAGAATAAGCAAATATCAAATTTATAGTCTAGTTTATGTTTGTTATAGGATCTTAAGAGAGAAAAACATGCACACTCGAAGACTTTGAACATACTATAATCTAGTTTATCGTGAAACAACATTTCAAAAGGTGTTTGATTTTGTAAAACTGGTGTAGAAAGATGATTAATGATGTAAATGGCAGTGACAAAAGAATCATCCCAAAAATGCATAGGTAGAGGTTGTGGCAAGTGTAAGAACCAAATTTTTGGTAAATAGACTTTTATGGCTGTTTTTTTTAAATATCTTTCAAAATTCTAAGCCACGGTCCAATAAGAAATAGTGTGGCAGGCCCAAGGATTAAAAAAAGAAATGAAAATTAAATAGAAAAAGAGATTTACGAGGTCAAACTTGGCTTTATGATGGTAATTAATCCCTCTAAGTCAAATTTGACTAATGGATATTAAATACTATCTTACCATTGGCTTAGTTACCACACCAGAAATTTTTTAGCAGAAAAAACACTTTTAGTGACAATTTTGTGCGCGCTGAGAAAAACTCTAGTAACCAAAAACCTCAGAACCAGTGGTAAAAGTAATTTCCATCAAAGTAAATGTATCTCTAGATTTATATTAGCCACTAATTATTTTACTGCTCGGTAAAAGTTATCCGAACTAAATTTCTTCCTAGTGTTCCATAAACGACTCCTAGAGGCTCCGAATCCTCTTGCTTGCTATCCAAGTAACTCGGCTCCCCTCTCTCAGCCTCTGGGCCAAGGTTATTTCAGCCTCCCACCCCTCTCTGCTTTGTTTTAACCATGAGTAATTAATTGCAGTTAACTGCAGATAAACACATCATTATGATGCTGAATGTGTTTCCTCGAAATCATGCCCCTTTTTTCTTATATCCTCTCTAATTTTTCCAGCCCTCTTTTACCATATTTAATTAGGTTAGACTTCAGATTATTTAAGACAATTACAAGGAAAAAATTCAATAACATTTTACCATAAAAGAGAGAGATAAAAACCGTGAGTGAGAGAGGAGAAACAGAGGAACTTCTGCACCTAACCTGCATTCTCAGCCCCCTATCTCACTGTTCATACACTATTCTTCAAGTGTTCTTCAAGGACTCAAATCATACAAGCATAAACACTTGTCTGTTTTCGCTAATACTTGCGTTTATACCGAAATTTCGGCTAGGTAAACTCTTGTTCTTTCTCCTTTTCTTTTCTATTTTTTTAAATAGTAGCCATGATAAATTCTTACTCTCCTGCATGTATAGAGAACTCCTCTTGAAGCACCCATGGATCACGCCTAAGGAGTTAGGGAGTTTCGAGCTCAAAGTGGTTGAATTTCAACGTTTTGTGACACTTTAGGCCAAAAAAATAAAACTCACCACCACCAGCTGTGTTTCTGCCCTTGTGTGCATGCTTTCTAGTGTGAAAAAGGTTTAATAACTGAATTACATAAGAGTTAAGGGTTAGAATTAGTTAGAGTATGTTTGTGCTTGTTTTCGGTGCTTATATGAGCCACTTTGTGGTGAATTTGTGCTTGTTTTGAAATTCTGAAAATGCTGTGAGTTAAGACATGCATCATACTCAGTTACTGCATTTCTTTGCTTGTGTCTGCTTACTTGTATATGTGATTGTTATACTGATTTATATACTTGTGATTGCATTTGTTTGTAGGATTGATTACTGTTGTAACCTTATAAACGATTAGACTTAGGCTTAGTTTGGTAAAGCTTTTACTTTTCAAAAGTAGTTTATAAAAGCTAATTTTTAAAAGATGCCTTTTTAAAAGTTGTAGCATTTATGTTTGGTAAATTAAATTAAAAATAGCTTTCAATAAACACAAGCAACAACAATTGTATTTGGTAAAATAGCTTTTAAAATTTAAAAATACTATAATAGACATAAATGCAAGCATTAAATTTGAAAATTAGATAACATATGAGGTTATATTAGAATTTTAAATTTTGAAAAGCACAAGCTAACTTTAAAAAGCTCTATTTTAGGTGCTTTCAAAAGTATCCTGATCTTTTAAAAGCTGCAAGTACAAGCACATGGTCTTTTTTATTTATCAAATACAAATAAGGAGTTTGAGCTTTTAAAAAGCACAAGCACCTCTTCGAAAAATTTTACCAAACCAAGTCTTAGGTTGTGGACCCCCTTAGATTTTTTGTATAGTACCCTATTGGGAACTTTAGGTTCTCACCCCCCCATTTTCCATGTCTGCAGATGGGGACCGACGTGATCTTCTTTGAGTACCCGACATACAACATCTATGTGGACCCCACAACAGGGAGCGTGGTGTTTTAGGGTTGTCCGTGTACATGCTCCTACTATCTTCCTGACCGTCCTCTCTCTCACCCTCTGCTCAGCCAAGAGTTTGACCCTAACATGCCCTATGATACACTGCTATCTGAACTTCACCCCAGTAGAGGTCAGTATCCTTTTCCGTCTTACCCTCTGAACATGGCAGAGCCAATACCAGAGTCCCTGATCGTTGACATACCCGAGTATCCACCATGGTTCAACCCCAAAGAGGATCAAGTGGTTCCTGATATACCTGTGCCCGATGCTCCACCACCATCTCCTTTAGCTGAGCCAGGATTCGATGGTCTAGGGGTTCCCGAAAGCTCTAGTTTCGCACCTTCAATAGAGTATAGCTCAGAGGCGTGAATCGATCAGATGATGGAAGATATGTACTCTAGTTCTTTGAGATAAGGGAGGAGGACTCCACAGAAGATGTGAGTAGTAGCAACATCACGGGCACGTCAGAGTGATTCCTTGCTTCAGCATATTGTGTTAGCAGTTTTTGGATATCCAGTATCAGCAGTAGTAGTAGTAATGGTAGTAGTCTTAGTAGTAGTGGTCCTTGCCTTCGCTCTTGATAATATTTTTAGAGGGCTAGCTCTTTTGTATTTATTTAACAAGTAGATTGGATCCCAAACTAGGGTGGCTCTTGTGAGTCGGGGCGTGTAAGCATTAAAATAAAGTATGTACATATTATAATAAGTAATTAAGTATGAACTTGGGTCTTATAATGAATTAAGCCCGTGGGCGTTTCATGTATGATATGATTTTGTTTTGGTATGCTTTTCCGTTTCTTGTATTAACTGCTTGACTTACAATTATTCCAATATGTGCGACTAGATACACGATTCTCAAGTAGCGCTATAGGCTCATTTGTATACACTTAATATATAGTCTAGAGTCTCTAAAATCAGCTAAATAATAACATCTGGCTGTTAGTCTTGGTCATGACGGACAAAAAGTTGAGTCATTACAACAAGTAAACTAAGACCAACTTCAGTGATGCGCCTATGTGTTCCACAGTTTCTGCTATTCATATAATCATATGTATATGGGCATGAAAGGCAATGATGAATTTCATGGAAATATTAAAAAAAAAACACAAAATTATTAAAGAAAAATTCTTTTCCATTATTAGACTATAATACTTTAATAAAGTGACCTGTTTGATTTTTAATAAAGAGCTTAAAATTCTGAAAAGTAACAAAACGTAAGATTTGTTAGTTAATAAGTATAAGCAAGTAAATTTTCTAGAATAAATAAGAGTAGGACCCCAAATATCAGCATACACAAACACTAAAAGTGCATCATAATTAAATTTGGAGGTAGTAAAAGGTTGTTGATGCATTTTAACCAAAGGACAGATTTTAGTTTTACACATAGAAAAAAATTCATTACAGCAGGAATATCAGATTGTTTTAAAACATAGAATATAAAGTAAAACAGTTTAGCCTAGTGGCAAATCCTTTTGCATCGTAACATGAGAAGTCAGGTTCGACTTTCAATTCTGTAACTTTGAAATCCTTTTACATCTGTTTGTTAGTGGAGGATGATGCAGCTTATTATGCGGTGAGAGTTGCTGTGGTCTTCACCAATTCGTTGTGAGTTGAGCTGGGCTAACTAACCTTGTGTAACTAATAAACTATATAAACTATATGTATATGGTCTTACAAGCATATATAGATCAACACATTGAATTTGGAAGATAATAATTAATCATTAATAATGAGTTAGAATGTCTACTTGACAGTTTTTAGTATACGCTAATTTCTTTGTTAAAGAATAAAATTGAGTGAAAAAAATTCATTAAATTTATAAAGAATATGTGTATGTACATGATTTTTTTAGTAATTTTTTTCTATTAATAAAAGAAACAATCTTCACTTTTTATTGAAAGATATAATGCACCATATTATTATCCTTCCTTTTCAAAAGAATGGAGCCGGTAATATTTTATATTTTATATTCTTTTATGTTACTAATACATAGCAACTCTAATTTTATTCGGGTTCATATCATTAATGAACTAATAATTCTACATAAAGAGGGCATTCCCAACATTTAGTTCACAAATTACACTAAAAAAAAAATTAGTTGAGGATGAAGAAATAAAATACCCCATAGATATGATAGAAGCTAATAAAAACAAGTTGAAATCCAAAAT
Organism: Arachis stenosperma; assembly: GCF_014773155.1. Lineage (NCBI taxonomy): Eukaryota > Viridiplantae > Streptophyta > Magnoliopsida > Fabales > Fabaceae > Arachis > Arachis stenosperma. The sequence continues at coordinate 117,025,013 of NC_080386.1, forward strand.
CGTGATTAGTTTTCTTCATCAAGAGGGAGTAAAGTATGCGTACGGTCAATGAGAAAATGCTCATAGATGAAGCCTGCAAGGCCTCCACCAATAAGAGGCCCAACCCAATAAATCCAATGACCGGTCCAGTTACCCATGACCAATGCAGGCCCAAAAGATCTTGCTGGGTTCATTGAGGCCGCAGAAAAAGCCCCACCAGCGAGGATATTGGCCCCAACAACAAACGCGACTATTGTGGGTCCCTGTCCAGTAGGAACTCCCTTCTTGTGATCCACCATATTTCCATAGACAGTAAACAACAATGAGAAAGTCAACACTATCTCCCAAATCACTCCTTGACTGTACCCAACTCCACTTGCTAGAGTATGAACTGGAATTGCCTGCACATGCAAAATTTCATTCAGTAATGATTAATTAACACTTTGATGTTCTTTAATCATAATCATGTGTGGTCCTACGATAATTACATGTTTCCATGTTCTTTTATATCTCTATCATTTTTTATAAATTGTTGTTATAATAATGTAGGTTAAACATATATTGCTTATCTGGATCCTAAGATATATTATAATTAACAATGTGAAATTCAAAAAAAAAAAAAATGATCCCTTATGTCTACTTGGCTATTTTTTATTCAAATATATTATACGTACAAAAAAATTATTATTTTGTATAGAAATTCGAAATAAAATACTAAGTTTGTGTTTAGTCTGATATGATCGCCTACAAAATAGATCTAGAATTAAATTATTATAAAATTTTAAATATATTAATAGGGTAAGTTTAAATTCACTAATTAGTCTTATTAGTCTATCAAACTTGTCTAAACTTGTTAAAATATAAATAAATATATAAAAAAATTTTATCGTTAACAAAGTTATTGGCTATTTTAAATTTATTATATTTTATTATAATACTTTTGTATAATTTAAATACTTTAAAAAATTAAAATTTTTGTAAACAGTAAATTTGGTATATTATATATAAATATTTTTTATTAAAAGATAATTTTTAAATAATATATTTAATTTTTTATTTTAAAAAAATTATTAGGCTTTTTAATAAATTTTAGATTAAGTCAGACTCATTAATATAAAAGACCAGAATTATTACTTGAAAAAAAACCTATAGGAAGTGAAGCCTAGCCTAACCTACCTAGTCTGATGTCACTCTTAATAGAAATATGTATTTGGCATGTTATAACAAAAATTATTATACAAAACAACATAAGGTTAATTATTTTATTATGATTTATGTTAGGTTTAATTATTTTAATATTATGTTAGGTTTAATTATTTTAATGATTGATAATATATGTAAATTAATATATATATAAATATACAAAAGACATGACTGATTTTTTAAATTTTTAGTGTATATTACTTTTACTTTTTTGTCACCTTTATTTTCTTTTCCAGAATGTTTAATTTTGTGTTCATATAACTGACTTTCATTAATGGTCTTCTATAAACTTTATATACATATATATATACACGCTACGGAGAATACAAAAGAAAACTCACTCATTAATTTAGTCATTAATTAGCAATATGTAATCTATATTCTATACAAATTAACCTGTAATCCGAAAAAAAAAAACCTTGGAATTTTTATTTTCTAGTAAGTAAAAAGAGTTAGTTAGGCAAAAAAGCATGAAAATTGAAAAGTGGTTTACTAATTGAAAAAGACACTTTTGAGAAGAGAGGAATGACAGTGAAGAAATTGAAGTAGGGATCATTAATTACCAGTCCCCCGGAAAGGTAGCAAAGAAGGTAAGAAGCTGCTGTAGATGCTACCAACTGATCTATCCAATAAAGGACCGATCGGACCACCGTGATGTGCCCCCCGACCAGCAGCCCAAGGGTCACGGCAGGGTTGAGGTGCCCGCCGGAGATATGACCGGATGAAATCATCACAGCCACCACAAATGCACTTGCCACGGCCACAGCAACCAAACGCAATAGTGCATCTCCATCACTAAGCTTTTCTATATATTCAAGTTACCATTTTAAAAGTGAATCTTAAATATAATTTCAAGATTAACAAATCAAATCAAATTCTAAAAGCTAAGTTTAAATAATAACAAATTTATTATATATTCTATTGGTGGTGAAATGAAATGAGAAGATACCGGCGGCCATGGCGGAAGCAACGCCGGTGAAGACAAAGAGGAAGGTGGCTATGAACTCGACAACGAGGGCCCGAATGCAATCGGGTTGGGTAGCCTCTCGGGTGGTCCCTAGAGCGATTTTCGTCATGGCGGCTTTTACTCCTTTCTCTACTGAGAGAATGATGTTATGATAGCTCACTCACAAACCATGAAGAATTGAAGATCATTGTTAGTTTATTAGGAGCCAGCTCAGCATCAGATATTTATAGTAGCCAGTTAGTGAAGACTGAAGAGTTAGCTAGAGACCTGATAACTTACTATAGTTAGAATTCTGTTAGTACTTAGTAGTGAGTTAGGATTAAGAAAGGTTAGTAGTTAGCTGAGTTAATTCTAGCTAATTGTTGCATATATAATGAAGCATTTGTCCTTAAACGATGATTCGGTCTCTAAATTAATCTACCAAAAATTTTGTTGGTCATATTAATTAAAAAGTACATTTGTAAGTCAAATTGATATTAATAATAATTTAAATTCTGATTGCAGGATGACTAATAAGTAAATCGAGTTTACTTGATATTAACTCTTAATGATCATTAATCCCACTACAAGAAATAAGGGGTTTAGCCACAAAAAAAATTGTAGCTCAACTCGAAGATAACTGTAGCAACTATACATTGGCCACGAAAGAATATTTGTGGCTAATCGGGGGGTTGTATTTTCAATTTACCACGATTTTAGTGTTATTAGCCACAATTTTAAATATCGTGGAGACCTTCAAAGAGCCACGATTTGTATATCATTGTCCACGCATAATGCCGTGGCTAAATAAGAATAATTAAATAAAAAAATATAATTTTACTACACTTCATCCATAGCTAATTTGTGTAGGCCGGATTTTTCAGCCACATTTTTTTGTGGCTAACGTTGGGTTATTTAATTACACTATTTTCGTGGCTAACTCACTCTATTTTTCACATACAATCCAGGACTAATTTGTACTAATTTGCTCTAATTGAACAATTATATTAAATTAAAATTATATTTATATATATTACATTAATAACAAAAATCAAACTTTTTAAATATATAATATCTAACATTTTTCCATAAAAAATACTAATAAGAATTCAGTATAATAATAATAATAATAATAATAATAATAATAATAATAATAATAATAATAATAATAATAATAATAATAATAATAATAATAATAATAATACAAGTCTAAATTTATATATAATAAGAAATAAAAAAAATTTAACATAAATAAAATAAATTCTAATCCCCTCTAGATTAAATATATTTAAAATTTCAACTATTACTTGTCAAATACATCAATTAAATGTCTAGCATAATTATCACTATATTTTGATAACAAAAATTTGTACAGAGTTGCATATCCATAGCTTTTTCTCTAAAGTTTCAACCAATTTCTCTAAATTTATCACACATCCTACATTTTTAGCACCAAAGACCTTTTCAATTTACAGCTTTGCTCTATGAGCCATTACACCCAGAAATCGTATCAATAAATTTACGTCATTATCTCGACTTTGTCCATGCCCATCAAGTTCCATAATGTCTTTTTCATCCTTTTTCAAATGCCAAACTTGAATTTTCGTTCTTTTGCCGGTTGTAATTTCTCCCATAGAAGTGTCTACAATGAATACAAAATTGAATAAAAGAAATAAACTAAATATTATAACTCAAAAAATCACTAAAAAAAATTGAAATTTCATATACCTTTGACATTCACAACTAAAGGGTCATTATAATCTTTTATGGTAGGTATAGTTGGTTGAGACTTATTTCACCCAAACCGTCTGCAAATTCTTCATTGTTGTTGATATTCTGTATTATCGTAGTTCTGTTAAAAGGGCCTCTTCTGAATTATTATGTTTTTGCTTCACGAAAAAATCTACTAAAAAACTAACAAATAACAAAGAAAAAAAATCGGTATTTTGAGTTTGAAGGATACCCTATCATATGATAGGGTTCATATAGTGTGGTTAAAGAGAGTGCTTTCAAGGTGCTGCAGAAAAGTAGGAGTTAAAAGACAACGTGAAGTTATATTGGAATTTATCCGTGATTATTTTCACTTTCCGCCAAAAGCTACTTCAGAAGTTAAGCACATTAAAATTTTAAATTTTAAAAATTCAACTTGACCAATGTTATTTAGATCGTCTTTTAACTTTCTTTAATCTTAAGAATATTTCTTTCCATCCTACTCTACTAAATATACATTAAATTATTTTATTTTTAATACAATAGTTATTTATTTATTTTTTAATGGTCAAATATAATTAAAAATTTAAATTTCAATTTTGATTTTGTAATATTTTTATCTTTAATTTTTATTATAATAACAATAAATAACCAAAAAACTACTTTAATAAATATATAATCTCACAATCTCTCATTTCATGCTGTTGATAGTTGATGATTCAAACAATATACTATCATTTAATTATTTACCTATTATACACAAAACAATATAATAAGAATTATACATTAAGTAAATTTTGTAAATATTTTTACCTGAAAAATTTAATGTTTAATAAATTTTAATTACTAAATTAGTTACTAAAATTTTATTACACTAGACAAATTAATTATCAGATAAAATTGTTATAAGAAATTTTATAAATTAATTTTTTTGTTACTTAATAAAATTTCAAACTTTTATACAAGTGACTCATGAATTAATTAGAATTAATTTTTTTATAAGTAAAAATAATTATAAAATAATTAATTAATGGAATATACCAATTAAATTATAGTAAAAATAAAAAAATTATTTCATAATTTCACAAAATAATTTTTAAAAAGATAATTATACATATAATAAGAGTACAGTACTCACAAAAATATATAGTGAGTACTAAACCATGTAAATAAAGGCTATTTTTTTTAACTTATCTTCATTTTTTTAAATTCAAAAAATGATAAAATAATTTATTTTTAATAAAAACTAAAAAATTTTTTATACTTACAAATTATTGAACTTTTTATTATCTATTCAAATTATATTATTTTAGCTAAATAAATTTTATCTTTATAATTAACTCAAATATTAGAATATTATCTTTATTTTTATAAATTTATTTTATCTAAATTTATTTTTTTATATTTTTAGATTTAATTTTATAAATATGTGTTAATGTTAGAATATTAGAAAATGATACTATAGATTAATAAATTTATTTAAAAATTAATTTATTCAAGATATAATAGCCATGACACGTTAATGTAAATAAGAAATACAGCTACAAAAAATATTGTTCGTAGCAAAAGATTAAATTTTAGCCACTGTCACAATGTTTCGTGATAAATAGAAGACACGTTCATTTATTTTTATCACGATTTAGTGTTCGTAGTTAAAAGTTGGTGGCTAAACACCGTTTTTATAGTAGTGTCCTAAAATGTACTTCTTATCAGTTTTGCAATTCTCCATCATTCTTTTGTAAGCAATTTTTTATTCACGATTTTTTTTTCTGTTTTTTTCATAGTATTCTTCATTTTTGCAATTAGAGATGGCAATTTTTTTCAACAGAACAAATATCCGTAAAAATTTATCCACTAGAGAATAAATATGGAGGAATTTTCTACCCATAAAGATAGGAGACAGGGATCCGTTAATTAAATGGAGCGGGGACAAGGGAATAAGACCCTATCCCACAAATATTCGTATAATACCCGTTACGGTGGGTAACCGGAGATTGATGGGCTAGATGGCGTTGGTTGGCCCAAACGTGTGAAGGAGGAGGCTTTCAAATGGGTCTGCAACTCGGGGACCCCGTCCGACTTGTACTCGTGAAAGAATGGGGGGTGGTACCTGCAAAGACACTCCGATGCCTAAGTTAGCAAGAGTGTGAGCAGGTCTAGAGAGTATTGGGTTTAGAGATACCTGAGGGGTGTCGGTGTATTTATAGTGGTGAACCAATAACCACCGTTGAAGTAGTGCCACCTTTTTAGGGTGTTAACCGTCCCATTATCTTAGGGCGGTTAGGATATGACTCTTGGAAGTGGTTAGAGAGATTCTAGGGGCAGTTACTCATTGAATGAGTGTTTATCTGCCGGCTAACCCTCGTGCCCGACTTCTTTAGAGCAAGTCGCGATGAGAACCGACTTCATAGGACGAAGGTTGGTATTGGGTGAGGCTCAATCCGTGGGATTAGGCCTTTTGTTTGGACTTGGGCCTTTACTGTTGGGCCAGGGTATGAACAGTGCCCCTACTCGAGCCCAATTTTCTTTTCAAGATTTGGGTTCGAGTATTCTACTCGGGATCGTAGCCGACTTGTTGGAGGACCGACGTGATGGTCTGAAACCGACGTGACTTTCCGTGTCCTTTTGGTTCTGACAGTTACGTCTAATCAAGCGTCGTGTCCGTTAGGGATGTGTGTAGGGATTGATGGTCTTGGTAATGGTGCATTCTCATTAATGACTGCCCCGCTTTTATCATTATGCCCCTAGCATGTTTATAAATACTTTCCCTCTCTTTCATTTTTTCGTTTCTGCGATTTTTCAAATTTCTTCTTCATCCATTCGTGCTGCACTCTTGTGTTTTGAAGACTTTTGCTTCTTCCAACCTTCATTTTTGGATAAAGGTTAGCTTTTTCTTCTTCTGTAACATGCTTTATATTTGCATGCTTTTATTGTAGATAGATAGGTTGGTTTGTAGACTTTAGTTTCGTATTCCCTCCCTTTAGAGACCGTGTTTTTAATTTTTATTTTCTTTTTCCTTGTAGGTTTTTGTCACCCTTTTTAAGAAAAGAAATGGCTTCCGTAGATGTTCTTTCTCTGTGGGTTGATGTCACGGTCCTAGGGGAGGAACCTTTGGTCGATACCGAGTTTATCACCCATCTTCGTACTCGCCACAGAATTTGTACCTCTGAGAAAGATGAGCCGAAGTATGAATTGGTGGTCCCGGGTCCGGAAGACCGGGTTTGTTTCAGGAGGGCCAATGAGGCGGCCCCTCATTTTTTCTTTATGTATGAGTGTATGATCACCCGTTTGGGTATTTTTCTTCCTTTTTCAGATTTCGAGATGTCTGTTTTGCATCACTGTCGAGTTGCCTGGTGGACGAAATTGTGATCCATGTTCTAACTATTTGTATGAAATCATTATTATGGCACTGGTTGAATTCACAACTCCGTTCAACTAACCAGCAAGTGTACTGGGTCGTCCAAGTAATAAACCTTACGTGAGTAAGGGTCGATCCCACAGAGATTGTTGGTATGAAGCAAGCTATGGTCACCTTGTAAATCTCAGTCAGGCAGATTAAATTGGTTTATGGTTTCGAAAATTAATAATAAGAAAATAGAAGAATTAAAAAGGATAGAATACTTATGCAAATTCATTGGTGGGAATTTCAGATAAGCGAATGGAGATACTGTATGGCTCAAGAACGCCTGCTCTTCTACTGCTTCAACTCAATCCTTCTTACTCCTTTCCATGGCAAGCTGTGTATAGGGGTTCACCGTTCGACGATGGCTACTTTTAATCCTCTCGGGAAAATGGTCCTCTGCGGCTGTCACTCGCATGGCTAATCGTCTGGAGGCATCACCTGGCCGAAGGCTACATCCCATCCTCGCAGTGAAAACTACGCTCACGTGCTCTGTCACAGCACGGCTAATTACTGGTTGGTTCCCGCGCCTACTGGAATAGAATCCCTTGATTCTTTTGCGTTTGTCATCACGCCCAGCACTTGCAAGTCTGAAGCACGTCACAGTCATTCATTACCGGAATCCTACTCGGAATACCACAGACAAGGTTAGACTTTCCGGATTCCCAGGATCCTACTCGGAATACCACAGACAAGGTGAGACTTTCCGGATCCTCATAAATGCCGCCATCTATCTAGCTTATACCACGAAGATTCTGTTGGGGAATCTAAGAGATACACATTCAAGCTCGGTTGCATGTAGAACGAAGGTGGTTGTCAATCACGCGCGTTCATAAGTGAGAATGATAATGAGGGTCATATAATCATCACATTCATCATGTTCTTGGGTACGAATGAATATCTTGGAATAAGAATAAGAGAGAATTGAATGAAAGAAAATAGAATTGCATTAATACTTGAGGTACAGCAGAGCTCCACACCCTTAATCTATGGTGTGCAGAAACTCCACCGTTGAAAATACATAAGTAAAAGGTTCAGGCATGGCCGAATGGCCAGCCCCCTAAAACGTGATCAATAGCCTCTTAGGATGAAGAATAAAACAAAACTGAGACCAAAGATATCTAATACATTAGTAAATCATCCTATTTATAATAAACTAGCTCCTAGGATTTACATGAGTAAGTAATTGATGCATAAATCCACTTCCGGGGCCCACTTGGTGTATGCTTGGGCTGAACTTGATCAATCCACGAGCTGAGGCTCCTCTTGGAGTTGAACTCCGAGTTATGACGTGTTTTGGGCGTTCAACTCCGGATCATGACGTTTTTCTGGCGTTTAACTCCAGACAGCAGCATGTACTTGGCGTTCAACGCCAAGTTACGTCGTCAATTTCCGAATAAATTATGAACTATTATATATTGCTGGAAAGCCCTGGATGTCTACTTTCCAACGCCGTTGAGAGCGCGCCAATTGGAGTTCTATATCTCCAGAAAATCCATTTCGAGTGCAGGGAGGTCAGATTCCAACAGCATCAGCAGTCCTTTTGTCAGCCTTTTTCAGAGTTTTGCTCAAGTCCCTCAATTTCAGCCAGAAATTACCTGAAATCACAGAAAAACACAAAAACTCATAGTAAAGTCCAGAAATGTGAATTTAACATAAAAACTAATGAAAACATCCCTAAAAGTAGCTTGAACTTACTAAAAACTACCTAAAAACAATGCCAAAAAGCGTATAAATTATCCGCTCATCACAACACCAAACTTAAATTGTTGCTTGTCCCCAAGCAACTGGAAATCAAATAGGATAAAAAGAAGAGAATATACTATAAATTCCAGAATATCAATGAATATTAATTATAATTAGATGAGCGGGACTTGTAGCTTTTTGCTTCTGAACAGTTTTGGCATCTCACTTTTTCCTTTGAAGTTTAGAATGATTGGCTTCTCTAGGAACTTAGAATTTCGGATAGTGTTGTTGATTCTCTTAGTTAAGTATGTTGATTCTTGAACATAGCTGCTTATGTGTCTTGGCCGTGGCCCTAAGCACTTTGTTTTCCAGTATTACCACCGGATACATAAATGCCACAGACACATAACTGGGTGAACCTTTTCAGATTGTGACTCAGCTTTGCTAGAGTCCCCAGTTAGTGGTGTTCAGAGCTCTTAAGCACACTCTTTTTTTGCTTTGGATCACGACTTTAACCACTCAGTCTCAAGCTTTTTACTTGGACCTTCATGACACAAGCACATGGTTAGGGACAGCTTGATTTAGCCGTTTAGGCCTGGATTTAATTTCCTTGGGCCCTCCTATCCATTGATGCTCAAAGCCTTGGACCTTTTTACCCTTGCCTTTTGGTTTTAAGGGCTCGTGGCTTTTTCTATTGCTCCTTCTCTTTTTTTTTTTCACTGCTTTTTCTTGCTTCAAGAATCAATTTCATGATTTTTCAGATCATCAATAACATTTCTCTTTGTTCATCATTCTTTCAAGAGCCAACAATTTTAACATTCATAAACAACAAGATCAAAAGACATATGCACTGTTCAAGCATTCATTCAGAAAACAAAAAGTATTGTCACCACATCAATATAATTAAACTAAATTCAAGAGCTATTTTCGAAATTTATGTACTTCTTGTTCTTTTGAATTAAAACATTTTTCGTTTAAGAGAAGTGAAGGATTAATGGATTTTATTCATAGCTTTAAGGCATGGTTACATACTAATGATCATGAAATAAAGACACAAAACATAGATGAACACAACATTAAAAACCGAAAAGCAGAAAGAAATAAAGAACAAGGAATGAATCCACCTGAGTGAGGGTGGCGCCTTCTTGAAGGTCCAATGGTGCTCTTTGAGCTCCTCTATGTCTCTTCCTTGCTTCTGTTGAATGATTCCTAGTAATTTTGGTGTTTCTACCCTTAGTTGCTTCCAATATTTGTGTGGAGGACAACTTATCCTCTGAGGTATCTCAGGGATCTCTTGATTTGCAGCCACATGTTCTACCACTGAGCTATGACGGCTTATATGAGTCTTTCCATCTCCCAAGACTCAGAGGTGGAAGCTTTTGTCTTCCTCTTTTTTTTTTGTCTCTGGCCTTAGGTGCCATTAATGGTTATGGAAAGGCAAAAAGCTATGCTTTTACCACACCAAACTTAGAAAATTGCTCGCCCTCGAGCAAGAGAAGAAAGAAAAGATGAAGAAGAAGAAGAAGAGATGGAGGAGATGGAGGGATGTGTGTATTCGGCTATATGGGTGGGTTTGGGTGGGAAATTGGTTTTGAATTTTGAAGGTATGTGGGGTTTATGGGGAAGGGTGGATGGATGTGAGTGGTGAATGGGGTAGTTGGGATGAGGAATTGAGGTGATTGGTGAAGAATGTTGGGAAGTGTGATATGGGGAAGAGTGAAATAGGATTAGGAGAGTGTGATTAGGATTAAAAGGTAAGGTGGGAATATGGTAGGTGGGGATCCTGTGGGGTCCACAGATCCTGAGGTGATCCTGTGGGGTCCACAGATCCTGAGGTGTCAAGGAATTCCATCCCTGCACCAAATAGGCATGTAAAATGCCTCCGTGCATCATTCTGGCGTTCAAACGCCCATTGGTGCACATTCTGGGCGTTCAACGCCCATGTAAAGCATGTTTCTGGCGTTGAACGCCAGTTTCATGCTTGTTACTGGCGTTCAGCGCCAGTTTTTCCTCTCTGGGCACATTCCTGGCGTTCAGCGCCAGAATGTTGCTTGTTTCTGACGTTCAGCGCCAGAATGGTGCTCTGTTCTGGCGTTGAACGCCAGCCAGATGCATCTTACTGGCGTTGAACGCCAGCCTGTGCGTCCTCCAGGGTGTGAATTTTTTCTTCTGCTGTTTTTTATTCTGTTTTTAATTTTTATGTTTTTTTCGTGACTCCTCATGATCATGTACCTAATAAAACATAAAATAACAATAAAATAGAATAAAATAAAATTAGATAAATAAAATTGGGTTGCCTCCCAACAAGCGCTTCTTTAATGTCAATAGCTTGACAGTGGCTCTCATGGAGCCACAAGGTGATCAGGTCAATGTTGTATAGTTGTCCACACCAAACTTAGAGTTTGGATATAGGATCTTAACACCAAACTTAGAGTTTGGTTGTGGCCTCACAACACCAAACTTAGAGTTTGACTGTGGGGGCTCTTCTTGACCCTGAACTGAGAGAAGCTCTTCATGCTTACTCTCTTCTGTCACAGAGGGATGGCCATGTGCCTTAAACACAAGGTATTCCCCATTCAATTGAAGGACTAATTCTCCTTTGTTGACATCTATCACAGCTCCTGCTGTGGCTAGGAAAGGTCTTCCAAGGATGATGCAATCATCCTCTTCCTTCCCAGTGTCTAAGATTATGAAATCAGCAGGGATGTAAAGGCCTTCAACCTTTACTAACACGTCCTCTACTATTTCATAAGCTTGTCTCAATGACTTATCTGCCAGTTGTAATAAGAACAAGGTAGGTTGTACCTCAATGATCCCCAGCTTCTCCATTACAGAAAGTGGCATAAGATTTATCCCTGACCCCAGATCACACAGAGCCTTTTCAAAGATCATGGTGCCTATGGTACAAGGTATTAAGAACTTGCCAGGATCTTGTTTCTTTTGAGGTAGAATTTTCTGAATCCAAGTATCCAGTTCATTAATGAGCAAGGGGGTTCACTTTCCCAGGTCCCATTACCAAATAACTTGGCATTCAGCTTCATGATAGCTCCTAAATATTGAGCAACTTGCTCTCCAGTTACATCTTCATCCTCTTCAGAGGATGAATAGTCTTCAGAGCTCATGAATGGCAGAAGGAGATTCAATGGAATCTCTATGGTCTCTGTATGAGCCTCAGATTCCTTTGGATCCTTAATAGGAAACTCCTTCTTGCTTGAGGAACGTCCCAGGAGGTCTTCCTCACTAGGATTTTCGTCCTCCTCCTCCCTTGTGCATTCGGCCATATTGACTATGTCAATGGCTTTGCACTCTCCTTTTGGATTTTCTTCTGTATTGCTTGGGAGAATACTGGGAGGAGTTTCAATGACTTTCTTACTCAGCTGGCCCACTTGTGCCTCCAGATTTCTAATGGAGGATCTTGTTTCACTCATGAAACTGAAAGTGGCCTTTGACAGATCAGAGACTACATTGGCTAAATTAGAAGTGTTTTGTTCAGAATTCTCTGTCTGTTGCTGAGAAGATGATGGATATGGCTTGCTATTGCCCAGCCTGTTGCGTCCACCATTGTTAAAGCCTTGTTGAGGATTTTGTTGATCCTTCCATGAGAAATTTGGATGATTTCTCCATGATGAGTTATAGGTGTTTCCATAAGGTTCACCTATATAATTAACCTCTGCCATGGCAGGGTTCTCAGGATCATAAGCTTCTTCAGAAGCCGCCTCTCTAGTACTGTTGGATGCATGTTGCCATCCATTCAGATTTTGAGAGATCATGTTGACTTGTTGAGTTAACACCTTGTTCTGAGCCAATATGGCATTCAGAGTATCAATTTCAAGAACTCCTTTCTTCTTAGGTATCCCATTGTTCACGGAATTCCTCTCAGAAGTATACATGAACTGGTTATTTGCAACCATGTCAATGAGTTCTTGAGCCTCTTCAGGCGTTTTCTTCAGGTGAATAGATCCACCTGCAGAATGGTCCAATGACATTTTCGAAAATTCAGAGAGACCATAATAAAATATATCTAATATGGTCCATTCTGAAAACATGTCAGATGGACATCTTTTGGTCAGCTGCTTGTATCTTTCCCAAGCTTCATAGAGGAATTCACCATCTTTTTGTTTGAAAGTTTGAACATCCACTCTCAGCTTGCTCAGCTTTTGAGGAGGAAAGAATTTGTCCAAGAAGGCAGTGACCAGCTTATCCCATGAGTCCAGGCTATCCTTGGGTTGTGAATCCAACCATATTCTAGCTCTGTCTCTTACAGCAAAAGGGAAAAGCATGAGTCTGTAGACTTCAGGATCAACTCCATTCATCTTTACAGTCTCACAGATCTGCAAGAACTCAGTTAAAAACTGATAAGGATCTTCAGATGGAAGTCCATAAAACTTGCAGTTTTGTTGCATTAAAGCAACTAGTTGAGGCTTAAGCTCAAAGTTATTGGCTCCAATGGCAGGAATGGAGATGCTTCTTCCATCAAACTTGGACGTTGGCTTTGTGAAGTCACCAAGCATTCTCCTTGCATTATTATTATTTTCGGCTGCCATCTCCTTCTCTTGTTCGAAAATTTCTGAAAGGTTGTTTCTGGATTGTTGTAATTTAGCTTCTCTTAATTTTCTCTTCAGAGTCCTTTCAGGTTCTGGATCAATTTCAACAAGAGTGCCTTTATCCTTGTTCCTGCTCATATGAAAGAGAAGAAAACAAGAAAAGAAAGAGGAATCCTCTATGTCACAGTATAGAGATTCCTTTATGTTAGTAGAAGAAGAAAGGGGTAGAAGAATGAAGAAGGAGATTTGGATTTATGGATGAAGAGAGGTGAAGAGAAGTGTTAGTAAACAAATAATTAAATAGAAGAAGAAAAGAGGAGGGAGATTTCGAAAATAATTTTTGAAAAGGGGTTAGTGATTTTCGAAAATTAGAGATAAAATGTAATTAAAATTAAAACATGAAACAATTAATTAATTAAAAAGAATGTTTGAAAAAGGGGTGAGATATTTTCGAAAATTAGAGAGGGAAAAGTAGTTAGGTGGTTTTGAAAAAGATAAGAAACAAACAAAAAGTTAGTTAGTTGATTGAAAAAGATTTGAAATCAAAATTGAAAAAGATAAGAAGATAGTAAGTTAAGATATTTTTGAAATCAAATTTTGAAAAAGATAAAATTTTAAAAAAAAAATCAAATAAAAGATAAAAAGATTTAATTCAAAAATTTTTGAAATTATTTACTTCACTAACAAGAAACTACAAGATAAGATTCTAGAACTTAAAGATTGAACCTTTCTTAACAAGAAAGTAACAAACTTCAAATTTTTGAGCCAATCACATTAATTATTAGTGAATTTTCGAAAATTATGATGTAAAGATAAGGAAAAGATTTTGAAAATAATTTAAAAAATGTTTTTGAAATTTTTGAAAAATAGAAAAATGAAAAAGATATGATTTTTGAAAAAGATTTTAAAAAGATAAGATTTTTAAAATTGAAATTTTTGACTTGACTTGTAAGAAACAACTAATTTTTAAAAATTTTTGACCAAGTCAACCCAAAATTTCGAAAATTTGGAGGGAAATAAGGAAAAGATATTTTTTTTATTTTTGAATTTTTAATTATGAGAGAGAAAAACAACAAAAATACTCAATGCATGAAATTTTTAAATCAAAACAATGAATGCATGCAAGAATGCTATGAATGTCAAGATGAACACCAAGAACACTTTGAAGATCATGATGAACATCAAGAACATATTTTTGAAAAATTTTTGATGCAAAGAAAATATGCAAGACACCAAACTTAGAAATTTTTAATGCTTGGAAAATATGAATGCAAAGATGCACATGAAAAACAAGAAACAACACAAAACAAGAAATCATCAAGATCAAACAAGAGGACTTATCAAGAACAACTTGAAGATCATGAAGAACACTATGAATGCATGGGATTTTTGAAAAATGCAAGAAAAATTTTTAAAGCATGCAATTGACACCAAACTTAAAAAAATTGACTCAAGACTCAAACAAGAAACACAAAATATTTTTGGTTTTTTATGATTTTATGATTTTTTTAATATTTTTATTGATTTTTTCGAAAATAAAGTTTAGAAAAACGAAGAATAAAAGAAAAATTTTGAAAAAGATTTTTGAAAAGAAAATTACCTAATCTAAGCAACAAGATGAACCGTCAGTTGTCCATACTCGAACAATCCCCGGCAATGGCGCCAAAAACTTGGTGGACGAAATTGTGATCCATGTTCTAACTATTTGTATGAAATCATTATTATGGCACTGGTTGAATTCACAACTCCGTTCAACTAACCAGCAAGTGTACTGGGTCGTCCAAGTAATAAACCTTACGTGAGTAAGGGTCGATCCCACAGAGATTGTTGGTATGAAGCAAGCTATTGTCACCTTGTAAATCTCAGTCAGGCAGATTAAATTGGTTTATGGTTTCGAAAATTAATAATAAGAAAATAGAAGAATTAAAAAGGATAGAATACTTATGCAGATTCATTGGTGGGAATTTCAGATAAGCGAATGGAGATACTGTATGGCTCAAGAACGCCTGCTCTCCTACTGCTTCAACTCAATCCTTCTGACTCATTTCCATGGCAAGCTGTGTATAGGGGTTCACCGTTCGACGATGGCTACTTTTAATCCTCTCGGGAAAATGGTCCTCTGCGGCTGTCACTCGCATGGCTAATCGTCTGGAGGCATCACCTGGCCGAAGGCTACATCCCATCCTCGCAGTGAAAACTACGCTCACGCGCTCTGTCACAGCACGGCTAATCACTGGTTGGTTCCCGCGCCTACTGGAATAGAATCCCTTGATTCTTTTGCGTTTGTCATCACGCCTAGCACTTGCAAGTCTGAAGCACGTCACAGTCATTCATTACCGGAATCCTACTCGGAATACCACAGACAACGTTAGACTTTCCGGATTCCCAGGATCCTACTCGGAATACCACAGACAAGGTGAGACTTTCTGGATCCTCATAAATGGCACCATCTATCTAGCTTATACCACGAAGATTCTGTTGGGGAATCTAAGAGATACACATTCAAGCTCGGTTGCATGTAGAACGAAGGTGGTTGTCAATCACGCGCGTTCATAAGTGAGAATGATAATGAGGGTCATATAATCATCACATTCATCATGTTCTTGGGTACGAATGAATATCTTGGAATAAGAATAAGAGAGAATTGAATGAAAGAAAATAGAATTGCATTAATACTTGAGGTACAGCAGAGCTCCACACCCTTAATCTATGGTGTGCAGAAACTCCACCGTTGAAAATACATAAGTAAAAGGTTCAGGCATGGCCGAATGGCCAGCCCCCTAAAACGTGATCAATAGCCTCTTAGGATGAAGAATAAAACAAAACTGAGACCAAAGATATCTAATACATTAGTAAATCATCCTATTTATAATAAACTAGCTCCTAGGGTTTACATGAGTAAGTAATTGATGCATAAATCCACTTCCGGGGCCCACTTGGTGTATGCTTGGGCTGAGCTTGATCAATCCACGAGCTGAGGCTCCTCTTGGAGTTGAACTCCGAGTTATGACGTGTTTTGGGCGTTCAACTCCGGATCATGACGTTTTTCTGGCGTTTAACTCCAGACAGCAGCATGTACTTGGCGTTCAACGCCAAGTTACATCGTCAATTTCCGAATAAAGTATGGACTATTATATATTTCTGGAAAGCCCTGGATGTCTACTTTCCAACGCCGTTGAGAGCGCGCCAATTGGAGTTCTGTAGCTCCAGAAAATCTATTTCGAGTGCAGGGAGGTCAGATTCCAACAGCATCAGCAGTCCTTTTGTCAGCCTTTTTCAGAGTTTTGCTCAAGTCCCTCAATTTCAGCCAGAAATTACCTGAAATCACAGAAAAACACACAAACTCATAGTAAAGTCCAGAAATGTGAATTTAACATAAAAACTAATGAAAACATCCCTAAAAGTAGCTTGAACTTACTAAAAACTACCTAAAAACAATGCCAAAAAGCGTATAAATTATCCGCTCATCATTGCCCCTACTCAGCTTCACCCCAACTCTTGGGGTTTTTTGAAAATTTATCAATTTATTAGCCAGGATTTGGAGTTCCCGACCTCTTTGAAGATTTTTTTCTATCTTTTTCATATGACCAAACCCTTTAGTGGGCTAAACAATAAGTAACAGTGGGTGTCTTTCCGAGCCATACAAGGTCGGAGAGTTTTCACCCTTTTTGATGAATCTTTCCATGACTTCAAAAATTATTTTTTCAAAGTGCAATCTGTAGAGGGTCACCACCCCTTTTTCCTGGATGATAATTCTTCTCCTCGCTTTCCTTTATATTGGTTGGAGGCCTCTCCCTGCGAGAAATATGGTCTAGACAACCTGGATGAAGTAGAAGCGGCCATTGTGGGGTTCCTCCGAGAAGTGTGGGGGAGGGCCCCGTATTTGGACACTAAAAAGTTTTTCCAGGGGTCTCCGACCTATGTCCAGGCACAGCTAGGTAGCTTTCGTTTGTTTGTTAGGTTTCCGACTTGTCTGACTGACTTTTCCGACTTGGCTTAATCTATCATCTATTGTTTTTTCAGAGATGGCGAAGACAAATGCTCAGGAGTCTTATCAGAGAGTCCAGGAGGCCAGAACAAGGTCTCGCGCCAGGACTGGTGGTGCTAAGGCGGTTATCTCTCCTCCTCCTCTTCTTCGGAATGTTGGGACTCCTTCCCAGCCCATTGTGATTTCTTCTTCGGTTTCCTCTCAGCCGCCCCCCTCCGCCCGACCTTCTCCTGAGCCAGAGAAGAAGCGCAAGACCTTAGAGTCCGGCTCTTCCGAGGTTAAGGCGGATGCTCTTGCATTCGTCCGAAAGAACATCTACCCCCATGTTCGCATAAGCATGGATGATGTTTCTGTTCGGAGCCACCTTACCACTCTGGTTGAGGAGAGTCTCAAGGCGGTGGGGGTTTGCGGAAAACTCTTAGATATTTTTGAGAAGGTTCCCCTCAGCTCTTTGGGAATGACCTCGAAGGTCGAAGAGCTGGAAGGGAGGCTTCTTATGTTTCAAGAGCATGAGAGGGAGTTGAAGGAGGAAGTCGCCAAGTTGAAGGATGAGAGAGATAACCTCCGGGAAAAGGAGAGGAAGTTGCAAGCCCGATGCAACATGGAGATGGACTTGAGGAAAACAGCGCAGGCCAGCTATCAAAGTTTATTTGAAGATCTTGGGTCTGTGAAGAATGATCTATTGAATTCTCGGAAGGCCTATACCGAGTTGGAGGACTCTATTGCTGATGGCGCCGAGGAGGCTTGGAGGATTTTTAAGGAGCAGGTCGGAGTCATTGCTCCTGACTTAGACCTTTCTCCTTTAGATCCGGACAAAGTCGTCATTGATGGTGCTATTGTAGATCCTCCTGCCCCCGTAATCGTTTCCGAGTCAAAATTGAAGACTCGAGGGCAGAGAATTATTGAGTCCCCTCCTCGTCCTAAGGACGCTCCGAGCTCTTCTATCGTTCCTCCGACTTCCTCTTCATCTCCTATGGATGCCTCTCTTCCCGGTCCTTGTGGCGGTCTTCCTGACTCTGGTGGTGGTGATCCGTCTACTCCTCTGCAGAAATAACTTTATATGGCTATATGGGAGCTCGGCCTTTGGGTCCCCCTTTTTTAAATTCTTTATATCTGTTTGTTGGTGGTGACGTTTGTTGAATAATTTCTTTTGGCCTTTTAAGGCCGTAAACAAAAAATTTAAAAATACCCTTTCTTAATAAGGGTTTAAATTAACAAAATAAATACCCTTTTTTGGATAAGGGTTTAAGTTACCTTATGCGTGCATGCTTTTCTGATTTTGATTTTTCGAAGTCCTTTTGATCTTTTTCTGAAAACCTTTCCTTTGACTTGTCCGTTTTTCTGAGCCTTTTTGTTTTAAGGACTTTAGGACAGCCTCTAAGCTTTTTCCTAGGTTTTTTTGATCTCTTTTTTGTTATTCCTTATACTCAACTTTGTTTTATTGAGTTCTTATGACTTAGGTTATTTTTTGCGATTCGTTTTCTTTTCTACTCGGTTTTTCCTTTCGACTTATGAGTCGGGATGTCTCCGAGTTTCTCACGATCAACTTTTATAACCTCTTTACACCGACTTGTACCTCGTCGTTTTATCCTGACGACCTTCTAGGTCGGTTTATGGGATTTTCACGTTTTGTCGAGCTTAAGTCGGCGTGTTTCGTAGAAAGACTTAGAAAATAGAAAGGAGTTTATAAGAGATATTGTAAATGAAAAAAGATCTTTATTGATTGGGGAGGTACCTTCTTGCTACTAAGGGTTTTTAATAACCTATTTTCCCTTAGCCTCTACTATGATGCCTCGTTAAAAACCCTTCTCCAGAAAAAACCCTTTGATTTTGGGAAAAAATCATGAAGTTGGGAAAAGAGTACATCAGGTAGTAGAGTTCGCTTTTTAACTGTAGTACCTTTTCATATTACAAGCATGCCACGACTTTGGAAACTCGGTGCCGTTCAGGTCGGTCACTTTATAATAACATTTTCCTAAGACCTCATTGACTTTGTATGGTCCCTTCCAATTAGCAGCGAGTTTTCCTTCCCCCGATTTGTTGACTCCAATGTCGTTTCTGATCAAGACCAAGTCATTCGGGGCGAAGGTTCTTCGAATGACTTTCTTGTTGTACCTTGTAGTCATCCTTTGTTTCAACGCTGCTTCTCTTATCTGGGCTTCTTCTCGGACTTCGAGGAGTAAATCAAGCTCCTCTTTGTGCCCTTGTATGTTTCCGATCTCGTCATGGAGAATCACCCTTGGGCTTTGTTCATTGATTTCTATGGGTATCATTGCTTCTACGCCATAGACTAGTCGGAAGGGCGTTTCTCCAGTGGCGAATTGGGGCGTTGTCCTGTAAGCCCATAGCACTTGTGGGAGCTCCTCAGCCCAGGCTCCTTTTGCCTCTTGTAATCTTTTCTTTAGCCCTGCCAGTATGACTTTGTTGGCTGCCTCGGCTTGCCCATTGGCTTGCGGGTGCTCCATCGAGGTGAACTGGTGTTTGATTTTCATACTGGCTACTAGGTTTCTGAAGGTAGAATCGGTGAATTGGGTTCTATTGTCTGTAGTAATGGAATAAGGTATCCCATATCTTGTGATGATATTTTTGTAGAGGAACCTCCGACTTCTTTGAGCAGTGATGGTAGCCAATGGTTCTGCTTCTATCCACTTTGTGAAGTAATCTATTCCCACGATCAGGTATTTGACTTGTCTTGGTGCTTGGGGAAAAGGACCTAACAAATCCATTCCCTATTTTGCAAAGGGCCATGGAGAAGTGATACTGATGAGCTCCTCTGGGGGAGCCACGTGGAAATTTGCGTGCATCTGACATGGTTGGCACTTTTTCACAAATTCTGTGGCATCTTTCTGACAGGTCGGCCAGTAGAATCCAGCTCGGATCACTTTCCTGGATAGTGACCTTGCACCGAGATGATTTCCGCAGATTCCACTGTGGACTTCCTCTAACACCTCGGTGGTTCTTGAGGTCGGTACGCACTTTAACAATGGCGTTGATATCCCCCTTCTGTAGAGAATATTTCTCACCAAAGTGTAATGTTGTGCTTCCCTCGAATTTTCCTGGCTTCTTTTTCCTCTTTTGGAAGGATGTCAAATTTTATGTATTCGACCAAGGAGTTCATCCATCCGAGGTTTAATCCGACCACTTCAAAGACTTCTTGTTTGTCTTCTACTTTTACCACTGAGGGTTCCTGGAGAGTTTCTTGGATCAGGCTTCTGTTATTTCCTCCTGGCTTGGTACTTGCTAACTTGGATAAGGTGTCTGCTCTGCTATTCAGATCCCGAGTTATATGCTTGACCTCGGTTTCTGCGAAGCGCCCAAGGTGTTTCAGAGTTTTTTCCAAGTACCTCTTCATATTTGGGTCCTTTGCCTGATATTCTCCACTTATTTGGGAGGTCACCACTTGTGAGTCGCTGTATATCATCACCTTTGTAGCACCGACTTCTTCTGCCAGCTTCAATCCAGCAATCAAGGCTTCATACTCTGCCTGATTATTTGAAGCTGGGAATTCAAATTTTAGGGAGACCTCTATCTGGGTTCCTCTTTCATCTACCAATATTATGTCTGCACCGCTTCCTGTTTTGTTGGAGGATTCATCTACATAGAGTTCCCATGTAGTTGGTTTTTCCTCCTGATCCCCTGCGTATTCTACAACGAAGTCGGCGAGGCATTGGGCTTTAATCGCCGTCCGAGTTTCATATCTTAAGTCGAACTCGGAGAGCTCTATTGCCCATTGAACCATTCTCCATGCAACATCCGTCTTTTAGAGGATTTGCTTCATGGGTTGGTTCGTACGGACTCTTATTGTGTGAGCTTGAAAATAAGGCCGTAGCCTTCGTGAGGCTACTACTAAGGAGTAGGCAAACTTCTCTAGCTTGTGGTACCTTAGCTCAGGGCCTTGTAGAACTTTACTGATGAAATATACTGGATGTTGGCCGACCTCGTCTTCTCTTATCAGAGCTGATGAGACAGCCTTGTCTACTACAGATAAGTATAGGACGAGGTCTTTTCCAGCTACGGGTCGGGTCAGAATAGGAGGTTGGCTTAAGAACTTTTTGAACTCCTGGAACGCCTCCTCGCATTCAGGGGTCCATTCAAACTGACATCCCTTTCTCAATAAGGAGAACAGCAGAAGGGATTTTAGTGCTGATCCTGCCAAAAATCTGGAGAGGGCTGCAAGTCAGCCATTCAGCTGCTGGACCTCTCTCAAACAAGTCGGGCTTTTCATTTCCAGGATAGCTCTATACTTATCGGGATTGGCTTCGATCCCTCTTTGTGTTAGCATAAACCCTAGAAATTTCCCTGCTTCCACCGCAAAGGCGCACTTTGCGGGATTTAGTCTCATCCCGTGTAGCCTTATGGTGTCAAAGACTTGTGAAAGGTCTGACAAGAGGTCGACTTCCTTCTTGGTCTTTACCAACATGTCGTCGACGTATACTTCCATTAGGCTCCCAAGGTGAGAGGCGAACACCTTATTCATCAACCTTTGATATGTGGCCCCTGCGTTTTTCAATCCAAATGACATGACCACGTAGCAGAAATTAACTCTGGGTGTGATGAATGATGTCTTCTCCTGGTCTGGCTCATACATTGGGATTTGATTATATCCCGAGTAGGCGTCCATGAATGATAAGTATTGATACCCCGAGCTGGAGTCTACTAGGGTATCAATGCTTGGTAGCGGATAAGGGTCCTTGGGACAGGCCTTATTTAGGTCGGTATAGTCGACACACATTCTCCATTTACCATTTTGTTTTTTGACTAGCACTACATTGGCTAGCCATGTTGGGTACTTGACTTCTCTGATGAAGCTAGCTTCCAGGAGCGCCTGTACTTGCTCTTCTACTATTAGGGCTCGTTCTGGGCCGAGCTTGCGTCTTCTTTGTTGCATAGGTCGGGATCCCGGATAGACCAAGTGCCTATGGGACATGAGCTCGGGATCTATCCCAGGCATGTCGGAGGCCTTCCAGGCGAAGAGATCGGAGTTATCTCTTAGGAGCTTAGTCAACCCTTGTTTTAGGGTTTCTCCTAGGTTGGCTCCTATGTGAGTATTTTTTCCTTCCTCTTCGCCGACCTGTATCTCCTCGTTTTTTCCTCCCGGCTGAGGTCGCAGCTCTTCTCTAGCCCTTGCACCACCGAGCTCTATTGTGTGAACTTCTCTGCCTTTTCCTCTCAGGTTTAGGCTTTCATTGTAGCATTTCCTTGCCAACTTCTGATCTCCCCTTACCGTTGCTATCCCTGCTGAAGTCGGGAATTTCATGCAAAGGTGGGGAGTGGATACCACTGCTCCGAGTCGATTAAGAGTAGCTCTGCCGATTAAAGCGTTATATGCTGACCCCACATCGATGACTATGAAGTCTATACTCAGAGTCTTTGATTTTTCCCCCTTTCCAAAAGTGGTGTGGAGGGGCAAAAATCCCAGTGGTTTTATTGGCGTGTCCCCTAATCCGTATAAGGTGTCGGGGTAGGCTTTTAATTCTTTCTCATCCAACCCTAGTTTGTCAAAAGCGGGCTTAAAAAGGATGTCCGCTGAGCTTCCTTGGTCTACTAGGGTTCTGTGGAGATGGACATTTGCCAGGATCATAGTTATTACTACTGGATCATCGTGTCCAGGGATTATTCCTTGCCCATCTTCTTTTGTGAATGAAATGGTAGGGAGGTCGGATGACTCCTCTCCGACCTGGTAGACTCTTTTGAGATGTCTTTTGCGAGAGGATTTAGTGAGTCCCCCTCTTGCGAACCCCCCTGAGATCATATGGATATGTCTCTCCGGAGTCTGCGGTGGTGGGTCTCTTCTATCCATATCATCTCGCTTTCTCTTTCCATGACTATCCGACCTTTCTATGAGATACCTGTCAAGCCGACCTTCTCTAGCCAGCTTTTCTATCACATTTTTAAGATCGTAGCAGTCGTTTGTGGAGTGACCATATATTTTATGGTACTCACAGTAGTCGCTGCGGCTCCCCCCTTTTTTATTTTTAATGGGTCTAGGGGGCGGCAGCCTTTCAGTATTACAAATCTCTCTGTATACATCCACTATAGAAACTTTTAGAGGAGTATAAGAGTGGTATTTTCTTGGCCTCTCGAGACCGAGTTCTTCTTTTTTCTTGGTTTCCCTCTCCCTCTCTTTTGTTGAGGGAGGGTGCCCAGGTCGCCAACTCAGGTCTCTTAGCTTAGCGTTTTCCTCCATATTGATGTACTTTTCAGCTCTCTCCTGTACATCACTTAGAGAGACGGGGTGTCTTTTAGATATGGACTATGAGAAGGGACCTTCTCTAAGTCCATTGACTAACCCCATTATGACTACCTCTGTGGGCAGGTCTTGAATCTCTAAACATGCTTTGTTGAACCTTTTCATATAGGCTCGTAAGGATTCTCCGACCTCCTGTTTTATTCCCAAGAGGCTCGGTGCATGTTTCACTTTGTCTTTCTGGATAGAGAACCTCATCAAAAACTTCCTTGAGAGGTCTTCAAAACTAGTGACCGACCTCGGGGGGAGGCTGTCGAACCACTTCATCGCTGCTTTCGACAGAGTGGTCGGGAAAGCTTTGCATCGCGTAGCGTCGGAAGCATCAGCTAGGTACATCCGACTTTTGAAATTGCTTAAGTGATGCTTCGGATCCGTGGTTCCATCATAGAGGTCCATATCGGGGCTTTTGAAGTTCCTCGGAACTTTTGCCCTCATTATGTCCTCGCTGAAAGGATCCTCCCCTCCCAGGGGCGGTTCTTCTCGCTCATCACGGGAGTTGCGACCTTTGAGGGAGGATTCTAACTTCAAGAGTTTTCTTTCTAACTCTTTTCGTCGTTCCATCTCCTCTTTTAGGTTCTTTTCAGTCTCCTTTTGTCGCTCCCGTTCTTGTTCTAACTGTTCCAGGCGACTGTGGACTAATCACATGAGTTCAGTTGCATGGGATGGTCCCTCTTTCTCTGATTCGCGCCCTTCTGAAGAGTTTACCTTCGGATTTTTTACTCCGGAGGTACCTTCCCTGTGTTGATCATTAGTTCCCTAGTGGAGGGTCAAGTCTGCATCATTATTGCCTGTGTCCAGATTCTCTTGTTCAGAATCTGACTCCACATGACCCTCTTCGGGGAATCTGTCCGCCATCAGTGGTTGATCTCTCGGGTCCCCGGCAACGGCGCCAATATTACAGTGGGTAACCGGAGATTGATGGGCTAGATGGCGTTGGTTGGCCCAAACGTGTGAAGGAGGAGGCTTTCAAATGGGTCTGCAACTCGGGGACCCCGTCCGACTTGTACTCGTGAAAGAATGGGGGGTGGTACCTGCAAAGACACTCCGATGCCTAAGTTAGCAAGAGTGTGAGCAGGTCTAGAGAGTATTGGGCTTAGAGATACCTGAGGGGTGTTAGTGTATTTATAGTGGTGAACCAATAACCACCGTTGAAGTAGTGCCACCTTTTTAGGGTGTTAACCGTCCCATTATCTTAGGGCGGTTAGGATATGGCTCTTGGAAGTGGTTAGAGAGATTCTAGGGGCAGTTACTCATTTGAATGAGTGTTTATCTGCCGGCTAACCCTCGTACCCGACTTCTTTAGAGCAAGTCACGATGAGAACCGACTTCATAGGACGAAGGTTGGTATTGGGTGAGGCTCAATCCGTGGGATTAGGCCTTTTGTTTGGACTTGGGCCTTTACTGTTGGGCCAGGGTATGAACAATACCTATTTGTGTAAAATGACAAAAATATCCCTTAGGTTGTATTTGTTTATTAACACGAAACACTGAGACAAAGATATAAAAATATAAAATCGTATTTGACAAATAAGACATGGATAGAGACATTGTGTCCAAAGACACTAAATTAATATATTTTGTGTCTATCATAACGTAAAGAACATAGAGATATTAACAAGAGACACAACTTATTTTTTCTTTCATTATTCTCGTTAAGTTTTTATAATTATATTTTTTATTATTATATTTTTTCCCAAATTTTTTGAATGAAAAAAATGAGAATAAATCTGATTATCATAATTTATTCTAATTTATCACCAAATAAAATACAATAACACCAATTTTGTGTCTCTGTTTTTTGTGTCTTGTTCTCAGTTTTTTGTCTTGATGTTCTGTTCACAGAGCCAAACTCAGCTTTATATATTATGAGAAACTCTAATTTTTTTCACTGTCTCTCTCTACCTCCTTCCATCCCCTCACCTTCAAACACTTAGTCTTTCACATGTTCATTCCCTATCTCATATTCACCGATCACTGCCATCTTCAGCCTTGGCGCCATCGTCATAGTCGCGAATCATCATCTAGTAGAGTCGTCGCCGACTCTATTAGATTTGTTGCCGCCTCTACTTGTCGTTGGCTCCAACAGATTCGTCATTCTCTGTAGTTTGCTGCCTCCAGAAGACTCGTCATCGTCTCCAGCATCATTGTTGTAGCTTCATCGTCGTTGCGTCATCGTCGCCTCCAGAGCACGCGTCGCCACTTCTTATTTGTTGACACTCTGATTGTGCCTTCACGCCGCCTGCTGTTTGCCGTCGCAGACATTTTTTTCTCAGCTGTCGTCCACAGCCTCCATCAGTGCATTACAAGTAAATCAATTTTAATCTCTAATAGTTATTGTTGTAAGTTTTTTGTTGGAGAAATTAAGTATATATAAATACGATGAAAATTATCTTATTATAGTTAATGAGAATTATTCTCATTGATAGAAATTGTTCTTATTGTATATATCCTTTGATTTAAAGTAGATCTAAATGAAATTGTTGAAAAGATTATTCACTAAAAATAATCAAATCTAATGGATGTGTTTTTTAAATTAATGTAAATCTGACTTTGTATTATAATTTAAAATTATTTAGAATTTATTTTTTAAAATCTATGAATATTTAGAGATACTTGGATATATAATGGATATAGGCCTTCTTACTCGTCACAGATACGAGAGGGGGATGGGAAGCATTTCTGAGGGATGGGGATATGTCCCCGTCTCTATGAAAATCTATTGCCATTCATATATGCAACTTCTATCTAGATTTTATCAATTATAAGTATAATATTTATTACTTTATTTATTTACTAATATTGTTATTTATTTAAGTAGGGTACATTAAAAATATTTTTAAAATATTAATATTGCAATAATTTAGATATATTATACAAAACTAATTCTTTAATATAATTTTTTTTGGGTTATTGTAATTTAACTAATTTGTCTCAATACATATTTTATTAGTTTATTTGGGTGTCATTAAATTATTTAAAAATTTTAATAAATATATATTTTTTTAATTTTTAAAGTGTTTAGCAAGTTTGTAATAATAAAAAATACTAAAAAATATATTTTTTTAAAGGATAATTTTTACTTAAAAAATTATTTTAACATAATAAATAAAAAAATATTTTTATACAAAATATCCAAACATTAAATTATTTTGGATCAAGATTCTCTAAAGTAAAAAAAAATTAGTAAAGTGATAAAGTAAGAAATTAATCACTTTTAAATTAAGATAATGGGATACACATTTTATAAAAGTTATAAAATTAAGAGTATTTATCCATTTTGGTCCCTAAAAAATTTCACACCAGACACTTTAGTCTCCAACTAAAATTAATTAGTCAATTGGTTTCTAATAATTAACTCCGTCAGTCACTTAGGTCCTTTGTTCCGTCAACTCTAATGGAAGACAAAATAGCCCCTGACAACTCTAACGGGGGACAAAATGGTCCCTGACCCCCTCTATTCAGAATCGATATTATTTTTCCCCAATTTTTATCATATCTCGCATAACCCTAACAGTCTAACACTTCAACTTCAAGCTACACATGCACACTCTGTAACTTCAATGTTCACAAAAAGAAAAATTCTCAACTTGTTCTCAACCAATTCATACTCAAGAAATTGATTACTATGTCTCTCAATTAGTATTTGTCGTCTTCGATGGATCCTATGAATTTAGATAGCAAATCCGATTTATTAAGACCTGCCGTTATCGTCACCATCTCCCTCCTCCTCTGCCCTTTCATCTCCATGGCCACCACTTCGATCGCTTCTTTTATATTCTTCTTCGAATCAATGTTTAGTAATCGCTTCAGTTTTCATATGAGCAATGCCAACGACATTGCTCGCTGCACTGATAGGTTGGATACGAGGTCGAAGCTGTCTGCCAGCTTGGACTCCGGGAGAGAAGGAATGAAACACTTGGGATCCATTCCAAATGAGAATTTTCATATGATGTCGAAGGAGAATCTTCTCATGATGTCCTAATGTCCAACAATCTATATTGCGTGCCCTTGGGGTAGTTGTAAAACTTGATCTTGAGAATGTGGTAGACGTTGTCGGGGTTGGAGCTGATATTGTTATCGAGGACGTGAAAGTGAATGCTTCTGGTGGGCGAAGTGTAGCGGAAGTCGGTGTACCAGCCACAGAAATTTGAAAAGTGTGTGCTCCATGACATGCTGAGGTATGTGCGACACACATGACAGTTACACCATGGCTTGATCTTGGAGTTGAAGAGGAGGAAGGAGAAGATGGAGAAGAAGATTGTAAATGTGAAGAAAGAGAGTATGAGTGTTAGGGTTATATAAGATATGATGGAAATTAGGAAAAAACGGTGTCGTTTCCAAATAGAGGGGGTCATGGATCATTTTGTCCCCTGTTAGAATTACCAGCAGGGACCATTTTGTTCTCTTTTAGAATTGACGGAGCAAAGGACCTAAGTGACTGATAGAGTTAATTGTTAGACCAATTGAATAATTAATTTTAGTTAGAAACTAAAGTGTCTGATCCAAAATTTTTTAGAGACAAAAATAGATAAATACTCTAATTAATAGTGATTAATTCATCATTTTATTAATTTTTTCACTTAAAAAATCTAAATTCAATTATTTTTACTTTTTAAAAAATATTTAAAATAATATCATTTTTTTTCCAGAAATTCATCCAATCAAATTCTATATCTCATCTTTATAATAAAGATATAATTAAAAATATTTTATAATTAATATTACCTAATCTTTTTCAAAAATAATTATCTATGCAAAATCAATTGCAAATTTTCTTAAATTAGATCATTATTTCGGGTTTGGAGGCGGTGCATCTTAAACAAAATGCTATCAAAACTGACAGGTTAATTAAATAAGCTTAGCACTTCCTGTAGGAGTCTAAACAAGATTATAATAGTGCACGCAGTACAAGGAAAAGAACAATTTTATGTAAGCAAGCACAAACGAACAAGATTGGACAACTTTTTTCTCCTTTTTTCTTTATGAATATATTTTGCAATAATTGAAAATACTATAGTTTTTGTATATTTTACTTTTCCATATACTTGAGCGGAACGTGATGAATCCTTCGTCTCCACCTTTGGCATATAACATAAACTAGAGTACCACCCGCGCTATGCGCGGTTATATAATTTATCTATATGACTAATCAATCATAAAAATTGATATTAAAGAAATAAAGAAAAAGTCAGAGATTAAACACAATGATATAAGCATGTGTAATAATAAAAGTCAATCCTTCAATTTAAATATGTTAATGTATGTCCAGAAGCTTCACTTCT
Source organism: Arachis stenosperma (assembly GCF_014773155.1). Classification (NCBI taxonomy): domain Eukaryota; kingdom Viridiplantae; phylum Streptophyta; class Magnoliopsida; order Fabales; family Fabaceae; genus Arachis; species Arachis stenosperma. Next base: position 117,053,998 of record NC_080386.1, read on the forward strand.
TTACGAATAATAATTGTCTAGTTAGTTGCATTATAACGTAATTTATTTTTTCGTTTAAATTATTTTGAATTTCATTATTTTATTTGTTGGTGTATGATTATATTTTTTATTATCTAAACAAAGTGGAACAGATGACAGTTAAAAATAATTTATAATGCTATTTAAATTGTGATTTCAATTTATAAAAAATGTGTGAAATATAATTTTTTATTTGTAAATTTTGTTTAATCAGTTATATAATTAAATTGTAAAAATACCACTTAACAGTTAGTGTATTATAGTTATTCATTCTTTTTATATCAATCTTATTTAAAAATCAGGATAATGGTCCTACTTATATTTTGAACTACAAATATTCTATTGTACTAATATAGTATATAGTAAATAGTTACTTTACTATGAATTTTCTTTAATTTGATAATCATCAATGTATAGTATAGAAAAACAACTGAAAGATCAGTATTTTTAATATACCTAAAACTCTTTTTATCGTATATAATAATTGTAATAATATAATAATTTCATAATAATTATAGTAATATAATAATATAGTGCCAATACGAATAGTAATATAGTATGTACTAATATAGCATATGATAATTTTAAAATGCATTTGCATACAAAATGGGAATGACAATGCATGGAACTCACTTAGGTGTCAGCTCTTTAATTCATTATATTTTTTTTATGTCATGTGTCACTCCAATAACAAAAAGCCCAATTAACTTATAAAAAAGACATGTTGATATTTTGACAGATGTCAACTATTTGTAATAATTTTTGATAAAAGATTACACATGTCCTCCTATCTTCTCCTTTCTTCTTCTAGTAGATCACAGATGTGTGTTGATTATATCCTATTACCCTCTCTACCTCCCATTCATTTAATGAAAATTAATTCTCACCTACCGTTTCACCGAATGGGTGCCACTAAATCAAGATGACCCACTATATATATAATGGGTAGCTGCAGATACTTGTAATTATAATCACTTTGAAAGAATCCTTTTATTTCCTTCGAAAATGAAATTTCAGAATCAATCATGTATTGTTGAATGCGATATCACTAAAGATGTTGAAAAAACTCGCTCAAGGCTGGCTTGAACACAGTTTTGGGGGAAAAAGCTTGCATGCATCAGGTACGATTCAGTGATCGGTTTGAAAGTTCTTTGGGATCTGCATTTTCATATTACAATTGTAAAAGGCGTTAACTTTTGTATGTCTGTTATGATTTCGTAATGTTTGAGTTTAATTATGTGTTCCAAAATGATCAGATTGGCCCAGCCAAAAAAAATGGTGGGGAAAAAGATCACCGAAACTTAATTGAGGTGATGTGTGATATCTTTATTAATTTACTTTTTAGTCTTGATTATTGCTAATATATTATCGAAAACCGTATGCTGGTTACCATTCCGATATAACTGATCCTGATATAAGTGGATACAAACAATTTGTTGTTTGTAAAAAATAACCATTGAAAAATTGTTATAATTAGTAGATGCGTTGGTAAAATTGTGATCTGATTAAGCTTCAACTATTTTAAGTTTAATTTATGGTGGTGTTACTATTTGGTTGTGTGCGTTGGTGTGTTTCTTCGGGTGAAGAGAAATTTTGATGACGTTTTTGTCTCCTTGTTGAAGCTTCGTTTGGGTGAAAATGCGGCTCAAAAGATAAAAATAAATTGTGGTCTTGGAGGTTCAATGCTACCTGTATTCGTTTTGGACAGGTTCTTTTCCCTTTTCTTTGAAAGTTGATTTTTCTTAATTTCATCTATGTCTTCTATGATGCTCATAATAGTAATTTTGATATTCTTGTTATGGCTGTTCTCCTTGTTGAGCGTTGATTTGAGCATAGATGCTGCTCAGGAGATGAAAAGGGATTCTGAACTTCAATAAGAGATTTTGATATCTAATGCCAGTTGTGTTCGCTCTGAACGGGGATTTTTCCATTTATATTATATTATAATCACTTTCCATTATTTTGCGAGAATGAATCAAATGCAATGTTCTATTTTGAAGTTGAATAAAAATGCAGAGAGTAATCTGCTGGTGTTGTTAGTTTTGGCTTGTGTGCATTGGTGTGTTAGTTCGGTTGAAGAGTAATTTTGATTGTAATTTCACCGTTGATTTCCTTTGAGTGAGAATGGATTTCAAAAGATGAAATGAAATTCTGAATTTATATCAGATCTGTGGAGCTCTGATGCTGTTGGAGAAGTGTTATTCCTTTTTTCAAGTTATGTTAAGTTTCCTTTTTTCTCTCTCTCTTTTATGATGCTGTTGGTATTCTTATGTTAATTTAAGTGAGGATCTTGCTGATTAAATGAAAATAAGAGATCAGATTTGGATTTCTAATTCTACTTGTCAATTGGTTTTTAAAAATGTGTTTTCCATTTATATTATTTTATCAATTGAAAATGATATAAAGCAGAGGCTGAAACGAAGAATCCTTCTAATGTAAGGCTTGCCAAAATTTGCTGGTATAGAGAAAGACAACTATGATATGGTCCAACGAAATAAAGTTTGATCATGTATGCAATATAGTTATGCAGAGGTTTAAATTAAATAGCCATCATCTTTTATATGTTAAAGTAACTCTTGAAGAATGAGTAGCCATCATCTTTTATATTTTAAAGTAACTCTTGAAGAATTAGTTGTTAGCGCAATGTATCTTCTATCTTGTTTTCCATAAATTATCCGTGTGTTTGATCATCGTTGCTCTAAATTGTTGTGCAGCTTAGGAAGTTACCAAACCAACTATACTCAAGATCTGCGAAATGTATTGTGTAAGTATTATGACATATCTTATACCCTCCTTTTAGTGCATGAATATCTGAAAGAAGATATCCTTATGAATATCTGAAAGAAGATATCCTTTTGAATCATTGTGTCTGTCCATTCTTGTTTGACACAACGGTAGCTTGCTATAGACTATCTAATTTAATGTATAAAGGAACAAATATATAAATAACCAAGACTTTCTAATTTACTGTATAAAGGAACAAATATATAAATAAAAATGGGTTAACACTCATATATTTTCGAGTTTTGGTTTAGCGTATGTGTTTGCTAGAACGGTTTTTTGCCAAGCAGGTGCTTGGTTTAGTGTATGTGTTTGCTAGCACGTTTTTTTGCCAAGCAGGTGTTTATATATATATGTTACTCTTGAACGGTAGCATTGTTATGAAATTTTATATAGTCTTCTGCATAACCACAGATAATTTTTTCATATTATGGATGTTAAATTCTGATAAGAGTGATTGCCTCAAATGTTATAAAAAGACATTTTTAAGAAAATAACTTTATCAAATAATGGATAATAAAGTTATATCCTCACAGTTCTAACAAATTTTAAATTTAGACTTCATATATTCTGTTTCCACTCGCACTAAAGTTAACATGACTCGACTTATGAAATGGTAACTAATGCTCTTGTGAAGTCATAAAAAATAGAAATGCACCATCTTTTGACTTATGAAAGGCCAACTAATGCTCTTGTGAAGTCATAAAAAACCAAAATGCACCATCTTGAGGTCAGATTGATCGAGGGGATACTATATAGTTGTTCTACTTGTGTGACTCCTTTTCTGGGGGTTTAATATGAAAGTCACCTGAAATAAAGAAAGAGAATGCTACCTTTTTTAACTTTTAGTTAGAAAAAATCACTAAATGTGACATGAGTTCTGTCGATGAATTTGAATGAACGACATCTGAGCATATACTTTTCACATGTTTAATGCCAACCTAACTGATTTACTTGCTAATATAGTAGAATTAGAGCTATTTCTGCAAGCGGTTGTGAACTTTAATTCCAAAATGTCATTTTTTGGATTCTTGCTCTCTTTTTCTACTCAACATATCTGGTGTGAAACTCTCTTTCTACTCAGCATATCTGGTTTGAAAATATCACCTGCAAAAACAATGATCTGTTAGGTTAATTATGATGGATTTGTGGTATATTGTTATAAGGATGGTCTGCCATCCCATATGGAGATCATTGTGAATTTCTTTTATGCACATTACAAAATGCGCTTATATATATATATATATATATATATATATATATATATATATATATATATATATATATATATATATTCGAATGGAATTTATTCTGATGGAATGCTACATTTAATACCTTACTGATCCTATATGTTCGCTTTAACTTGATTGACTAACCCACAACCAAGAATTATAAATTGATAGGCCTACCTAAAAACCATGAAATTAGAACATATCCATATATTAAAAACATATGAGGATCTTGAACTAAGAAGCATGCAATTGGGACATACCTTATGGGTGGTACTCGCATAATAAAACTACTTATTCAACGTTTGTAAATACTTCTTTGAACACCACATTGTTTGTTTCTTTCTTCTCTTTTTCTTCATGACATATTATGATCTTGAGCCCTCTTTTATTGGTAACTCTTGAAACTGCAACATATAGTTGTCCATGTGTGAATACAGGCTTTTTTAATATCAAACCAACATGTGACAACGACTGCCCTTGACTCTTGTTAATTGTCATTGCATAAGAAACCATGATAGGAAATTGTCGCCTTTGAAATTTAAATGGTATCCTATGATCAGAAGGGGTTAGGGTCATTCTAGGAATAAACACTTTTTGGCCAGCTCCTTGCCCTGTTAAACTTTTTGCTTCTATTATGTGCTTTCCAAGTTTGGACACAACCAATCGTGTGCCATTACATAGACCTGCTGAGTGATCTATATTTCTTAGTAACATGATTGGTGTCCCTACCTTAACAGTTATCTCATGGTTTGGTACTCCTGAGCATCTAATAGTGTTTAGGAACTCTGGTGTGTGAATTGATGCCAAAATATCATTATTTGTTTCAGATTCAGAAACTGTATCAGAACTATAATAAGTCTGAGCTTCGGATGGGTTCAAACTCATCATATAATTGTTTATTTCATCAACCAGTTGTAGTGTCGGTGCGAGGATGGCTTTGTCTTTTACATGTGAAACACAGCTTGAACCGGAAAATAATTCAGGGTAAGTTGCTTTACATATCGAACTAATAGGATCATCCCAATCATGTATCAATATATCATCTGGGATCTTGATCTTATCAATACCATCTATAGATGATCCACATTTGCCATCTCCAATGCTTAAAATCCAATCAGCAAATTCTCTTAAGTCATTGTTTTCACAATTGCTATTGTCCGCTTGTAAGCGCATGTTTCTTGTCAAAGTCAACAGCTTACAACTATCCCATATATATGATGAGTTAATTGTAGCATTGACAATCTCTTGCCTACTACCTTTGGGTATTACTGGTAGTATTTGTCGAAAATCACCTCCAAAAACCACTGTCTTTCCTCCAAATGGTTGTTCCAAGCTTGCAAAATTGTTGAACCTCAAAATATCTCTCATGGTCCTATCGAGTGCTTCAATACAAAGTTTATTGACCATAGGAGCTTCATCCCACACAATAAGCTTAGCTCTAATTATTAATTCAGCCAATGGAGTATTTTGCTTTATGTTGCATGTTGAAAATTCATCCAAATTGAGTGGTATTGCAAAGCGAGAATGTGCCGTCCTACCACCGGGTAATAAGAGGGATGCTATGCCACTTGAAGCAACTGTCAACACGATTTGACCCTTGGACCTAATAGCTGCAGCAAGTGTCTTCCAAAGAAATGTTTTTCCCGTACCACCATAACCATATAGAAAGAAAACACCACCCTGCCCACTATTCACTGCTGTCATCACTTCTTCATAAGCTCTCTTTTGCTCGTTTGTAAGTTGTTGTACATACACTTCATGTTCAGCAGTCAAAATTCGTTTATCGTACCGAAGCTCATCAGAAATCAACTTATTGTTTTCCCCATTCATAATTTGCATCAAACTTGTATCAATATCAGGGAATGGCATTGATGGAGAATCTCTTAAGCTCTTGTTATAACTCTTGAGTAGTTTTTCAATTTCTATCAACGTCAGATCCCATAATTCTTCATCTGTAATTTGTAACTCTGTTCAACAAAGTGTATACACCGTTGTAAGTAATAGTATGATTTTGAAGAAGATAAACATTTGCAATAAAATACATACATCAATTACATTTACATCTGTCTTATTATGACCGAGATCATTATTTAGTTAAATATACGTTTGTTTTACCTCACGTAGTTGATTATTATATTTCCCAAATCTATATTGGATATTTTCAACTCCGCTATTTGGATGTATATTATCTATATAGCAATATATTTTCAGCTTCTTATGATATCTTCAATGCTTAATAGAATTGGATTTTTTGCAGGGCATATATACAGCAAGATGCAGAATAAGGAAAAAGGATACACCCTATTGTACACTTCGATATAAGCATTTATGACCATGGAGACATTTTGTGCATAGTAAACTTCAGATATAATTTGTGGCTCAACCACCTCGAGGTAAGTATGTCATTTAAAAAGAATTTGTTTTGATTCATGTGTATATTATTTTGTTAGTAATGTTTATTGTTAATTTAGGGAATTGTGTCCATGTCTTTTTGTTTTGTATGAGATTCATACTTTATTTTGTGAAGTAAAAATATATTATAATCTGGCACATTCATAAGTCAACTAATATTTATTGATAGAATTATACTGATAGTTGTCTAGTAACATTAATAGTATTGACAAACTGATACAAAGATAAGAACACTTATTTTTCTACAATTAATAATAATAACTATAACAGCATACCTTGATTGTTAAGTAACCTTCTTTGCCGATGAAGAATGTCATCAGATAGCATTCTCCGTGTGTTTTCCCATACATGTTCCGGCCTAGCCATCGAGTTAGAAAACAGAAGTGTTGCATAAAGCCTTCTTAAGTATTCTCCTGAGCCCCAGTGACTTGCTTCCTCTATAGCATCAATATATTCTTTATCATCAGCCAAAAGTCCATATGCATAGCATGCATCTCGAAATGTCGAGTAGATAACACCATCAATAGTTCTAATTTGTTCATAACTGGTAGGTCCTCTAACAAAATTTAGAAGTAGTCTTAGGTAGTAAATTTCTCCTGATCCTGGAGGTACAAAGAAAATACGGCCAATAACTACATGAGATTTTCTTGGAAACCATTTTCTAGTATTAGCCTTCCATACAAACTTAGAAGGAAATTCCACATACGTCAAAGATCGAGCTTCTGGGTATTTTTTGTTTGCCTCGAACCATCCTAAGAACATGGATTCTTTCACAGACTCTTTCCTAGCAACGTCATCCAGGTTTTCATCGTCTTTGAATATCACTGGTTGTTCACCAGGAAGGTGAAAGCCTAGCCTTACCACAGAAGGGTTCCTATAATGAATGCTATACCCGAAAATTCTCCATGCAGCTTCACACGGGGATATGTACCTACAATCATAATACATACTAACTTCATCACACTGATCATTATCCGCATCACTTGTGGCACTTTTGTAAAATGAAGCTGTAACACGGTCGTGGCCTTTATTGACGTATTTAAATAGATACTTAATCGATCTTGACTGGTTACACCATTCAACATTTATGTGAGCACCATATTTCAATAATAACTTCCTATTGTGAGGCACGACATATCGATTGTCAAGTTCCACACCTGATTTGGTTATTATTTTGCCATCATCCCTGCGCCTATAAACCGGATAACCGTCTTCATCAATAGTAGTACTCGCAACAAATCTCTTAGGAAAGTGCCTCATGCATTGACCATTTTCCATGCAGGGTGAATCTTTCCTAAAACTACCACATGGACCATGCATCATGTGCTTTTCCACTGCTTCGTAATATAGTGGATCGTTGACCTTGTCGGGTATCTCAGCACTTATGATCCGGTCTATGTCTTCTCCCGTTGGAAACTTGTCATCATGATATAGAAATAACAGAATATGTGCATGAGGGAGACCGCGCTTCTGAAACTCGATTGTATAGACAACTGCAAAGGAGATTATGTACAAACACATGTATACAGGTTCTTAGACATTGTGTACTTCCCATTAGTTAATACAGGAGATGCTTTTACATAGTTATATGATGAAAAACGACAAGGCTGGTTAATTTCATAAATGATTGTCTCTTTATTCATACAAATCTAGCAAGCTTTTTATAATTGAATGGAATTCGCAATTTGTAAAGTTTCAAAAACTTCACTGGAACTGAAATATATAAAAAATGTAGCCATCTTAGGCTGCAAGTGAATTAAACAGTAATTTAGTTCCCTATTTTTACAGTTCCATATTTCTTTTCATCCAAAAATCTTCACATCACACATTTTAATTTATAAAGGGTCTTGTGTATATGTGTTAAGGTATTTTTTGGAAATAGAAATTTCTATTGTGGATTTGTTTAATAACGTGTGATAGAAGAAGTTAATTTTTTATTGTATAAAATGATTGGTTGCATAAAAAGTCAAAATATCTCCACAACGAACATACATGTATTGGAAGAGGTAAAAAACATGCATATTAATATTAAAGAGCTAAAAAACATGCATATTAATATTAAAGAGTAGGTAACAGGATATTGTTTACCTGCACTAACGCGCCCAAATATTTGGTTCTTTCTGATGTCTTGGATAAGTTTGTCCAACTTAACTTTGAAAGCTCTACATACCATGTCTGGTCGGTCTTCTGCATGTAGTTCTCTATTCTTAAGAAAATCTTCTAATTCAGGCCATTTCGGATTACATGTGAATGTAAGAAAAAGGTCTGGATAGCCAACCACCCTGCAAATCGCCATTGCATCTTGGTAGTTTTGTATCATGTACCTAGGCCCTCCCGTGAATGAAGAAGGCAGGATGATACGTTTTCCTCTTGACGCAGGTCTAGTTTCCCCACTTAACACTGCTTCGGATAAGCCCTTGTACATTTCACACCTAAACTTTTCTTGATCAAGCCGAATGTAATTTAGTCTGGCTGACTCAATCATGGAGAATCCGTCTACCAAGAATTGCTGAAATAACCTTCTTGAATAGAGCAATGGAGATGCATCGGCTAGCCTCTCTTGGATCCTGAACGCAAAAAAATCCTTCATTGAGACCTCTTGCCTACCCTTATCTTCTTTACCACTTTTTTTATTTAGAGGAATGTCTTCCTTGAACCCATCCTCTCCATATGGAAACAATAAAGGGTACTGCAATGCCAAATAGGCTGGATTTAGCTGATTAATTCGTTGTAGCCTCCCACTATGTGTTTCAACCACAATGTCTCTATCAGTTTTGGCAAAATCAAAGTCGCCTACTATCAGCGCAGCAACCTCATTAGTGGATGGTAGGTTATATCGCCTACCATCTTTACCCCGTTTGCCAAACAACCTCGACTTCACTGTGGATGTGTAGTCAGGTCCTATAGACTCCCGAACCATTCGAAATGCCTTGACCAACACGTTGTTATCGTCCAACATCTTCTTCAAATCTCTAACAATATCTTCATGTATTTTGTTGTTGTCTTTTCCTCTGTATCATGTTCAATCATTTTCGAAATTTATGTAATTGTGTTAGTTAAATGAATAGTTTCATATTGATTTAATCAACACATAATAACCATGGCCATATTTAATTTCGTTACGCACCTTATCACTGCTATACGATTTTGAATTTCATTTTGTGTATCGTACACATATAATTGTGCAAATCTTGCCATGCACCCCTCTTCGGGTATAAGGCTACCCATCAGATGATAATTCTCTCCATATAGAATAAACGTGCGTGGCCCTTTGCTTTTTGTTATAGTTCGATCAATCTTGGCACCCATCGAGGTGAATTGGAACATAGAGTTATAAGTCCTAATGTTCTCACGGAAATGCTTGCTTTTGATGTCATCGCCATATAACAACTCATACAAAACCTTGGGTGCTTCTTGGAGCTGAGGAATTTCAACTTGTCCTCCTCTGCAACAGAGAGTATATGTAGGGGTAGATGTGTTGTATTGTTTTTGTGACCTTTCATCGTACCAAAACAAAGCATGGCAATATTGACATTCATGAATTGCATCTCCCATGTGCCAGTACTCTACATGATAATAGACAACTTAGCCAAATTGTCTGAAAACTAACATTCAATACATACTTGTGGCACATTAAGGTAGGTTATTTTCGGCCATATACCTTCGTTAGGATTATTTGGAGGCGTGTTTGTGCATGCGTCATTAGTAGCTGGTCGATTTGCTGCATAATAGATGAAGTCAAGATATAGTTTTGAGGAAAAAGTTATCTTGTGTCACTTGGTTAGATTATTCCTCCAAAAAGTCTGTTACGTTTATGCATATATAGTATTTGGCATTCTGTAAAAGTAATTGATGAAACAAATGTTGCTTATGCTCATTAAATTAAAAATGAATTTTGACTCTGACTTAACAAAAATAAACTTCAAGAAATTCAAAAAACTATCTTTTGAAATTTAATTTTGATAAACTACCCTTGAAAAAATATTGTTACCAAACCAAATCTTTGTGTTTGAATTATTTTAAGTATGTTTATATTTTGGTCTATTAAGTAAATAGTATATTCGTCATTTTAAGGTTACTTAATTATTTAGGTAGCCTTAGTTTAAAGGAATGTAAACTAAATCCAATGCATAACCACTGAAAAGTTGAAGCTGGAACATTTTTGTATTCTATTAAAAAATTTTGGATCGTCAATAATTTTTAATATTTGGTTTGACAAAATATCTGTTATTGTTTAAAGATAACCTTTTTTAACTGGTTTACTTATTTTGGAGAACTTTGTGGGAACTAAATATTCTTGTTCATTTTGTTCAACAAAAAAATGTTTTACATTAATAGAAAATTAAATTTTAAAAGGTAAATTTGATAAGCTAGTTGCTTTGAATAAAAGGCCGTAAAATCCAAGCTTTTGTGTTTGTGAGAATCACTTTTAGGTGTTCATTGATTTTTTTTAACATAATAGCCAGTTTTGCTAAATAATTTTACTTTATTACTTATGCAGAGTGAGTTTAAAGGAATATGAAGTAAATCCAATACATAACCACTTTGAAGTTGAAGCTAAGACATTTTTTCTCAATTTTTTCTAATTAACACTATTAATTAGGAATCCTTCTCTAATATCTGCCACTTAATATTGTATATAAATTTTCTTACCCATTGCTACGTTACTCTTGTCCACGGAGCCACCCTCGTCATGACCTAATCCATTTGAATTTGAATTAAAAATTTGTGGCAATCTAGTTTTTGCTGTGGTTCTAAGTGAGGTTGGAGTTCGCGTATTCATCCTGGAATATGTTTCTGCAATAAATTTTTTCAATTGTAAATATGGTAGTAAGATTTGAGTGTATATATTTAGTTTATAGTTGAGGAACTAAATAGTCTCGAAGCAACAACCCCTAAATAAAGGAAGATTATCAACTGAGTGTGTGTACCATGTGTGAGAAGATTTGATGCCCCCAGGACTATATGCGTTTGGATAGTAAACTTAAAATTATCTATCTTTTGAACTATATCTACTTGGACCATACCGTTTGCATCAATTTCGTTAAAAATTATTGTACTCAACATAAACTACTTGGAACTAACCTGATCGAGTATTCACATTTCTTTTTTTAGCCAGCTTAAGAGCCCTTTCCCTCCTGCAAATTTTCGTCGTCTCTGCACTTATGTTACCTATAGGGTTCACACAATACATGTCATTTCCAAGCTTTACATCCCACAAACTTTTTATCTGCTGACTTCATAAAAACCCCGTATCCGAGATTGCTATTTTTTTAACAGTTTGTCCAGATCTAATATTCATAATATGACTTATTATTACGAAAGACAGTTCAACCTGTTGGAAAGTTTACATATCCGGGTCTAATAATCAAGTGGTGACACTAAATTATGAAAAACAGTACAACTTGTTGGAAAAATATATAGAAAATGAGTTAACCATATCAAAATATCTAGCCTATGGAATGAGCACCATGACCACTGCCACCCACACACTCATGATAAATTGCTATAGTAATTGATGGGGACCTTTTGGACGTACCTAAGCTGCCGGAGTCTATGTAGTGGTGTTTTGCAGTATCATAATTTTCCTTATCCTTGTAATGAGATCCATAATGAGTTTCTCTTCCTTTTTCTAAAATTTCTGCATAGAAATTGAGTATAAAGTGAATCCATTTTTGTAAGACAATTTGCTAATCTAAAGAACTTCAAATGTTATGTTACTCGCTGCTTCATTGTGCCCTTCTTCTTTTTCTTCTACTGTAACACTTGAGATAGAAGACCTTGAGCTTCTTCCAGTCATCCTTTGTTCAAGTTTATCTGAAAAAAAAGTACATCTTAGGTTTTTGAGGCATGTTGATATCCCATACACAGTTACATAGCATATTCCATATACTTCAGAATATGATGAACCTTATTAAGAATACTACCAAATTTTCGTCTTTAGGATATTATCTAAGTGGACATTATATAGTGATGAACATTGCACAGATTTCACTATTTTTTATTAAAAATTTACGCACCTGATTCTTGTGAAGATGAGCTATGGAAGATTTGCTGCAGAGGTACTCGAGTGTACAATGTCCTCTGAGAGTCTGATTGTGATGTCTTCAACTTCTTTCTCTTGTCATCCATGATAATCTTCCTTTTACACCTAGATATGAATGAGGAGTTTTGGTCCATTTTAACAGTAGTCCTACATATAACTTCTAGTTTAAAGTTTCTTTAGCCACACACGGTCAGCCACAGTATTTTGTTAGCTACACATGTATTGTTGAAATTTCTACTGGTTTGGATATTTTGTTAGACGTCTTCACTCACTAAAGAAACCTAAACTACTATCTCAATGCTGGTGTTATCTTTGTTTCTTATATGCCCCACTGTATTTTTTTTCCCTTGCCTCTTGACCTAGTTTTTAGGTTGATTAATTTTTTGATTCACCACTATATCGTGCTAATATCTACATTTATGGTTTAATTCAATTTGCATTAATATTCTGGTTTTAACCATATTGTTTTTTATGAATTATTGATGTATAGATTCATTCTTCATGCTAATATCTGCATTTATGGTTTAATTCAATTTGCATTAATATTCTGGTTTTAACCATATTGTTTTGATTCCTTCTTTGTGGACTACAAAACACAATATATTAATAACTAAAAAGATCCTGTTTCTTTTAGGGGTAAAGTTTATCTTTTAATTATTTATTCATTTTTGACTTCTATTTTGACTCTTTTGATATTATAAACTTGACCATTTAAAATGTTTTAAAAATTTCTATTATCCAAGGTTACTCCTTTTTGTGTTATGTTTTGATAGCCTTTTTATACCCTCATGTTGCCTTTAATATCTAAGTAGTCAACTTTCTTAGTAATTTAGCCTCCATTACAGTTTTATTATCCTACTATATTTGTGCTGGCCAAGCTTATTGTAACTATTTGCAAAACCGTTTCCAAATGGTTTATATTTCTTTGTGTTTAACTTAGTTACTATCGACTGTATGAGCTCAAATTAAAAATGCGAATTATGCTTTCAGAGATCTATATTATTGTGTGGACATAAACACTCGCAATATTGGTGTTACAACCAAATCTTATAACTATTTATATTAATGAGTAGATACTAAGCCAAGACACTCTAGGAAATCACACTAAGCAATGACCTAATACACTATAATATAATACCCTGCAGATTATATTCTGCTTTCTTATAAAATATTGTAAACTCAAGAGTTTCTTTGACAAAACCAAACACACAGAACCAAGACAAATAAGAAACTAACTATCATCATGCATCCACTATAACAACTGAGGATGCTCTGACCTAAAACAAAATACAATGACATAGATAGACACAACAAATTTTTTGGAAACATAAGCTTGGTTACACAATATAGAGACTTTCAGAGTGCATGGTCATGGACTTGACGTGTACATTTTGTTGCCAAGTACGGTGCATCAGGTGCTCCCTCCTAGCTCCGTTCCACTTAAGTCTTGAAAGCAAAAGATCTGTCCTATCAGCATCATTGGATCCCCCAAAACGACTCCTACACTCCATGATGGAAATGATATCCTTTCCGATGAACATAGATGGATTGTAAGGAATGCCAAGTCCTGTAACTCGGATCCTCTTATCCCAATTAAGCTTGTCCTGTCCATCATGTGTAATTTCCCAAACTATAACTTCCCTTGAGAAGCCTATATTACGATAGGATATAAAACCAACCCCATCATGCAGATTTGTAAGAGAGTGATAGGTTGATCTTGCATCAATTGGAATAATGCTTTCAAAAAACTGCCTTTGTATCATGGAGAAAGATATTATCAGTGATGGTTCAGTGAAGTTGGTTCCTTCCCAGCCAATCCAGTAAACAATTCCATCAACAATGATAGATTTTGGCCCCAACTTTTGCACGTCGCTGGTGAATGATCCGGAATCACACCAGTCATTCTCAAATGAACAATATAGACTCCAGCCCAAGGTCCTATGTATGTAATGGCGCTTAAAGACATGCACAATTCGATACTCCATGGAATCATACAAATACCCAAATGCAAAAACTGAAACATGATGACGGTAGTGTTTTTTGGACTCATCAAATACATATTTCATCATTCCAGTGAGTGGATTCCATATGAGTAGACTTGAGTTAAGTCCTCCTTGAGATAATTTTATACAAAGAACTCCATGGTCTGAGCCAATAAGTGAGTAAAAACCAAGTTGGTTGATCACAATTGGAAGGTTTAGCTGCGAGTGCACTCCATCATTTACATCAGCACGAATGAACCATTGAGAATTTTCGTCTGCTGGAGGATTCCCAACACCAACAATGACATTGATGTTTTGACCCTTTTGTTCAGCCCAGTTCTGCTTCACAAAGTATGGTGTGTTAAGCCTGAAATTCCAAGACTTGTTGAGTGTCCTACACCTGCCAACAGTCTTAGGATCAGCCTTAGTTAAGATCTTCCATACTAAGTCATCACCAAGATATGGTAATGGATTTTTTTTTGGAGAAATGCCACTCATTTGTGAAATGCAGCTTGTAAATTTCTTAGTGAAGTTTCTAAGTAGAGAGGAGTGTTTATGTTTTGTTCTTGTATCCATTGGATTAGATGTCGTTTATATATAGAATGATAGGAGGTGTATTTCATGCAATCCTAAATCTATTATGAAGGGTTTAGAGTACTTCATAATACATATATTCCTTTTCTTATTTACTTTTTTGTCCAAGGTCTATAACAACTATCTACTACATGGCTACATGCATCGATACTTGCATCATATGTGTATGGTGATTTCCAAATACCATGGCTTTGCTTTTGTTATAATCTGTCGATGCTTTATTTATATATTTGTTAACCTAAAACATGAAACATGTTAAGTGATGTGATATAACATCTAGTTTGCACATTTAACCAAGAAGATATACACATTGCCATTTGCTGATTCTCCTTATATAGCTGTGACTTTTTAACTTAATTATTAATTGTCACTTTTAACCTATAAAGCTATAAAAATAATTGTTTAATTGACCAAATGTGTAGTCTCCAAAAAATTACATATAGTGATTGGTAACTATGTTGATCCTTGCACACATTTGTTATGACTTCGTTGCATTGACTAAAGACATAAAAGGCTGATTAGTTGTACAAACAAAACCAGCAAAATTAACTTTCATTTTTTTGTATTTGAATGCTTAGAAAAGTAAAAAAAATTTTTGGCTAATGTATACATATTTTTATATATATGATTACTTAATATGTATTTGTTGTGCAATGTGCTTTGATTTGACTAAAGAAAAAAGATTAATTATATGTCTAAAGAATGCCAGCAAAATTAGCTTTCATTTTCTTATATTTGAATGCTTTGAGAAGCAAAAAGAACTTTTTGGTTAATGTATACATACTTTTATATATATGATTACTTAATATGTATATGTCATAATGATTTTACTGCTATTCTGTATATCCTCTTTAAAAAAAAAACAGAATTTGATAAGAATGGGCTACAAACTCTTGGTAAAAGTCAATGGGTTCGAATATATATTAAAACTATTAATGTGGAATCGTGCTTGGATCACTGGAAATAAATGATAGTCATTATGATTTGATTGCCAGTCTTATGTGTTTTACGACTATTTAATCTTATTTATCCTGCTCCATAAAACTTAGTAAGATCCCTCTTTTTGCAGCTTAAAAGCATCTTGGTGAAGTTTTTAAATAGAGAGAAGTGTTTATGTTTTGTGTTTGTGTCCATTGGATTGGATGTCATTTATATACAGAATGATACGAATTGTATTTCATGCAATACTGTAGCTGTTTTAAAGGGTTTAGTCTACTTCATAAAGTGGGGCATTTTTGTTTTTTTATTTACGTTGTAGTTGATTAGTCTATAACAATGAGCATTTACATGCATCGATACTTGCATCGCATCTATACAGTGATTTTCAAATGCCCATTGCTTTTGTTATAATCTGTAGTGATTTTCAAATGCCTATTGCTTTTGTTATAATCTGTCGATACTTACAACAAAATTAGTCTTTATTTTCTTACATTTGAATGCTTAGAAAAGTAAAAAAACTTTCTGGCTAATGTAAAGTTACTTTTATATATATGATTACTTAATATGTATCTATTGTGGAATGTGGTTTGAGTTGACTAAAGAGAGAAGACTGATTATATGTATAATCCAAACCAGCAAAATCAGCTTTCCTAAGAAGAATAGTTGCATTAAATCTAAGTGTCAGCCTTTATTTTCTTACATTTGAATGCTTAGAAAAGTAAAAAAATTTTCTGGCTAATGTAAAGTTACTTTTATATATATGATCTTGAATGCTTAGAAAAGTAAAAAAACTTTCTGGCTAATGTAAAGTTACTTTTATATATATGATTACTTACTATGTATCTATTGTGCAATGTGCTTTGAGTTGACTAAAAAGAGAAGACTGATTATATGTATAATCCAAACCAGCAAAATCAGCTTTTCTAAGAACAATAGTTGCATTAAATCTAAGTGTCACCCTTTATTTTCTTACATTTGAATGCTTAGTCTTGTAAAAAAACTTTCTGGCTAATGTAAAGTTACTTTTATAAATATGATTACTTAATATGTATCTATTGTGCAATGTGCTTTGAGTTGACTAAAGAGAGAAGACTGATTATATGTATAATCCAAACCAGCAAAATCAGCTTTTCTAAGAACAATAGTTGCATTAAATCTAAGTGTCAGCCTTTATTTTCTTACATTTGAATGCTTAGAAAAGTAAAAAAATTTTCTGGCTAATGTAAAGTTACTTTTATATATATGATCTTGAATGCTTAGAAAAGTAAAAAAACTTTCTGGCTAATGTAAAGTTACTTTTATACATATGATTACTTAATATGTATCTATTGTGCAATGTGCTTTGAGTTGACTAAAGAGAGAAGACTGATTATATGTAAAATCCAAACCAGCAAAATCAGCTTTTCTAAGAACAATAGTTGCATTAAATCTAAGTGTCAGCCTTGATTTTCTTACATTTGAATGCTTAGAAAAGTAAAAAAACTTTCTGGCTAATGTAAAGAGACAGAAGACTGATTATATTTATAACCCAAACCAGCAAAAGTTGCTTTCATTTTCTTATATTTGAATGCTTAGAAAAGTAAAAAAAGTCAATTGGCTAATGCATACATACTTTTATGTATATATGATTACTTAATATGTATATGTCATAATGTTTTTACGTCTATCTCTGTATATCCTCTTCGGGAAAAAAAATTGATGAGAATGAACAACAAACTCTTGGTAAAAGTAAATGAGTTTGAATATATATTCTTTAATAATATTTATGTGGATTCGTGATTGGATTACTGGAAATAGATGATAGTAATTATCTCCTTGGTTGCCAATGTTGTGTGTTTAGTGATTTTTTAATATTTTTTATCCTGCTCCATAAAACTTAGTAAGATCTTTCTTTATGCAGGTATAATCCTTGTATTGTATAGATGGAGAAATTCTTATTAAGTCATATTATGAGAATTCAATTTGCTTGTGGATCACATCATGATATCTTTTAGAGTCTTAGAATATAGCCCTAAAAAAAAATACAACTAAAATTCAATTTGATATTCTCTGTAAAATAACCCTAACTTTCAAATTGATTGAAAAATAACCATAACTTTCCAGGTGCTCTAAATGTGTAAATGCGTTGACTGTTGAAACCATCATAATGTAGAAACCCGATGAATTTACTTCCAAATGCGTGTGAACAAAAGAAACATGTATCGTCTTTGTCAGCTAACCTTTTTTATTATATCAACTTGATCGGTTATGCCATTTGAAAATTTTAAAGATTATGCCATTCAAATGACTATCCTTGTTGCAAGTACTTTACTCTTGGTTTGACACTCCTTCTGAAATATTTCTAACTTCATTCTAAAGCTTTACCCCTGATTTGACCCTCATACTGAAACATTTCTACTTTCATTATAAAACTTTTAGGGTTTATGCGTATAACATAAGATAGCTGTACCCTCCATTCTATCTGAAAAAAAAATATTTATATTTCTTGTCACTTAGTCGAGCAATTAGTAGATATATTATCTTATTCAAGTTATCCAATTTCTTTATGCCTTTAGATCCTTTGCTTTTTGTTTCTAGTTATTCGTGAAACCGGTTGAACTATCTCTAAAAATCATATATGGGGTCTTTCATCATTGTAATTGTCGAGGAGAATTTTTTAACTTAATCTGTATAAGGATCCATCAACTTTATCTTACTGAATGAGGATCATATCTTATTTGAAAGACATTCCTTTATGGACCTTGTCATAAAAAGATGTTGAAAGTTTTTATTGGGATTGCTACTATAATTAGTCAGACATCCCTTTATGGACCTTGTCATAAAAAGATGTTAAAAACCAATATAATCTTCTATTTCATTTACGTAGCATTTTTTATTATTAAATTTTTTTTCAGCACAATAATAAGCCATATCTCAAGAATGGAGTTTAATTAATAGTTTCTATTACTTTTTCATAAATTGAATTCCCATTCAAAAACCAATCTGCTTTTCTATGTTATTTACCTTGCAATTTGAGAAACACAGCGAGTTATATGGCTTTAGATATAGCTTCTCCAAGGTTGAAAATCATTTTGCACCATAATTATACATGGTTAAAGAATGAAGTTTAATTAATAGTTTTTTGTCCTTTGAACACCATTCTATAACTCGCGTTAACTATTATGAATAGGCTTCCCAAGCATCACACAAATGAGAAATAAACTCTAAAGAAAAGTGATATTTTGGATTACTTGACTATATCAATAGTCGTTGTCAATATGTAAATAGTCCTTGTAAATTAGAAACTCCCATTTAGGAGGTTAGTTGTATTTAATATAATGTCAAATTTGTGTTAACTTATAATCCATCACGTAAAAAATAAGTTCTAACATCAATTTCTCTGTGTTCCAATTTTGTAAGGTATTACTCATCATGGATTATGTTTAAGACATATATTTTCATACACCATAACATAATATTATAAATCATATATAATATAAGTCTCATTCAAAATATATTCACGATAATACATTGTTTTTTGGATATCATTGCACATAAGCAAGTCTTCTGATCCCCAAACATAGATCATCTTTCAAAACAAATAGTCTATGGTTAAACAAATACAATCAATATTAAATAGCTTTGTCAACTTCAGTTAATACTTAATTATCCGCCTCAGATGTTTGAGACTTTAGTTTTTTCCCTCCCTTTCGGGTGAACCTATTTGTCGAAAGCTGGCATTCTTCATCAACAACCGAACCATACTTCAAACTGCCGGCAATTCTTTTAGCTGGTGTTTTGTATTTGAGGCTTTCAACACAGTCTTCCATAGAATCCTACACAAAGACATGCATGACAGTTCATTTAGAATAATTTCAGAACCTAAATCACGTTTTTTTATATATTCAAAACATGTGCATATACTTACCACAGTAAGCTGAGGATCATTATCATTCTTAAGATTAACAACATGTCCGGACATCTCCAGCGTGTTGCTACCTCTATTCTCCTATTTAAAGTGAAACCCTACTCGTAATTAGATATTAATGTACATTTTGATAAAAAAAATATAATTGTATGGTCTGGAAAAACATCAACTTATTAAAGTGGATTAGGTATACACGTACAGTGATGTTCATAGATGTACTAACGTCCATTTGCTGAGGCTTGTTCTTTGCAACTGTTTCTTCATCATCACACACTTTCATGACTGTGTAAATCTGATCATAGTGTTTTATGTTACCACTTTTCACATTGATTTTGAAAAGCACCATTCTATCCATCATGTTGTCTAGACTTTTAGGGTATTCATCCTCTTTAGCATCCTGAAATCCCAATCAATAATTAGATGTATTTGTGTGTATATAATTTATAATATTTTGAAAAACAAAACTATAACTTTAATCCCTAATAGTATAAGGATTTGGTGTGCTATATACATCCTCTTCTACAATTTTTTCAGCTGCTTTCCCACACAGCTGGTTGGTTTCTCTGTCCCACAACAACAATGTAATGCTTCCGGTACCATCAAAGACCATGACCTCAACCTTATATCTGTTGTTTCACGTGATAATAGCAATAATTGTTTTAGTACAGAGATCACAAATATCAAGTAAAATGAAGATGCTAATTGTTAATAATCACTCAAATTAAGAACACACACCTGAGTGCTGCACAACCATGGGTGTGGCCACACTTTGCACATTCGTACCTATTCCCAATAGGAGTTTCCACCTTTTTTGGACATCGCCTGCATGCTTTATAAAACCAATCATCCTTCCCAGCATTGATTGAGACAATAGTACCTGCAATCCAGGTTGGCCCCTCCTGGAAAGCATTACACACATTAAGACCTTTTACCTAATAGCTCATCTGATTTTTGAAACAGCATTAAAATTCATAATTACAATAACTTTTACCTCAACAGACTTTAAAACTTGTTCGATTGTTTTCACAATAGCCATGCCATTGTTGAGCTCATCAGTCCCAACCCATGAACTTTGGGTCGATTGATGGCTAATCCTCACTGAAGTTGACTCAGAGCCGCTCATTAGGCTGCAATTCACGTTTTAAATGGTTAGACAACATACTGTTACCAAACCAAATCTCTGTGTGTTACCAAACCAAATCTGTGTGTGTTTGAATTATTTTCAGATTGTTTATATATTGATCTATCTTTTAAATAGTATATTCGACATTTTAATGTGACTTAATTATCTAGGCAGCATTAGTTTAAAGGAATGTAAAATAAATCCAATGCATAACCACTGAAAAGTTGAAGCTGGAACATTTTTGCATTTTTTTCAAATTTGAAAGGATAATTTTGGATGCTCAATCATTTTGTATATTTGGTTTGACAAAATATCTGTTAATAGTTAAAAGATAACCTTTTTTAACTGGTTATCTTATTTTGGAAGAACTTTATGGGAACTAAATATTCTTTTTCATTTTGTTCGCCAAAAAAATGCGTTACATTATTAGAAAATTTTATTTTAAAATATTCTTTTTTTTCATTTTGTTCAACAAAAAAAAGGGTTACATGAATATAAAATTATATTTTAAAAGGTAAATTTGATAAGCTAGTAGCTTCGAATAAAAGGCTGCAGAATCTAAGCTTTTGATAACCTACCTTGAAAACAATGTTATATGACCACAAAACATTCAACTTCTCTTTAAAATGTACTGACCTTTTTTTGAATGACATAACTTCTTTTAGTTCTGGGTTGACATGGACCTTGGACAGTTCAAAGTGGCTCTGCACTGAAGTTTTGCCATTCCATCTGGTTGCTTTAAAATATTGGAGGATCATCAATGAGGGAGCATCTGGTCAACAGTTTCGCCAAAGAGAGTACAACTTAACCTGTTCTTCCTGTCATCAGCCCCAGGAATTCAAGCTTAATATATAAATAAAAAAACGAAATAAACAACATACATCTCTTAATAAAAACACATAGAACTTACTCCAAGTCTTCCACAATAACAACCAATCGCTTAGTCTCTATTCCCTTGCTAGTTACTAATTCTCTTGGATCTTCCTTTCCAACAATTTCTCCAATTATATCTACAAAACAATAAGACACACACTTTTAGATATGGCTTTTCAAGTGGTTATAAATTTTCTGCATATCTATATATCATTACATATAGTATTAGACTCACCAAACAGTTCAAGATCCTCTACTTTCTCGACTGTATGCATCTCTGCAAGGTTCCTAAATCGAAATGCTTCCAAAGGAAAAGTTGGATTCTCTATATGTTCAACCCTTGTTCTATGTGAAAACACAAGTACCCACCTACTAACACCGTTTTTTTTCTTGGTCATGTTGTCAACAACTATGAAGTTACTCATAGTATACATGTGGAACTCAAGAATAACACTAATGTATTTCTTTGCCAGGGATCTTGGTATGGTTGCATAAATCCTGCCACCCTGTGACAACGAAGTGAATACTTAAAGAGTGAGTATATCTTTAACATGTTTAAGTCACAACAATGACATATAAAGCACAGTTATGTTTTTGTAATAAATGCTCCTACCTGTTTATCTTGAAGTACCATTTCGATGGAGCCAATCTCGTTGACATTGAACTTGTTTGGAGTTGTCCACACCCTTATTACAAATACTTTGAAATTCCATGCAAGTTTTTTGGCGTTCACATCTGATACTAAATCAAAATGTTCATCCATTGCGTTTCAGGTCTCCTACCAGGTTGAGAAGTAGTGGAGAGTTTCAGGTCTCCCGCCAGGATTGTTTAATGACAAAAAGTGGATATTTGAATTATATATATGACTGGTTTACTTCATGTGCATTGTAATGTCAGATTTACCCATTGTATGTTGCTTAAATTTCTTACTTACCCTACATGCCACTTGTCATTCAAGAAACTGCTACACGTGTCGAGCATAGAACCATTACTTGTCTCCTATTATATATTAATAGATTATATCAAAGATCAAGATCTTGGAAGCTATGTTTGAGGGTGAATGGGATGATCTCATGGTGGACTTTAGACCAGTGATAGACTTAAAAAATTTATTAGTAGGGATAAAATAATGTAAAGTAAAATTTAGGTTTAGCTGTATAGATATATTGTTTTTGTTTTTTACGATATTTTACATATCAATAAATTAAATAGTCGGTTATAAATCTGAATTTTATTTAATAACATATTACTAGTTAATGAATTACTATATATACAAACGGAATTTGAACTTCTAACCCTTATTTAAGTGAATAATCAAACTAATTATTAGACCAACTCAAATTGATTTAAATATATTTAAAATTTTAAATTAGAACTCTATATATATTAAAAAACTAAAACTTCACACACATACATCTGTACATACAATCATTTATTATAATATTTAAAATAATAAAAAATAATTTCACACACATTATAACATTTAAAATAATAAAAAAATTATTTATAACGATTTTTTCATTATTTTTTTAAGATGATCAAATATTATTTTTATATGTTCTTAAAAATTATTTAATTATTCATTATCTCCTATTTAATTATGAAATTCACTTATTATAATATTTATAGTATAAATAAATTTTTTAATTAAATTAATTAATATATTCAAGACTATTTTAATAAAAAATATTAATATAGTATATTAATATATAGATAATACATTTTTTATCTTAAATAACTTTTTAAAAAATCACCAATAATATAAGTTGTATTTAATTAAAAAACTAAATTTTGAATTTAATTATCAACTAATTAGCGAGTATCATAAAGTTAATTATTACTATTTTTATAAGTTGTTTATTTATTTTTAATTTTTATACTAAATCAAATTTAATAAAATAATTATTATATGTTAAATTTAACAAAATATTTTTTAACATAAAACATAAAAAAATAATTTATATTTTATGTTGGAAAAAACATAATATAACAAGAAAAAAAATATATACATCTATATATAATTATTAGTATTTTTTTTAAATCTTTGTGGTTGAAAATGTCTCTCTTCTTTACATTTAGATCTGTCCTTTCTTGAGATCAATTTTGTAATTGAGAGGTATTTAAACTTATGTATTTGATCAAGCTAATGATTTCCATTTTTACTGTAGATTATTTGAAAATACTTTAATTTTTATGTAAATTTAGAAAAAAAATATGTTACATAATAATATTATTAAGGGGCTAGTTAGTGAAAATCATAATTTAGACATAAAATTGAATGATAAATTAAAAATCTTATTGTTGCTTGGCTGGGGTTACTTGCTTCCAATGGTAGAAGAAGGTCGGACTAGTTTTGTTGACGATGCCATAGAGGAGGGAGGTTGGGCCTGGGAGTAGAGGGTTTAAGAGGGATTAGTGGTTGAAAATCTTTTTTATCTCTTTCTCTTTCCTTTCTTGCTATTGCCACTGGTATGAAATGTTATGATGTTGAGAAACTTAAATATCTTTATATATATAAAGATAGAATAGCAAAACGGTAAAACAAGCCTAAACGAGCTTGCTTTTCGACAAGTGGGTACATAATTTTCTTGCACGTGGAGTAGTGCAACTCTCTAATTTTGTATATATTTTCATTTGCTTGCTGATCGAAGGTTACGGTTTATACTGTCTGATTGTTTTTTATGGTAAATTTGATAATAATTAAATTACCTTTAGATTTTATTTGTTTTTTCGACGGTAAATTCAACGATATTCAGCATTTTTCTTATAGTGTACAAGAGTGTGAAGAGCTATGTCCCTTCTTGATGAAGTTGATGGCTGAAGCAGAACTAGATTCGATATCTAAGGAAGTGATATTATTAGCAATTGTAATCTGAAGACCACGAATAATGCCTCAGAGCTCAGCATGCATAATCGAGTAGCTTCTAAGGTTGCAAGTAAATACTTTTATAAAATGACCAAGTAATTCCTGAGAATATTACCACAGGCTGTGTTATTCGATTGAGCAAGAAAGGACCCATCCACATTCAGTTTAGTAATATTTTCTAATGGTAGTTTTCAAGTAATGAGAAGCTCTTAAGAGTTTTTTGGCATATCTTGAAGTAGAGTAGCTCTCGTTATTTTGTTAATCTCTTCAAAGCGAGCTTTAATCTGTTCCCGTCTAGGCCGGATAGGAGTGTTATCTCCCTCAAAGATGGATTTGTTTTGGAGGTGCCAAATAAAAGAGACCATGACGCCAACGAGGCAAGGCAACTCACCCTTTAAAGTCAGATTTTGGAGAAGCCAATCATGCAGATTAAGATGGAAGAAATTATTTAGTCCTACTGCGCTTATTAGGGAAAGCTAAATATCTACAACGAAGGGACAATCACGAAGAATATGGAGAGTAATTTCGTCATAAGCAAAACATCTCAAACAGATTGCATCAAGGGTCATGTGTCTTCTTTTCCTTTCAAAATTAGTGAGGATAGCGTTATGTGATATAAGTCAAAGAAAGGTCCAAATGTGTTTAGGGTCCTTCCATTGCCATATCAACTTGTGAAGTCTGTTGCTGCTGCCTTCTTCACCATTTATCTTTTGGTAAGTCATTCTGAGCTCGAAGGAACCATGAGAAGAGGGATTCCAAGCAATATGGTCATCCTTTTTCCACGGGGAAGGAGGGGATATAGCCAAAATTCTTTGGATCAGCTCATCCAGCAGCCAAGTAGCGAGTTTGTATGATCCCAACTTTCTGAAACAGTTAAAAAATCATTTAGATTATCTTCCAAATTAATTGGAATACTCACCTGGTTAGCATACATCATAAGAGAACCCATGTTAGGCACCCAATTGTCCTTCCAAAAATTAATTTTAGAAGCATTCTCTATATACCATATATGATTTTTTTGAACATTAACCCAAGACTTGGGACACCTTTCCAAAGGCTAGACTCGTTCCTTCTTCTCTCAACAACTGGAATAATGTCAGTCCCACAACCATATTTAGACCTAAGAGTTTTATCCCAAAGAAAATTCTCTCTATCAATGAGAATCCATCCAGATTTCGTTATAAAGGCACAATTAATCTTATCTGTATGGCAAATGCCAAGCCCTCCCATCTTCTTAGGGGTGCAAATTTTGTTCCAGTTGAGAAGATGAATTTTTCTTGAATTTTCTGTGTCTCCTAAAACAAAGTCTTGTATTTACGATCAATCAAATTATAAATAGATGACGGAAGTAAAGCAGATTGAATGGTATAATAAGGAATAAGGAAAAGAATAGATTTCACCAAAGTATATTACTCTGCAAAGGAGAGGGAGGCTGCTTTCCAAGAGTTCAGTCTGGAATTTATCTCATTGATGATGTCACCATAGATATGTCTTGAGACTTTGGAGTGGAGTAGGGGAACACCCAAATACTTTTTTAGGTCATCTATTCTCGAAAAATGTAAAGTGTTGCTAATCTCGGTTCTGACATTGTGACCTACATTTTTCAAGAAGAAAATTATGATCTTATGTTAACTGACTTTCTGACCAAAGCTAGCACAACAGGCATTCAGACATTTATTAATAATATCAGCTTACTCCAAGTTAGCTTTCGCAAAAAGAATAAGATCATCAGTGAAGCATAAATGGGAGATATCAGGGTCATTCCTTTTAAGCCGAATATGTTTCCAAAAGTCACGGTGAACCGCAGCATTAATGAGTTGAGATAGACACTCAATGAATAAAACAAAGATATACAGATATGATATCCATGCTAGACGCCTCTAGAGGGGGAGACTTTATCAAGATCTTCTCCATTTCAAAGGACTCTCATTTTAGCAGAGGTGATGCAACAATGGATTAAACTAATGATGTGAGGAGGAAATCCCACGTCAAGAGAGTGTCATGAATGAAACTCCACTTAAGCCTGTCATAAGCTTTTTCTAGATCGATCTTGATGGCCATCTAGCCTTTAAGTCCCTTTCTATTCCTCATAGAGTGAATAATCTTGATAATATTATTTGTGCTATATCTTCTAGGAACAAAGCTATATTGAGTAGGATCAACGAGTTTTTCCATGACTTTTCAAAAATGATTAGCAATGATTTTGGTAACCACTTTGTAAGATACATTGCATAGGCTAATGGGGCGCATCTGCTTTAGATTAGTGACCTGTTCAGTTTTGGGAATAAGAGTTATCAAGGTTTCATTAAGTTCCTTAATCTTCTCGGGATTATAAAAAATTTGGGACACCAACGAGCACAAATCAATCCCAACCCAATCCCATTGACTTTTATAGAAAATCAATTGTAATGTAATTCATCTCTGCCTGCGGCTTTGAAGCTTCCCATACAAAAGATCACATCCTTGATTTCAGTCTCTAAAATATTATTTCCAATAAAATTAAGATCCTCTGTATTAAGGGGTAGGAAAGCATTATTGAGAACATAAGGGACATTGAGGAAGGAATCATTATATAATTCAGCAAAGAAATTAAAGGCCATATTTCTAGGATATTACTATCAGTTATAAGACTACCATTAGAATCAAGGAGAGATGTCATCTTATTTTTTCTTCTTTTAATCATAGTTAAACCATGGAAGAACTTAATGTTGCGATCCCCAAATTCAATCTATTTGTATCTTGCTTTCTGATAGCATATGAGCTCTTCATGAGATAACACTTTTTTATATTCTTTCTACAGATTAGATTAGAGATTTTCAAGAAATTGGTTACTTCCCTGGGCAAGACTAGATGCAATCCCATTTAATCTTTGAAGAAGGTTTCTTTTTCTTTTAAAGATATCTCCAAAGGCTTTTGAATTTCAATTCTTTAGTGAGTCCTTAAAGCTAATAATACAATTAGACTATGAACTGTCCATATGCCAAGAATTTTCTACCATCCTGTTAAAATTAGGGTGAGTAATCCAAGCAACAACAAAACGAAAGGATCTTCTGTACCTGTTGTGAGAGGCATTAGCAGAGAGTTAAAGACAGATAAGGGAGTGGTCAAACTTTAGTCGAAGTAAATGTTTTATAACAGCTTTAGAGAAGGCCAACTACCAATCCAAATTATACATACCCATGTCCAACCTTTTCACTAAGTCCCTCCTCTTCCAAGTGAAAGACCGGCCCATATAGTCCAGGTCAACCAAACCACAGTTAGAAACACAACTTTGAAAATCGGGACAAGCAACTGAATTTGTTCTGGGATTGCTCCCACGTCTTTTAAAATTGTGGAGAAGAGCATTGAAATCTCCTTAAATGCACCATAGAAGGTTAATATTAGAAGGCAGAGAATGAAGAGAATACCAAAGAGTTCTTCTACTAGCACATTGTGGACTGCCATAAACAGCAGAAAGAAGCCAAGTAACATCATAGGGTTCTTTCTGCTGATCAAGAACATCAACCTTCCAAGAATCCCAGTCCTAAGGGAGGATAATAAAATCAACCATGTATTCACATCTAATATCTCTAATAAGAGTAGGAAAAGTATTTCCACCAGCATCTCTACAATTTCAGCTTATAATAGTCATCAGAGACAGGAAGGAAAAAGAGATAGTCACCAAGGACAAGATTACTCTGAAGCTTGAGCCTGAGACTGCATTTCGGACTTCGCCAAAGATTCTTCTCCCAAATTGGAGTTCTTTTCTTCTGAACGAGCTTTCACTATATCCGGTGGTCTGGCGCCGTTAATCCCTAATCCACTATTCAATTTTATAGAATTCAATGAGGCAACAGTAGATGGAGGAGAGATTAGGGGATTACTACAGATAGCATAGTCTTCAAAGGGGAGATTCACCTTCTTCGCAACAACATAGGCCTCATATTGCTCATGCTCAAATTGACACATATACTCCATGACGACCTCCTCCATGGCTTCAACATTAGGGTTCTTTATTTTTGATAGAGGAGAATCATCATTCTTAGGCGCTCCTGCAGGATGAGTGCTTGATTTGGTACTGGGTTTGATTATGGGCTTCCCTATTTTTTCTTTTTAGGTTGTAACAATCTTATTGGAGTTAGCTTTCCTGCCCATCTGAGGGTTTTTTCCAACCTCTGGCTTCAAATTTTTTTTTTATGAATGAGTTGGGAGGCTTTCTTTTCTTTTGGGGCCTTAATGTTTAACGGCTCAGTACCTAGAGTGACAAAAACTTCAACTTCTGCATGCTTATCACCCTCATACGTGATTAGCGCCATTTCTTCATGCAAGCCATTATATATTGATCCATGTTCCAACACCTGGTGGCTCTCATCATTGGTGGATCGTTGATTAGGAGTAGAATAAGGGAGTTGCTTGCCTCCAAAATAGCTCAGATTCATGTTACCTTTTTTCTTTCTAAGTGGCCGTTTGACCATCATCCAAGAACCAAAATTGAGGAAATCTTGGTTATTATTCAAATCACTTTGATGCCAGGATTCTTGGATCTTTCCATTTTGTTGAGCAGGATCAATGTGATTCTGTCCTTCACCATTAATGCTTATTCTTTCTCTCTCGGCACCTTCCTGGTTTATCGTTTCCTCCACTAAAGCTTCACTGCAATGATCAGACCGATGGTCATATTTTTCACACGAAAAGCAGATTTAATGAAGGCTTTCATATTCTATATTGAGCACCTCACCAAAGACAGAGATCCTTGGGACTAATTATTTCCTCAGATCAATTTCAATACATATCCGAGCAAAATGGCCTCTAGAATGAATGAATGTAATACGATCTATCTTCAGCATGTGGCCAATAGTAAAACCCACTCTCCAAAAAAATCTGTGATTATAGAGTTCGATAGTCTGGTTAGGAATATGGATCCAAGCAGCAATTTTTTTAACTTCTTTCTCTAAGGACAAAAAGAAAGGCCTCCAACGTTGGATAATAAGGTAATGCCCAGATATCATCCAAGGTTCTTCCATCAAGGCATGGTTATAATCACCCTCATCTACAAAATGAACCAGAAAATAATCACGATCCATATCAATAACATTTATCTTACTTTTTTTCGTCCAGTCACGTTGAAGACGTTGTTCCATAAATCTTAGACCCATTCGTTTGCCTAGGATTTTGACCATAAGGGCAGAGCGTCATGACTTGTACCATTCATCAAATTCATCTTTAGATATTGGATTTTTCGAACACAAATCAATGGGTTTCTATTCTTGATCATTATTGTCAGTAGGGTTGTACCACTTATCCTCCAAATTTGGCTTATCTTCATTCATATCATCAATAGTGAAATCATCACCACTGATATTAGGGCCAGCAAGTTGAGGCAGATTCCTTATAGGACGCTTTGGTCATAGCCGGAACATTATCCTCATTTTGTACAATGACCTCCATGTCTTCACTAGGTTGGTTCAGATCGACATGGTCTCTATTTTTGACTTTCTTTATACTGCATTGTATTTAGTCCTCCTCTTGACGGAAAATCCTAGCAGAGCTTTCTTTCATTCTCTCAATTTAAAAAATAGTATATGATCCTATGGTATAAGTATATAACGACTTAAAAAATGGATAAAGTATGTTTTTTGTCCTTAAAATTTGTTAAAAGTGTAAAAAATATCCCTAAATTTTAATTTGTTTCAATTTTATCCTTAATGTTTTTTATTTTCATCAATTTTATCCTTATGTTCAAATTTTCTTGTCAAATTATGGTCAACATTATCTTTTTTCAATTTTACCCTTAAAATCCCATTCTCTT
Organism: Arachis stenosperma; assembly: GCF_014773155.1. Classification (NCBI taxonomy): domain Eukaryota; kingdom Viridiplantae; phylum Streptophyta; class Magnoliopsida; order Fabales; family Fabaceae; genus Arachis; species Arachis stenosperma. The sequence goes on from NC_080386.1 coordinate 117,084,559, forward strand.
TCATCATTATCTCCAAACTTACTCAACTGAAGAGGCTCATCCTCTACTCCAACAACCTCAATGGCCCTATCCTTCACTCTCTCTTTGATTGTCTCCTCTGTCGCGCAGTCTACCTCTACAACAGCTCCCTCTCCAGCCACCTCCCTTCGCCGCTCCTCAACCTCGCTCACAACCTCCTCTCTGGCACACTCATCGGTGACATAATGGACTCCCTCCAATACCTCGACTTGTCTTCCAACACATTCTCCAACGACATTTCGATGAATTTCTCTTCCAAATCTTAGCTCCATCTCATCAACTTGTCCTACAATAGCTTCTCCGGTGGGATTCCGATCAACATTGGAGCTCTAAAGAAGCTCGAGTATCTCTGGCTTGCCTCCAATAACTTGCATGGGACTTTACCTTCAGCACCCGCAAACTGCACCAACCTCGTCCACGTCAGCGCCAAGAAAAATTCCATCGGAGGGTTAATCCCTTCAACAATAGGGACGATGCCAAGGCTTTATGTTTTGTCCCTTTCAACAAATAACTTTTCAGGTTCGGTCCCCACTTTGTTATTGTGCGGTTCTTCATCCCTTCGAATTGTTAAGTTTGGCTTTAATTTTTTCACGGGAGTTTCTGAGCCACAAAGTACAAAAAAACTGCATCAACTTGGGTTGAAGTGAGTCTCTGAATTGTAGCAACTCGATAGATTGTTGTTGTTTTTGATTGTGAAAGTTATACTCTTCTACCATTTTTGTTTTTTGAATCAGTTTATTGAAATTTTTCGATCTTTGTTTTTTGTTATGTTTAAAAATAAAATTAAAGTTTAAGGAGAAGATATGGTGATAATAGTAGCAGTAGTGGTAACGAGTTTGGCGACGGAGTATTTGGAAGAGAGAGAAAATAATATTTTAGAGATGTGATAATAAAAGTGAATAGGTTTTGGAAAATAAAATTAAAAAAAATAGTGTTGACGATATAATTTGATCAGAAAATTTGAGAATAAGAATAAAATTGATACAAATAAAAAAATTTAAGGATAAAATTAAAACAAATTAAAATTTAAAAATATTTTTAAAATTTTTAACAAATTTTAAAAATAAAACATATACTTTACCCTAAAAAATACAACATCTTCAATCCTTGTTTTTGGTCTGTGCCTTCAACCTTCTTCCCCCACCTACCCCCAAGTTGCAATGGTAATAAACTAGGCCAATACTTGCATAAACTTCCTTTGTTATTCTAAAAAGAACCGCATCATTGTACTTTACCACGTGGTTTTGTTTTGTACATAGATTGTAGGAGCATGCATTTTACAACTCAAAATTAATGCCAACGATACCTTTTTTTTTTCTCTTAGAAGTTAAAATAATCATCGAATACTAACAAAACTAGTGGTTCGATTTGTCAATATGTTTTTCTTCCTTCGTGAGATTCAACATGTATTGTATACTAACAAAATCATGATGGTAAATAATAAATATGCGCAATTTGGAAATTTAAGACTGAATTTTTATACAAAGGTTTTGCTGAATGAATTGATGAAAGAAAATTAAAACGAGCAGACTCAATGATGTAAATGAAAGCCCAAAATCTACAAAACGTTGTAGTTACAATGGGCTAAAGCCCAATCCAATAAAAGCCCATTAACAATAATTACTGTCCATGCATGATTCATGGTGGATAGAGCTGTTTGGTTTAGGTAGTCGAGAAGAAGAGAACAAGGCAACCAGCATCATTAGCAATTTGCAGCATTGCCAAATGGCAATGGCAATGGCCATGGCCTCATCCTCAATGTTATCAACAACTTGTTCTTTCAGTTTCCCTTCTATCACTATGTGCATTTCCTCTTACAACCCTAACCCTTCTAGAAGACTAGCCCTCTTTCACCTTCTTTCTGGTCCTCTTGGTAACTAACCTCCGTTCACATCAGCTTTATTATTATCCATTTGATACTTAGAGTTAATTAATTATATTATAACTCTGTTTACATTAACAGAATTGTTATGGCAATTTGTTCAGCTATTCCACAGTCCCAATCTCTGTTATTTGGTGTAAAAGGTTCAGAATTGTTTAGAGTAGCAGAGGCTAATGCAGCAGAGAATCTAATTCAACCAGAGCAAAACTTGTTTGAATGGGTCAAAAATGACAATAGAAGATTCTTACATGTTGTGTACCGTGTTGGGAACTTGGATAAGACTATAAAGTATGCTACCTATGATGCTTCAATTGCCCTAAATTAATGCAATTATTATAATACTATATTCTTGAATCTTGATTACATTTTTGGAATGTGTATATATATTTAGGTTTTACACTGAGTGCCTTGGCATGAAGCTGTTGAGAAAACGTGATATACCTGAAGAAAGATACACAAATGCTTTTCTTGGATATGGCCCTGAAGATTCCAATTTTACAGTTGAGCTTACCTACAGTGAGTTTAGATGTGCAAGATACAAACTTTTGTTTAGCATAAAATAGTTTGTGCTTCTCATGTTTCGTGTTTGTATTTCTTCATCATTGCAGATTATGGAGTGGACAAGTATGACATTGGAAATGGGTTTGGTCATTTGGGTGTTGTAGTTGAAGATGTAAGCTCCTATTATAGAACAAGTAGAAAACAAAGCATGATTGTTGATATTGTAGAACTAAGCAACAGCAACTTAAAAATAGAGTCTCCATTTGAACACATTGGTACATTAAGAACCAATTTATATTTTTCATGAACATTAGTTACCAGCTTATATAACATCACTAGCCAATTAATCAATGTGTGTTGTTATCTTCAAACTGTGAAATTCTCACAGGAAGTTAAAAACTCTAATGGTCTTTTTTAGAGTGGTTTTTGGTACATTTTCTTTTCTTGATGCTCAATGTATGCTGCATGTCTCCATCAAATTTCTGACTTAAATTATGATGATTATTGTCCTTACTCCAATTTTCTAGGCCGCCAAGGCAGTTGATCTGATAAAAGCAAAAGGTGGAAAGGTTATCAAGGAACCAGGGCCTGTCAAAGGTGGCAGCACAGTAACTTCTTTCATCCAAGATCCTGATGGTTATGAATTTGAGCTCTTGGAAAGAGGACTTACTTCCGAACCCCTATGCCAAGTGTCACTTCGTGTAGGTGATCTTGACCGTGCCATAGTCTTCTATCAGAAAGTGAGTGTTTTCTACTCCTATTAGGATGAAAATGTGAAAGGTTCTTTCATGAAGTGAATTCCATCTTTCTTTCATGTAGCTTAATATTTTTCCTTGTTTTTATGGATTTCAAAAGGCTCTTGGCATGCAACTTCTGCATAGGAAAGACAATCCTGAGCACAAGGTAAACTTATGCTGATGGCAATTATTAATATCATGCGCAAGTTGGCTTGTTTGGTTTCTGTTTTTATTTTCAGTGACCTTTGCTTATTAGATTTTGTGAAGAAAAAAAGTAAAAACAAAAAACATGATTTTATCGATTTTTAGCTATCAATTGTCATTGATTCTGATTGGTTTACAGAATACAGTTGCCACAATGGGGTATGGTCCTGAAGATAAGAACACTGTTCTAGAACTTACATATAACTATGGAATCACTAATTATGACAAAGGAAATGGCTATGGACAGGTAGATACTATTTAGTTTCCATTTTCAAAAGTAGTTTTATTGATTTTTGTGTTGTTCTCTGTGTCTATTTTCTATATCTTACTGTTAGAATGCAACTCATTTATGTGTTTGCACAGATTGCAATAGGCACAAATGATGTGTATAAGAGTGCAGAAGCAATCAAACTGTGTGGAGGCAAGATTATCCGTGAACCTGGGCCGCTGCCAGGTATCAACACGAAGATAGCAGTTTGCTTGGACCCTGATGGTTGGAAATTGGTATGCAAAACCTTTCCATCTATTTGATTGTATGGAATTTATTATGTGCTTCTTCTAAGGCTTCAACCAGGTCAACTATGTTGATGAATTCATGGATGGTTTGTGTTTGATATGTAATAAGAGAGGAATGAATCATCTGTGAAATAACGTGAGAAATTCTAGGCGAACATATTTTGTTTTAAACACCATGCCGACTCACTCTATCCACGGTTGGACGGGGTGAGTCGGATGACTTGCGATGCAAGATATGTACATCTAACATAACTCAAAATACTATTATCACTACTGCTTTTTCTCTATACCTATCATCTGAGTTCTCCATTCATTTTCACCCGAGACTTTGGCATAGAATGATACCATCTTATTTGTATTTTAAAGTTTGACTTGTGTATTACTTATGCAGGTTTTTGTTGATAATGCTGATTTCCTGAAGGAATTAGAGTGACAACGTAATGGTTCTAGATCCTATGCCTCTTCATTGAAATCATTGTACTCTATCAATGTCCTTGGTGAAATCTTACAGTTATTCTATCAAATGTACATCTTTATAAGCATCTCATCAAGTAAAAGTAAAAGAGAAGTAGAAAAAGCAACCTCATATCAGCCATTTTATTTTATTTTATTTTCTGTTTATATTTATGCCGCTTTGGCGCGGCAATTCAACATATACTGGATCCCATCAAGCCAGAACTGTTTGTCTCTTTTACTCTCACATTCAAACTCTATTATCCTTTCTGCAGTTTTAATTCCGAAATATGCCCTCTTTTCTATTAAGTCTTCCTTCTCTCTTCCCGGCCAAGCTTGGACATCACTGCAGACTCCGGTGACTATACCTGCGATTTTATAGGCCGTACCTTAAAGCATTGGTTTTCAGATGGTGGGAAAAAATAGTTATGAATGAAACTTTGAGCTTACACTTCTTCTTTTTGGTGAATGTTCCTGCCATGTGCTTGCTTTTCATTTTCGCTATAACCTGTTGTAATTTTGTTAGAACATTCCATGTAACTATTTAATTGGAGATATCAACAAAATCAGTGGTTATGATTATCTCCTATGCCTATTGTTTGTTGATGGATTTTTGAGTGTCTTCTAGCAGTTACCTGTAAATTTGAATTCATATTGAAAGATACTTGCTTCCAGTGAAGATCTCCTGCATTTGACATTGGGATACTTTGTGTTACAAATATAAACTTCTATGCATTTGCCATTTGTTTTAATTCACTTTAATTGCTATGAGCATTTTAAGGATACCTTTTCTTGTACGCTTTAGAAGCTCCCCTCCTTTGAAAACAGAATCCAGTGCCAGCAAGATGTTTGCTTCTCTTCCTTCCTCGCATTTTTCATCGACTAGAGGGAACGTCGTCGCTCCAACCCCCTTCTGCAGCCTTGCCTTTAGAGTAGCAGCTCCTCGCAACGCTTCCAACATAACATTTTGTTTAGTAGATTCTTTCATTATAATATTAGATGACATCTTTGGCATATGAACTTATAACATTTCTTCTATGGTTTTCTGGTCTCCATCTACCTCCGGCTATAAAACTACCCTCCATAATCCATATGATCTACTTTATTAACTGAAAGCCTCAACAGCCTTATTAGAACATGTTCATAGCACCTAAAGAGTTAATACACGAGGCAAGAACTTGGTGCAAAATGCAGATTGAGAAATGAATCATATAGAGGTTCTGATACCTGTGGCCGCTCCGGCTGTTAAAGTCATCATATCTCCATTGGTTTTTGCATTAATGGCAGAGTTAACTACAGTTAAGATTTGTTCATGTTCAGCTCCCATATCCTCAGCAATCTCAATGCAGTGAGAGGCAACCAAGGCTGCTGCGGATGCAATCGTGGCAGAACTGATGGGATTGTTTTTTTGGCCGGCATTAGGCACTTCTTGTGATGATGCCATTGAAGCTGCAATGGCCGCAACGGCAGCAGCTACGCCTGCCACAGATACTGCAGCATGCAACTGAGCATTATGAGTCCTAATTTCCTGCTTTTTCCTCTCCTTTTGATCCTTCAGCCATCTTCCCATTGTCCTTCCTCTCAGCAAACTCTTGTAAAGCTAGTATGCAAAAGTTTACAAGAAGAATAACAAAGAAAAAGAGTCATGAATGATTGAGCTTTTATTTTTAGTATATAATCATGAGGTTGAGTGTAATGTACCCCATTTCTGAGCAAGTTTTGACTGGAAAGGAATTCTGGATTGATTGCTTGATGGAGTAAAAATAAGTCCTGCACATAATGGATACTTTTTGTCATTAATTTCTCTACTTGGTTTAAGTCCAGATTTATGTCATTTAGTTTATCCTTTTTTGAAACTACATATCAAGCAATCAGTGACATAATTATCCGTTATGGGCAGCACATAATGTTAAAAATAAGTTGTTTTGTAAGTTAGAAACCAAAACAACCTCACATGTTGTGACTTATCTGAATTCACACTGTGTAGATAAGACAGATAGATGATTTTAAAGTGAAAAGTGAAGTTTAATTAGAGCATATTAATGCCAAATGATGATTACCATACTATATGAACTTTATGATTACCATACTATATGTTAAAACAGTATGATAGTACCTTAGTTTCATCACTATCTTTTGGCAAAATCTGAGGGCAACATCCATTAAGTAACTGCTCAAATAATTTACATCAGAATCATTGTAAATATATAAAGCAATAGCTACACACTTTGAAATTCATATATGCTTGTAAATATTGAAGAATTCTAGAATCAGGAGAAAGAAAAAACATTGATTTTGGTGAAAAGGTCTTCTGATTTCTCATTAGAATCTCTTCTTTTTGGCTCTTTTTTTTTCTTTCCCTTTACTCAAGTGTGTGTGCATAGCATAGAATCTATTATTAATAGAACTCAAACTAACTTCTTGATTTTCAGTTTCAAAATGCTGCATTTCTTGCTAACTAACGTAGTTTTAAAGGCCTAATTTCTGATTAAAAGGTTTTTCAAATTCCAAAGTAGAACCAAAAGCAAAAAACTTACAGAATCCTTGTTCTCAGCAGAAGTTGTGGAAGGCTTGATGTTAGTGTTATAGTGAAGTGCTTTGGAGAGTTCCATTGCTGAGAGACTCCATGATCTTGCAAGAAACTCCATAGACTCTGTTGGAGTCTCAGGTGGTGGACATGATGATGATAGTGTGCATTCTGAAGCTGCATTCTCATCTATGTTCTCTAGCTGATGAATTGAGCATTTGGAATTTGTAGAGCTCACTTTCATTCCAATAAAAATAATGAAAAAGGGTCAAATTTTTTCATCACAATGAATAAAACATGATTATCATATTAATCAAAATCAACATTTGTCCTGAAATGAAGCCAAAAGAAATTAAAAAACTACCTAACAACATTAACAACTATAACTTGTAAAGAATCACAGAAAAGATGTTAAATTCTTTTATATGTAAAAGCATGGATTCTTGTTTTGTCATGTTATGCTAAGTATATATACTCTCATTTATTACTTTTCAAGTGCCTAAAAGAAAATGAAAAAAAAAAAAGAAAAGAAGTTTCTCATTTAGCACTCACTTGTTAAAGAGTGGTGAGAGAATTGAGAATGTGGAGAGCAAGATGGTGATGGTGATGAGAGGAATGAGGAGCAATAGTTATATATTTAACATGATAGAAAAATAAAAATAAAAATAAAAAATATTTTAATTGAGGATAATAAAGACAAGTAAAAAGATTCAACAAGGTGGTAGAAAAAAAAGGGACCCAGGGCATTTTTTCATTCATTCATGTCTCCAACTTAATATGTTTATTGTTGCTTTCTTTTTTTGTATTTCCACTTCTTAGTGCTTTATGCATTAAAGCAGTGAAAGGCCTGGTTTTATGGCAGCCAAGTTCATCATTTCATGGATTCTCCTTTGTCACCATTAACACATTTTCTAAAGTAAAGTTTATGGGGGGCCAATTAATTACTAATAGTATGCTGTTTCTTTATTTTATTCTATTTTATTTACAAAAACAGATAATTTAATAATAACTTTCCATCCAGAAGGCTCTACCAATTTGGTTTTGTTTAATTTAGTACAAATTTATCTACACGAATGGTGTGCTTCTTTTTTTCTTTTCTTTTTTATTATTTTTTTTTAAAAGAAGGGTTCAAATAGCCGTAGACACCATCATTATATTTTGGTTATAATGAAGGAAGGGTTTGTTTGACATATCACACACACACAACAATAATATATGTACACACACGAATGTAGATAGATACATATGATGTTCATAATGATGTGATTATGTTAAAATATTTTAT